>NC_062565.1:144791719-145094749 GCF_022837055.1 Prionailurus viverrinus | reverse complement strand
GGGTGGCTCAGTTGGTTAAGCATCTGACTTCAGCTCAGGTCATGATCTCACGCTTTGTGAGTTCGAGCCCCACGTCGGGCTTTGTGCTGACAGCTCAGGTCCCAGAGCCTGCTTCGGATTCTGTGTCTCCCCCTCTCTCTGCCCTTCCCCTGCTCATGCTATGTCTCTCTCTCTCATTAACGAATAAACGTTAAAAAAAATTTTTTTTTAATAAAAAAAAATGTTTTTTAAAGAATTAATGGGAAGAATTGCCCCACACAATGGCAGACCTTACTAATGAAACTACTTTATGTAAAATAGAAAAGTACTGTAAACAGATCAGCAGAGAAACATATCTAATTATCCATAATTTAATACATAAAAAAGGCAGCAGCTGAAACAGTTGGACAATGGATAATCTAATGTTCTAGAAAATTGAAAAATTACCTCCTTACCTCCCTCTATAACTAGACCTCATGCTGTCACAATTAACCATTTTTTTTTAAATTTTTTTTTTTCAACGTTTATTTATTTTTGGGACAGAGAGAGACAGAGCATGAACGGGGGAGGGGCAGAGAGAGAGGCAGACACAGAATCGGAAACAGGCTCCAGGCTCTGAGCCATCAGCCCAGAGCCCGACGCGGGGCTCGAACTCACGGACCGCGAGATCGTGACCTGGCTGAAGTCGGACGCCCAACCGACTGCGCCACCCAGGCGCCCCTACCATTTTTTTAATTATGTGGCTGTTTAGAAATTCTTGCCTGATATGAGAAACCAAAGTATGTATTAGTGTAAGTATAAAAATATGTTTTGAACATACATATTTGGAAAGACTCCAAACGTACTAAAACCTAAACACAGAGCTATACATTAGGTTAAACCATATGAAATTGTCATTTTAGGCAGTCGAAATGACCAGTCATTTCTAACTGTTGACCAGTTAGGCAGTCAACATAATAACAGGAATTCTGGAAAGACAGTGGTGGCAGCAGGATTTTGATTTCCCTTAGTTCCCCCATAAGAACAGACAGAACTAGGACAACAAGACACACGTCCAATACAACTTGGTGATGAGGTATTGCCATGAAGTCCAAAGTAGAAGAGATGGGGAGAAATGACCTGTTCCGGACGCTGCAGGATCAGCACTTGTGCAGGGGAAACCCAGGGGATTACCAGGGTGTCTGATGGGCCTAAAGAGGCAAATTCCACAGTCACCAAGGACCATTCGATAGAAAGCTCACTGCTTCCATTGAGGACTTCAGTGAGAAGAAAGCAATTTGGGCCCAGATTCACAAGTGAGGTGAAAGCGTTGTAATACGTCTGAAGGGGCCGAAGCGGTTTAGGCTCCCCAGACTCTTAAAAACTATCCGCTAAAATCTTCTTCCAGGACAAACCTGCTAAAGTAAAATCCAACTGACCTGCAAACTACAGGAGACGTAAAGGAGCGAGAGGGTCCAGCAGTGGGAGGGGAACACAGCCAGAAGATCTCAAAAAGAAAGACTGTATTTTTTTGCAGTTCAGAAGGAGAAGCTCAAAGCTATAAACCTAAACACGTTCTGAACTCTCTCTTTCCTTAAAGTCCATGAAAACAAATGTTTAAAAAAGAGCAAGAGGAAAGGACAGCACTAGAACCCACTAGGGCTGGAACCCATGCAAGGTTATTAAGCAGAGAAAGAAAGAGCTGAACCACTTTACGGACAAAGAAAACCTGCCAGAAAGACACGCCCACTAAACAGAGCTGTGGCCCAATTTTCAAAAAAAAATGCTGAAAGAAATTAAGAAAACCACAGAAGATATAAAAGAACAACATAAATTAAAATTAGAAGGACTCAAAGTGATAGTACTCAGAAGATAATTTTTCATCATTTCAAAAACAGAAAACAAACTAGCAGGAACATGAACACAAACAGAACAGATCATGGCTTCACAGAAACAGGAGGTAAAAATGAAGAAAATATTATATATCAGAAAGAAAAGAAAAGAAAAGAGAAGAAAAGAAAAGAAAAGAAAAGAAAAGAAAAAAGAAGATTTGAAATAAAGGGACAGAGAAGAGAGGGAAAGTAGGTCCAAAACATATACAGCAGTGGTTCCCAGAGAAGAAAACCAAATCAATGAAACAGAAAAAAGTTAAAACAATAAGAAATTCACTTGAAATTAAAAAAAAAAAAAACAGATAAAAACCAAACAAAACCTGAAATAATATATTAAAATGGCACCATGTATTCAAAAATACCAATGTGGAAAAACCAACACCAAGTAAACTAGTTGGAGTTTGAAGAAAAAGAAAACAACAACAACAACAACACAACGATCCTTTGGGCCTCCAGGTTATAAATAAATAAATAATACAGGTGAACAAAGGTCTTACAAGTAGAAACAAAAATGTATTGTCATCAGACTTCCCAACCTCCATGCTGCAGGCCAAAAGACAAAAGCATTATATATATCAAACTTCTTCAAGGAAAGAAAATATAGGCCAAAGATTTTATAGCCAAACAGACTTGCAAGAGTAAATGCCACAAACTGTTTGGAAAATTCAAGAACACAGAAAACGCTGTCTTTGTGAACCCTTGCTGAGGACTACTATGGAACAAAATGACTCAGGAGACCATTAACAAAAATCAAAACATGAGTCTCAAAAATTAAAAAAAAAAGCCAAAAACTTTGTATCTAAATCTCAATCTCTATCTACTTCTCTCTGTCTGTCTATCGAAACTCACACACATACTCCCCGAGAGCTGAAAGGAGGGGATAATGTAAGGGAGAAAGTGTGGTCAGTAACGGCTATACTGTTGAAACACCGCAAGGATCACAATCTGGGGGGCCGGGGGTGGGGGGCGGGCATATGCAATTTCTTAGCATTTCACTGGACGTAAAAGAAAAATTACTTCAAATGAAAACCTGGGTTTAAAAGGGTAATTCCAATATCCTCATAGTTGAGAACCCACAGATAACAACAAAAAAAATGTTGGGCTGGGGCACCTGGGTGGCTCAGGTCAAGTGTCCGACTTCAGCTCAGGTCATGATCTCCCGGTTCATGAGTTCAAGTTCCGTGTCGGGCTCTGTGCTGACAGCACGGAGCCTGGAGCCTGCTTCAGACTGTGTCTCCCTCTCTCTCTCTGCCCCTCGCCCACTCATCCTCTGTCTCTCTCTAAAATAAATAAACATTAAAAAAAATGTTGGGGCGAGAGAGAGCAGTAAGTATATTATACAAAGATATTAATGTAAGTATAACCTTAAGGGGTAAAAATACACTTGCCATATATTAAAAGTAAATAAAGAAAACTGCATACACAGCTTATATTAGAAAATGGAAGAATAAAACATAATCTTAAAGCGTAATACCTTTATCAGAGAAATCAGATTTCCTTGAAAATATATTATTCCATAGATTTTTCTCTTAAAACAAAGCATTTCTCATAACTCTTGCAAAATTAAGGTTAAAAAGCAAAACCTAAAAATAAAAAATACACATAAGAGATCTCTGAGTGGGTGAAGAAAATGTGGGATACCCACATTCGAGTGGGTATTATTCAGCCACACAGACGAATGGCGCATTGATACAACCACAACGTGGGTGGCGTGAGAAAAGCCAATCCTGAGAGACCACTAGAGGATTCCATTTACAGAAAATGGCCAGAATAGGCAAATACAAAGAGACAGAAAACAGGTAAGGGGTTGCTCGGGGCTGCAGGTGGCGGGTGGAAAGACTGGAGGTGGCAGCTAACTGGTCGCGGGCCTCGCACGGGGATGCTAAGATGTTCCCAGGTTACGTGGCGCTGATGATTACACGGCCCTGAATACACTAAAAACCCCTGAACTCAACACTTCAAAATGGTGAATATCATGGTATGTGAACTCTGTCTCAATACAGCTGTTATTTTAAATATATAGCCAAAAAAAGAAGAGAATCTAAATACATGTCCAGTTGGTGGCATAACCATGAAGAATTATTCAAGCATCTTTAAAACACAGTAATTTGAGGGCATATCCCCAAAGGGCTGTTCCCTAAGGATGGGAACGTCTCAGAGAGACAGTCATACATTCTATGTGTCCCGATGAAGTAGTATTAATGCCATTAATCAACCAATCAATCAAGAAATCCTGAATCTGATCAAGCCACTAGACCTTACAGTCACTTTACACAGAACAAAGAGAAAAAGAAACACATAATAGGACACCTGTAGGTCCATTTACCAAAATTCAGACTGTGGGAGACTCCACAGGGTAAAAGGCCCAGGTTGTTCAATAAACATATGGCAAAAAAAAGGGAGGGGGACTTACACTTAAGAAATATAACGAACTGTTACCTTGTGTGATGGATATTCGAAAACTGATGATTTAAATTGTTAAATGTTTTTCAAAGAAAACCAAGATAACTATGACACAATCAAAATATGAACATTAACTTGATCTTTGATGATCACAGGAGTTAATGCTACCTTTTAGGTGTGACAATGGGACTGCGGTACATTTCTAGAACAGGCCTTCTTCCTTCAGAGAAATGTATAAAATACGATGATCCCTGAGCTTTTCTTCAAAATGATGGAGGAAGTGTGGAGTGGCAGTAGGTACTGGCCAGGAGTTAATAACCACTGTGCTGGGATACAGATTCAAAGGTATTCATGGTATTATTCGGTCTAGTTTTACAGGGGTTTAGTATTTTTCTTAACAAAATTTTCCTGAACTATGTAAAAACAATTAGGAAAAAATACAGAATGTTTTATAAACTTGGACTACACACAAAATAAGGTGATGAAGGCTATAATAAAAATTTTAAGTTTCTGTGTAGGGAAAAACATCATAAACAAGTTAAAAGACAGTTTGAAAAAAAGATGTATAGCCATAATAAAAAATGAATAATATCCATAAAATATAAATAACTCCAACAGATCAAGATTATAATAATAAAAATAGAAAATGAATAAAATGAGGAAAAAGAAAATTCAAAGAAGACATATATGCAGCCTATAAACTTGACAACGGGCTCAATGTCACTAAAAGTGAGGAGAATGAAAAGACTAAAAGGAAATTACAGTTTTTACTGATCATGGTTGCAAAACTGAGGACTAATGGGATTTCTCCTCCACTGTCAGGTAAAGTAAACATGAATAAAGCCATTTTGAAGGGCAAGTTGGCAGTGTCTATCAAAGATTTAAATGTGCATGCACAGTGAGCTCACAATTCCATTTCAATTAATCATTCTTACAAGAACAATGAAGTAAATTTATAAAGGGGAATGTACACAATACTCTTGGCTGCACTATTAAAAGTTAAGTGTCCCTTAAGAGTGACGTGGTTATAATCATCAGGGAAATGCAAAACAAAACCACAACAAGATATCACCTCACACTTATTGAATGGCTATTACCAAAAGGATAAGAAGTAACAAGTGTTGGCGAGGATGTGGAGGAAAGGGAAGGCTTGTGCACTGTCGGTGGGGATGTAAATTGATGCAGCCACCATGGAAGACAGTATATGGATGTTCCTCAAAAAATTAAAAATAGACCTACCACCATCTGATCTGCAAATTTCACTTCTGTGTATTTATCCAAAGAGAATGAAAGCACTAACACGAAGAGGAATCTGCTCCCAGTGTGTTCACTGCAGCACTATGTACAATAGCCAAGATATGGAAACAACCTAAGTGTCCATCAGTGGGTGAATGGATAAAGGAAGTGTGAGATTTTATATATACGCAAAATAGAATATCATTCAGTCACAAAAAAAGAAGGAAATCCTGCCATTTGTGACAACAAGGGTGAACCCTGAAGACATTTTCCTGAGTGAAGTAAGTCACACAAAGACCAACACCGTATGATCTCACTCATATGTGGAATCTAAAAACAAAGCAAAACAAAACTGTCCTGGGAGACACAGGGAACAGGTGGATGGGCGCCAGAGGAAGAGGGTGGGATTTAAACAAGAGAGTAAAATGGTTAAACAGGCTATGGTACATTCATATGATGGAATACCATGTAGTTGTTAAATGGAACTGAAGCACAGCTAACTATACCAACATGGGGGCAGGGGGGACAACCCATCAGTCACAGAATAAATACAGCATTATCATTAAAAAAAAAAAAAAAGGAGCACACTTGTGATGAGCACGGGGTGTTTATGGAAGTGCTGAGTCACTATATTGTACACCTGGAACTCGTATCAGGCCATATGTTAACTAACTGCGATTTAAATAAAAACCTGTTAAAAATTACCTGTATCACAGAACAAAGACATACATTTATATAATCACAAAAAAAAGTCTACAAGATCCAAACCAAAGGATTTAGTACTCTGAGCAGGATAAGCAGCAACTTCATCTCTTTGTATATACACTCAATATAGAAGTAAAACAAAAGAAGGCACATCATCTTATAAAACGAAGGAGCAGATCAAAATACAGCGGACCCTTGAACAGCAGAGTCTGAACTGCATGCGTTCACTTACACGCAGAGTATTTTTGATAAATACGGTTCAGGACTGTAAATGTATCTTCTTTTCCTTATGATCTTCTTAGTAACATTTTCTTTTCTCTTTATTGTGAGAATACAGTACATAATACATCTAACATACAAAATGCATGTTAATTGTTTAGGTTATCAGTAAGGCTTCTGGTCAACAACAGGCTATTAGTGGTTAAGTTCTGGGGAGTCAAAAGTTATACACGCATTTTTGACTGTGCAAGGGGTCAGCACCCCTAACCCCCATGTTGCTCAAGGATCGACTGTAGTCTTTATGTTAGCCTTCAAAAGTTAGTTTCTACGATTCTACACCAGGGGCCATGTCACAAACTGACATGCCCACAGGGCCAGGTGGGTGATGTCAATGGGTGAGCGAGGGAAAGGTGACGGTAAGAGAACAAGAAATGATGGGCACTGTGGTCAGCTGGAACCCGCCAGATGCTACCACGCGGGAATGCAGGCCCAGTGGCGACAGACCTCCTCCCAGGACTTTAAGGAAAACAAAAAAATCCAGATATTCATGTAACATCTTGTAATTTTTTTAAATGCTAGCCACGAAGTCAAAAAATACTCAAAGCGCAAGGCGGGACAAAATATAAATTCAGGAGGCAGTATAGTGTAAGGATCAGGAGCACAGCTTTACAGCTGGCACTGGGTTCACGTCCTGGCTCTGCCATACTGGGTGACGACCAAGTTACTTGACCAACCCGCCTCCATATATAGCAAGTACTCAGTTAATGGCAGCTACTAGCCTTGCTGCTGCTGCTGCTGTGTTGTCATCACGGGATCCAGTTCTCCACTGCAAGCTGATGAGTTCTCTCCTTTGATCTTTTACATCTTACATCCGGTTTCACTCAGTTGGCTCACCGCAGTCAAAAATAACGCAGAACAAATTTCTATCTTCCCTCAAGTGAGTATGCTTCTTTTAAGAAAACAGAAAACTTACAGGCAAGTGAGCAGTATGTGTTCATTGGCTTGCCACTTACTCAATTAAAAAGTTCGTCATTAAAAAAATTTTTTAACAAAGGGGGTGCCTGGGTGGCTCTGTCGGTGGAGCATCTTCGGCTCAGGTCACGATCTCACGGTCCGTGGGTTCCAGCCCCGCGTCGGGCTCTGTGCTGACGGCTCGGAGCCTGGAGTCCGCTTCGGATTCTGTGTCTCCCTCTCTCTCTGCCCCTCCCCTGCTCACACTCTATCTCTCTCTCTCAAAAATAAATACACATCAAAAAATAAAAATAAAAAATAAGTAATAAAAAAAAGTTCGTGTAACTTTACTAATGCAATCAGACAGGTGATGACTGAAGCAAATGAAAAATTAACTACGATAACTGTATTAATGAACACCGATCTGGAAGGCGGGGGTAGGGGAATACCGTAGCCTACTTAGTGTGTCCCACGGGCTTAGTCTGAAGCGCACTGCGCTGGTCCCGCTCTGTGTGAAGCACGTTGGAGGGTAAAGATGTCGATGCTCATGTCCTACCCCAAGAGATTCTGATTTGCCCTATAACCCAAAAGGGCACGAGTACGTGTATTTTCAAAAGCTCCCTGTGTGACAGTGATGTGCAGCCAGGTCTGGACACCACGGGCACAGTTTAAAGTCCGGGATCCAAGAGTCCTGGGTATAAAGCCCTCCGACAGTCAACAGCTCCTGTGATTTGGAGCAAGTTACCTACTCCCCTTATTTGTGAAATATGGAATGAACAGCACCCCTTCCTTGGGTTGTTGTGCCTGGCATAAGGCAAGACTTGAAAACGAGTAGCTGTTGTTGCTACATGTCCCAGCTTCTACAGGCTTCGTCCGCTCTGAATACAAAAGGCAACCTCTCCAGGGCTGCTTGTGCTTATAGGAAAAGTTAGCATAATTATATATATTCTTGGATCATAAGGCAAACAATATTTGTTTGGCCATTAAACTTACGATAAATACATCATCATTTCCAACTCAAAAGAGAGTTAATTTATAAAGTAACCAAAACTCCTCCTTAGGATTTGAGGTAATATGCATGGTCACATGCAATGAGTCAGGCAACTAAATTTTTTTATACACTAAAGTAAAAATTTTCATTTTATCTTTCTCTTCTTCTGAAAAGGTATAAATTTCAGATGGTAAAACAAAAAGGAAGGAACAGAGAATAACCATATCACAATCTATGGCTCCAATATCTTACGGGCATTTGACATTTTAAAAAATGCACAAAACTCACAGATCTATACAACACAAAAAGTAAACTTTATGGTAGGTAAACTTGAAAAAATCAACTAGGACACTGGGGAATCCCCGGACGGAAGGCAGACTGAGATTAAGTGAATCTAGCTTGGGGTGCCTGGGTGGCTCAGTTGGTTAAGCCACCGGCTTCCACTCAGGTCATGATCTCATGATCTGTGAGTTCAAGCCCCACATCGGACTCAGAGCCTGGAGCCTGCTTCCAATTCTGTGTCTCCCTCTCTCTCTGCCCCTCTCCCACTCATGCTCTGTCTCTTTCTCTCAAAAATAAACAAACAAATAAATAAATCTAGCTATGTTGCAAATGTATGCTATAACCTCACTGAAGAAGCTGGAGGAAACTGGTAACCTAACGAATAACTGGTAAATTCCGTTGTGACACTCTGAGACTAAAGACAAAACAAACTGTACCTAAATGCTGTACTCTAGCTGGCCAATTTATTCCTCACAGGGGTCCCGGTCAGTGCTTCGGAAACCACGTTACATGTGCACTCCAGCTGCACGAATATGCCAATGAACTGCAGTCACGGGAGCCAGGCTTCCCACTGCCAGTGAGCAGAGGAGGGAGGCTGGATGAAACTTGTGGTGCTGGCTTAGACCGCAGACATCAACCGGAACTCATGTTTATTTTTAACGGACAGACAGACAGACAGGTAGGTAAGCAGATAGATTGATCGATCGATCAATCGATAGAGAAGGAATTGCAGATCTGTGCATACACGTGGGCTGAAAGACATACCTATATTTTCTAACTCTATCACTGAAGGGCATGGAAGAATGACAGCTGACAGTAACATCCAGGGCCCAGATCTTCATTTCTAAATACCATACTCCAATAAAAGGAACCAGAGCTCCTCGGGGAAATGGCTGACTTCAGGACCGCAACAGGAAAAATAAAGGATGATGCTTTAAAATGAGAAACTGCTCAAAAGCAAAACCATACAAAAAAAGATGCAGGCATGTCAAAAGGACCCAGAAGCCAATTGAAAGAGTTCTGATGGCTAAAGCAGCAACAATCTGAGCAACGAAATAAAGAACAATATTATTAGATTACAGCCCAAGAAAAAAATAAAAATTTATGACTCCACACAGAGACATAAATAAATGGGAGAGAAGAGGTAAATCTTTCAAACAGAAGAACTCCAAATAATACATGTAGATATTCCCTCCTCCTGGAGGTGGAGATTCCTACAGGAATTCCCCTCCCCTTAAATTCGGGTTCCGTTTAGTGATTCACTTCAAAGAATACAGCATGGAAAGGGAAAACTGCTAACTTGTGGAGGAACCTGTCAGACACTTTCACGGGGTGATCCAGGTTAACATGACCAATGATATTATGATGCCATGAGAGTGGCATTCATGCCCAAGCCTAAGAACCCAGTCTACTCTTGAGAAAACATCAGACAAACCCAAATTCAGGGACATGCTACAAGCCACCCAGATCATGAGAAACAAGGGAAGACTGAGCAACTACCACAGATCACAGGAGACTAAGAAGATGCGACTAAATGCAATGTGGTGTCCTTGACTGGATCCTGGAACGGAAAGGGGACATTAGTAGAAAAATAGAAACCCAAATAATGTCTGCAGTTAGTTAACAGTATTTTATACCAAAGTTAATGAATTAATTTCGACAAATATAGCAGAGTTAAGTAAGATGTCAGCATCAGAGGAAGCAGGATAAAGAACATAAATGAAAACTCTGTACTATCTTTACGAGTTTTCCAGAAGTCTAGAATCAATTGAAGATTACAAGTCTTTAAATTTAAAGATTTTGAAATATAATAATAAAATTTTAGAGAAAAACTGCTTCATAAAGCATGTTGATAAGCCAAAGGAAATTAAACATAAGATCACGTTATTCATAAACACTAATTAGAAGTAACTTAATCATGAAGAATAAAAATACAAAGACATAGTCAAGAAAAATAAAATATCATGAGTATATTTCCTCCTTTCTACAAAATCCTTCGACTATATTCATTACTATTATCACATAAGCCATAAATACAGTGCAAAGTAGAAGATATGTGTTGGGTACAATGTGTGGCACTAGATGGTCAAGATGTTTCTAACAATTAAGAATGAAAATAAAATCGTCTTTAAACCTAAAGGCTATACACTGCTTAAAATGTACCTTTAAAATGTCTGAGTATTTGGCAGAGATTGCAGAGATAAAAAGGTTAAATACACTTTAAAAATAAAAATATAGAACAGTCTAGCCCATATTGACTTACAGTTAGCTTCTAAAGAGAAAAAAAATTTAACAAAACTTATAAAAATTAATAGTTCATATTCGGCTTCTATAGCATTTTACTATGTATACAAATACCTTTTTAAGCCTCACAACAACCCTGTGAGGTAGGTAGTGAAGTAATATTATAGCCATTTCACAGACGCAAAGGCTAAGGGTCCGAAAGATTAAATTATTTACAAAGTCATGTGGTGAGAAAGACCCACACCAAGGAATGGAATCCAGTCACTTGATTTCAAAACTGCAGCTCTTCCTCCAAAATACTTAGTCCAAGTCTAAAACGAACCAAGAAGGTAAGTCTATATATAGTCATGCGTATACATACACACCTCCCCTTACAGAAATGATGTTCCTCAAATGGAAATAAAAAGAAGTCTTCCTTTCCCACGGGGTTAATTATAATTCTGGGGCCTCATCTTTTATTAGTTTGGACTGATCTCTAATACAGAAGAATTTCTACTTCAGCTCTCAGTTACTCTTTCGTTCTTTGACAAACACATTTTATGACACAAAACCTGAAACAACAGGGGCTTCTGTACTCCATTTTTGTTGTGAAAAGCAAACACTATCCAAAAAATTCTAATAAGCAGCCTTTAACTCCCACGCTTTATGAGCTCTGAATCTGTACGTCTCCTCTTTGCCCTAACAAGGATAACCTTCTCAGTTACATCTCAACTGGTCAAACCGAAGGAAGGCAACTGTGATGGGAACCCATCTGTACTCAGCTTGAGTTCTAATACAAAATGTAGTGCACTCATCACCCATTCTCAGCCTCTTTCTTGTTCCAACACATCTAAGGGACGCAAAGCTCTACTGTTAGCATCGACAGTTCACTGCCACGGAGGATCCTCAAGGGAGAGGGAGACAATCTGGGGGGAGGGGGGAGTTTAAAGCAGTCGTATGAAGCCCCCGCATGCGTCCCGGGGCCCTTACCATGAGCCCCCCTCTCCTGTGAGATCCACTGAATTAGAGGTGAGGTAATGCTGCCAGAGCCGCTCCATTCATATCACTTCAAAAATAGTGCTTCACAATAAAAGTTAATCATCGACCCTGTCTTGCCCACATATGTCCTCACTGGAACTGACCCACTCCAGCCAAAAACCTAGACCAAAGTCAGCCATTCACCATCTGAAGTTATCTGGCAAATCCTTATTCCGTATTTAGTTTGGTTCTACTGATTTTGAAACCTGCACTATAATGAAATCATACAAAACAGTGATTCAGGAGCTCAAAGGGAAAAAAGTCATTTGCCCTAATTAAAAGACGTACATAAAAAAATCAGAGTTAAAATACTGTCCAAAGAAAATCTCATAACAAATGCACTTTTAAGACATCTAATTAAAACAATAATCAAAGTAAACTAACTTCTTATAGCTACAAAGTACTGATTCCTTTTGCAAACATCTTGCTATACTATGTTAATGTCTTACCCCTTCTCCTAGAAGTTCACGATCTAGTTCACGAACAATAAAAATCTTACAAACTGAGGCTCTCGTCCACTGTTTCCGATTATTAAAAAAATGCTGTTTTATCACCTCTCACTCCAAAGCAAGCCAGATTGTGTAAACTGAAGTTTAAAAAATAAAAATAGGGGTGGCCTGGGTGGCTAAGTTAGTTTAGCGTCCGACTTCAGCTCAGGTCTTGATCTCGTGGTTTGTGGGTTTGAGCCCTAGGTCGGGCTCTGTGCTGACAGCTCAGAGCCTGGAGCCTGCTTTGGATTCTGGGTCTCCCTCTCTCTCTGCCCTTCCCCTGCTCGCTCTCTCTCTCTCTCTCTCTCTCTCAAAAGCAAGTAAAACAAAAAGTTAAAAAAAATTTTAAGAATAAAAATAAAAGGTGCATACATACATATGTACATAGCTACTAAAATTTAGAATCGCAACCTAACACAGGTGTAAGGGATCTCAAAGATCTGAGTGTTTCTGCTTTTAGCCAAATGAACACGCAAACTCGCCACAGAGAAAAATTACTCTTTTGCTCTAAAGAACAGTATCCAACAACGTGCTACTTTCTAGCCTTAACACCCTTAACAGTGAAGAATTTGAGACCTCAAGCTATCAAAATGAAACTTGTACTGTTTTCCAACCGCTTTTTCTAGGAGGCATATTCCTTTCCCAGAAACCTTCACATATCAAACCGCAGACTTGATAATAATGAAGACTTCCCTTGAACCTCCATCATCTGTGCTAATCACTAGCTTTGCCAAACACAGAAGTGAACTCTTTTTTCCTTTGATCATTCTTACATTTCTCCACAACTCACATCTCTTTAAATAAAATACAGTGGCCAATGGGGCGCCTGGGTGGCTCAGTCAGTTGAGCATCCGACTTCGGCTCAGGTCATGGTGTTACAGTTCGTGAGTTCGAGCCCCGCGTCGGGCTCTGTGCTGACAGCTCAGAGCCCGGAGCCTGCTTCACATTCTGTCTCCCCCTCTCTCTGCCCCTCCCCTACTCGCACTCTGTCTCTGCCTCTCAAAAATAAAGAAACATAATAACAAAAAAAAAATTAACATACAGCGGCCAAACAGGACACACTACTCAAAAGGGAGTAAGCTATTTGCGAGGAATACAGAAAGAACTATATCCATGACCTTGGATGCCATATTCATTTAAAAATATATCAGCATCATGTTGACTTTTTTACTGACTCATATTCAGCTTGTGGTCACCCATGATTGTGGCTTTCTTCCCTCTTTATTTATACCTAGCCTGTCCTTCTCCATCCTATATTTATATGGCTGGATTTTTTTTTCCCTCCACACACCACCTTCTACTTAATTCACTGAATTTCATACAGTTTTCATAGATCCATTTCCCCATTTATTTCAGTACTTGAGAGAAATGTTTAAATCTGCAAGTTACAGTAACTACCACTTACACTTAAAATATCGAGCCTATGAAAGTACCAACAATCAACACAACACCTTGTAATAATGGAACTAAGGACAAGAACAGACTAATGCCTACCAGAAACCTACCTCCACTGGATGGTCACTCTTTACCAGTGCTATACGTGCCCTTTGCAAGGAACCGTCCATCAGCTTGTGAAGTCTTAAAATTAACTTTCTTAACCCCATTTGCTTCAGCGCTTTGTCTACAAATGGCCTATAAATAGAAGTCAGACAGTGTCTACTAAAGCCTGCTTCCGTGCTGCAGTCTGGGGCTCCCCAGCCAGCAGAATCATCCTCAGACTCAAGCCGCTCAAGCTTCTTAGACACGCAGTCCTGAGAATGGATGCTGAAACGGCGGTCAGCGGGCTGTGTGGGTTCCGGGGCCCTTGGACCAGAGAGCTCTTCTTCTTCGCTCTCGTCCGCACTACTCTCCAGCCCTTTCAACTCCCCTTCTGTGTCATCACCCTCATCTTCCGGCTCATTGCCTTTGGATGATCGAGGAGAAGGGATTTCAAACACTGGCCAGCCAATGTCTGATAAATTCTTGATGCCCAAAACAGTGCCCATAATCCTTAACTTCTGATTTAGGTCTTTTGTGATGTTTAACCACAAACAGAGCGCCTGCACCCTGTCTTGGAAGTCTTTCGCAGCATATTTTTCGTAGTCCTTTTGAAGAGCCTGCAACGATGGATAAAGTGCTTCTATGTACTCCAGCAGCTCCATTATCCGTTTCACCTGCTCGAATGACACCCTCTGGCGTTGGAGATGCTCATGATATGTTGAGTAACCCACAATCTTTGTTCCATGAGGGGCTCTGCGCTGTCCTTCTACTGAAGTACCATTAAAACCAGCTCCATTTCGAACAAAGGCAAAGCTCCCATAATTCACTTTGAAAGTCAGGATTTCGTTGATAATATCTGGGATGGCTTGACGGGCTGTGTACAAAAAGAGGTCCTGGTCATTAATGGTCCGTCCTGCATGCCAGGCTTGTAGCTCTAACCAGATGAGCTCGTTAGATCGGTTAAACCAGAGAGCAGACGTATTTTCCTGTCCTCTTTGCTCCCTGTCCTTCTTCTTTGAGACTGAGGTAAGCTTTAGCAGAAGTCGTAAAGTCTCAAAAAACTTCAAGCGATCTGCCGGACAGTCAGTCCTAGAAGTCTGGCGTGCAGTTCTGGCTATAGGCATGGGCACGGATACCGGAAGCTTAGCGTTGCTGCAGCCAAGACTGAGGTAAGGCTTATTAAGATCCACATCTGGAATTGATTTTTTGGGCAAAGACCCACCCACCGAGTCCAACACGAACGAGCACTGCACATTTTTCTTATGGTCGCGCTCTGTTGTCCTAAGAGCTGCTCGGATCTTTTTCTCCTGCTTATAGCTGTACTCTTCCACATTCTCCACAGTTTTTCCAGTGTCTTTGTGTGGAGGCTGGTTTGGTGCATTCATTTTTTCTATTTAAAAACAAACAAACAGAACATTATGTTACTCTAAAACGTGAAGCTACTCTCGGCAGCTTCAATAAAACGGATACTCACATATACTTCTTTTTCAGGCTGTTACTGGAGACAAAATCATAGCCATTTGCTGAAAATTAAAAGATTCAGAATATATGCATTTCAAAACCTCTAAAAAGATTTTATCCATCTTCCCTGCTTTATTATACTTGCTATAGTCTCTAAGAGTCTCCGGTGGTAGCCTAGAACAAGCTGTGTACCTCTGTGCCAAAAGTAGAGTTATACAGGGAGAGAAATCGTCAGAAGTTAAGCCTTCACCTTACAAGAGACACAGCACAGCAGATCTGACAGAAACATGGTTTAGAAAACACATCCAGGGCCACCTGGGTGGCGCAGCTGGTTAAGCCTCTGATCTCGATCTCAGCTCAGGTCATGATCTCACAGTTCGTGGGTTCAAGTCCCACATCGGGCTCTGGGCCGATGGCATGGAGCCTGCTTGGGATTCTGTCTCTCCTCTCTGCCCCTCCCCCACTCGTGTGCGCACTATCAAAATAAATAAACTTAAAAAACAAAACAAGACAGAAAACACATCCAATTCTCCCCTTTGCCGTAAACTAAATGTATTAACTCAGAGCAAATCACATAAGTTTTCCGGGTCACTTTTCTCATTTGTAAAATAAAGTAGATTGAACAAAGAATCTTTAGGCACTTTCAGATTATTTTCATAAAAAACGAAAGACAAACAATAGGCAAAAGTGTTATTCTCCTCCTTGGTTTCTTCTCTCCCACAAACAAATGAACGATAACATTTTGAATTTAGCATTAGCAAAAGTGAAAAGATATAGACTAATTCAGCATCACTTACCTGTACCGGCATATAAAGTAATTCAAAACTAATGCAAAGAAAGTAAACACACACTTTTTTGTCAAACAACTGTAGAAAGTTCCATTAATTTAATTCCCAAGCTTTGAAATGTCCTGTTTGGCATTTCTGCCGCTACCTTGCCGAAATCCCTTCACTCTGTCGCTTTGTAGACACAACAGTCTCTGGGTTCTTTCCTACTTCCCAAGTCACTCCTTTTCAAAACCCCTCCTTGCAACTTGCATCAGAAAATGCTAACGTTTCTCAGAGTTCCGCTCTTCTGCCTCTTGTCTTGCTTTTCCCTCCCTCGGAGAGCTCCTTCACAGCCACTTCAGAGATCGAAATGCCCAAACCTAAATCTCCAGCCCAGTCTCCCCTCCACACCCAGGATATACTTCGTTTCATTGAATCTATGATACACATTCTCTATTTTAACATCTCTGAAATGAAAATATGTTTCATAATTAATAATGATATGAATAAGTTTTAGGAACAAACTAATAGCTTTCACTTACATTTTCTCTTTTATATATATATAAATAACATATATAACATATAACATGTATATATGTATATATAACATATACATAAGAAGAATAAATAGCTTTTTTAAAACCTGTGTCTAAATGTCAGGAAGTATAAAAGGGTTCTTTCAGTAAATAGAAAATAAAAATTCTAAGTATGAAAACACATTGCATCATCAATTGTAAGCATTTTTTTCCTTAACACATATTATGTCTTTAGACTGGGTGAAATATGGCATATTTATATGGGTTACAAACTAATAGACCCCAAAATCAATTCACTAAAGAAAATTAGTTTAAAACCAATTTACCTTCTAATCAATTTAAATGAGAATAGTTTTAAAATAAGAATTTTATTTTATTTTTTTATTTTTTTAATTTTTTTTTCAACATTTATTTATTTTTGGGACAGAGAGAGACAGAGCATGAACGGGGGAGGGGCAGAGAGAGAGGGAGACACAGAATCGGAAACAGGCTCCAGGCTCTGAGCCATCAGCCCAGAGCCCGACGCAGGGCTCGAACTCACGGACCGCGAGATCATGACCTGGCTGAAGTCGGACGCTCAACCGACTGCGCCACCCAGGCGCCCCTAAAATAAGAATTTTAAAACAAATATTCGTAAGTGCAATATTTACATTATATTTAATTTCCTTTATGGTCCATCAAAAAAGATTTTATCTGTCTATATGGATTTTTGCTATATTTTAATATAAAAACTATTATTTTTTAAATTACTACTATTTTTTAAGCGATATAACTTTTAACTCTGGTTTTAATCTACTTTACTTCTAAATGTCTTAAAACTTGTTATGCAGTCCATTGAAGAAACTTCTTCATAATTTTGTTTCTAGCTACAAAGGCCTATCAATGCTCATTCATAAAAAATTTGCCCAGTCCAGGGCTGTCTCTCCTCTGTGATGTTTTAACTGTGTTTTCCATGTCTTTACCGACATAGCACATGCATACATCCATCTCTACTCGGGAGAACAATGGTTACTTGAAAGCAAAGCTAACAAGTGCTTCCAAATTTAACTCCACTACTTTTATTTTTCAAGATATGAATTTATACTATGTTACTATGAACATCATAGCACACTGTTTAAGACTAGAGAAAAATATACTGAGTAATTTTTTACTACACTAAGTTGGAGGTGCCTACTGGATAGCCATGTTGGTTGGAGATATCTGTAGGTGAGTAATACGGGTCTTGAGTTCAGGAAAGAAATCCAAAGATACCGATTTGGAAGTCATCAGTATATACAGATGTCATTTACTACTAGGAGAGTACATAAGAACATCCAAGAAACGTGTACAGAAGAGAGGCAATGCAGGTCTAGAAGAGAATGTTTTTTTGGTACATGCATCCAAATAAATGGTTTTGAGTCAAAGACATCGAATACTTAAGTAACAAAAACCAATTTTTTTAGCTTAGGGTTTAGGATCCTAACAAGACTTCATAAAATGATGCAGAGTAATGTAACTGATAATGGCCAGAAAATGTTTGCATATAGTTTATAATTTGAAAGTAATAGTGAAGAGTGAAAAAGTATTACTTGGCTTATATAACTCATAAATGTTCTTCTAATCCATGATTTAAAGATCCTAAGGAAAACAAAGGGTTAACTGAGAGCGGCTGGAATGGTTTTTCATAACTCCAGAAGACTGGACTATAAACATTATGTCCAAATCTATGCTGTATTTTCTAGGAAGCTAATCTTCATAGCATGAACATATTAAGAGGTAAAACTTCTCAGCCTTGATCTTTATTTCAATAATTAAGAGGACTTAAGACCAATAAATGGCACAATCCCATGTTTCTGTATAAAAGAATCAAATTTTAGTAGCATAAAAAGCTAATTTTTGTAGATTATATAGAAATCTTGTTAAGCTTACCTCACAGCATACAAAATGGTTTATTACACAATTTTTTTTTAAATTTTGTGTTTACATAAAGCAATGGCTTATTATTTGGATCTACAACGTGTATAAAGAAAAGCAAATTGGGAAAGGCACAAGATGGAACAGAAAAGCTTTTTTTTGTTTGTTTTTGAAAACAAAAAACCAAGTTGATTTTGAAAATAAATACACAAATGGAAACTGATACATCTTAATTTAAAGTTTTTTTTACCATTTACTTATTTTTGAGAGACAGAGACACAGTATAAGCAGGGGAGAGGTAGAAAGAGAGAGAAAGAGAGAAAGAGAGAAAAAGAGAGAAAGAGAGAGAAAGGGACAGAGAGAGAGAGAGAGAGAGAGATACAGAATCCAAAGCAGGCTCTAGGTTCTGAGCTGTCAGCACAGAGCCTGATGTGGGGCTCGAACCCACGAACCACAACATCGTGACCTGAGCCGAAGCCGGACACAACGAACTGAGTCACCCAGGCGCCCCTGATACATCTTAATTTGAAAATGATTAATTTAAACTTAAAATAGCCTTTAACTACTGTGGGAAAAAAAAAAAATCAATCTACTTTATCGGTAGCTATACTTTTAGAATAATGTATTTGTGATGGGCAGAGGAAACACAAGCCTATTTCCTAGCAATCAGGGACCCGGTAGGCCTCTATGAAACCATAAGGGACCCATCAGTTAAGGGAGATGTAGAAATACTAGGTGTTGAGTGGGGAGGAGTGGAGGAAGGGGGGGGAAAGAAACTGTGCAAGTTTAGATACAGTTCATATTCCCAAGCATTTAATATTTTGTCTTTACCCAATCTGACATGAGTATAAAACTTTTAATAATAACTTAAAAGCCCATTGATAATAGACAAGTTTCTTTCTTTATCTAGTTTTCTGTTAATCCTAAATCCCTTTGCAATTAATAAAAAGTCAAATATAAATAGTTTCTGAAAAGGAGAATAAATCAAAAGTATACAGAATGTATTACATGAAAAAATTCTAATTATAGTATTACAAAACTAGTTCATAACAACTTAAGTAAGACTAATGGAACATCTAATCTCCTGAGTAGCTATAAATTAAATGGTGTGATTTGGTCAGTGCAGTTAAAGTGATCTTCCAGATAGTTACTTTTTCCTTTGGCCAATCACCAATAATTCCTGCCTAATGAGAAGAATATGAAAGGAAAAGAAAAAAAAATTATAATGAAACCAAAAGCAACCAATGACAAGCAATATGGTTCGCTTGTTTAAACAGAAATGAGACATTCAACCGAATTCTCCCACCATCCATCCATATCTAGAACTGGCTCATTAGAATATATAGAAAATGTATTTTTTATCAAGTCCCTGTAATACTTAGGCTCTCCCATCTGTGCACTGTCCAAATGCAAAGCAATGGCCTTGCTCAAGCTCTCGGATGAGTAAGCGTAAACAGATGGCTGCCCCTTACCTTTAAGTGGGAGACGATCATTAGAGCAGTGACGTCCTGGATGATCACACAATGTCAGCAATCTGCAGGAGCTCAGAGATGGAATTCGAGGTTCTAAAATTTCAGTCAACACTAAGAATCACTTGGATTCTTGCTAAAATGCAGATTCCTAGGCCCACCCCCAGTGTCTCTGATTCAACCTGGCTAGAACGGCAGCACACATCGGAGGGAAACACTGCTTTCTTCAATCCCCTCCCTTTCAAGGTAGAAGCTGTACAGAGACTGTTGTCATCTTCACAACAACACTGTGAGGAAGACCACCATGGTACACAGAGACAGACAGGAAATGTCAGGACGGGGATCCCGACCAATGTTCATGCCATCACTCCACCGTTACACCTGTCACAGGTGCTCACGGACCAGCACTAACCGTCCAACGAAAGGTTAGACACTGAGGGTCGTAAACAACGATTATAACAGGTGATCCATAAAGGCTTGAAGTAAGACCACATGCTTGACTGGGGCCTTAAAGAATGGAAGGAGCTCAAACAACGGTATTAAGAAAGTCAAAAGCATCTTTGAAGCCAGAGAAGATCATGAAAAAAAGGAAGAAAAGAAGAGAACTTGGCTGAACAGTGAGTCTGTATAAGGGTAGCCTGGAAATATAAATTACAACTTTGACTATCAGGCTGAGTTTAGACTAAAGAGCTGAAATGCAGATTTTTAAATCCACTCTAGTTAACAATGAACAGTCGTGTGACTGACTGCACAGCAGACCCCCTAAACAAGAAGGGTTTGAACTGTGCAGGTCCACTTATACACAGATTTTTTTTGATAAATACTGTAAATTTTTCATAAATACTGTAAATTCCCTTAAGTTTTCTTAAGTTTTTTCCTCTAGCTTACTGCACTGCGAGAATATAGTACATAATACATACATAAATACACGTGAGTTGATTCCAGTCAACAGTAGGCTATGAGGTTAAGTTGTTGGGGACTCAAAAGTTATACACCAATTTTTGTGCACAGGGTTGGCCCCCTAACACCTCCCCTGCATTGTTCAAGGGTCAACTCTATAGACTGAATTTGACTTTTATCAGTTCAATTTTATGGCAGTATTATAGTCTCTCAAAAAAAAAGTTGCCGAGGCACATGGGTGGCTCAGTTGGTTAAGTGTCCAAATCTTGATTTCGGCTCAGATCATGATCTCAGGGCCGTGGGAATCGAGCCCCACATCGGGTTTTGCGCTAAACATGGAGCCTGCTTGAGATTTTCTGTCTCTCTCTCTCTCTCTCTCTCTCTGTCTCCCCCCTCCCCCGCTCACACTCTCTCTAAAATAAAAAATTTTAAAAAAATTTTTAAGTGCTAATCCTACTTTTAGCAAAAAACACTTTTACACACACACATACATACACATACCTTGAGATATTTGTTTATGATAGGGAAATTATGATGTTTGTTTATGATATATATGTATATATACACGCACACATAGGTACCAATTCTGATTAAATGTCTTGAGATATTTGTTCTATCTCTATAATTTGGCAATTGCGGTATAGCGTAATACTGCTGTAAAAATGGGGCTGGTGTTGATTACGAGGCAGATTCACCCTGGAAAGGACTTTTTGGCTTGAGTGTTTTCATTCTTATTTAACCTATTTAAGCTATTAAATGAACTAGCTTTTAACTATGTTAAAAGAACAAAACTTTACGGATGCGATAGTTTGACTATCTCTTCCTTAAACCCATCTTAAGAAGAACAGTTACATATGACTAATTATTGTCCAAAACTTATTAAAATCTTAATTGCTGTGATTGGGCAGTTATTTACCATTATCCAAAAGTATAATTTAAATAATACCACAATTAGATCCTGTTACTCAGGGAAGTATGAAACCCAGCCTGGTCAGTGAGCTAAGTCAAGAGCTTAACTGGCAGGTTCCATCAGTCAGGATGTCACATAGCTGACTTCTTTTTAGGTAATAGGAACTGACCGTTCTTCCCGAGCTATCATAACGTGGCTATCATATTTGTCACAGCTTCTAAAAATAGAAGTTAATATTCTGACAACAAAAATGTCTTTAACCGCAAAAAACGGATAAAATACAGTTCTGCACACTTCTAAACTGGCAACCATTTAAAAGTCCATCAATACAAAGCAAGAAATAAAACACCGCAACAACGGTGACCTCGCCTTCGCCCTCACGTCCCACCCCCGTCTTCAGTCCTCTCCCGTCTCAGTCTCAGACAACCTCTGTGACAGACACTGTTTTGAACTGTCCTGTCTGGTGGTTGCACACTCGCATACTACAGTTGGAAATCACAAACGATGAATGACACATGAATCTCTGGGCAGCATTTACTATGTGCATTTGCAGGGACTTCTCTAAAGTCTACTCCCAGTGTGTGGATTTGCCGGGTCAAGGACATAACTGACCACAACTTGACCGTATTAACAAATTACTGTCCCACAAGGATTGAGACCATTCATACTCCCGTTAGCCTGCATGAAAGCTGCCATCTCCTCATATCTTTGCTAGCAGTTACTCACTGAGGTAACTGTAAGAAATATATTTGGTTTTTGTCCAGGTTCCTGGCACAGAGCTGCTAAAAAACCCTCGGAATTTCCTAAGTGATAGGGGTTATCTTTTATTATTCATAAGGAGCCCCTTTCAATCACATCTAATAAATTTATGCTAAAGAGGTGACTTAGGGGGTGCTCCTAGAAAGCCTCCAGATGGGGCTGGTCACAGAGGGAGCAAGTAATTAGCAGCCCCCCTACCCACCTTCCTAACCTCCCAGAAAGGGGTTAGAGAGGGCAGCCTGGAGATTAAGAGCTACAAAGACTCTCAAACGGGAAATGTGATGAGCCCCAGGTTGGTGAACACATGGAGGTGGTGGGAGGCTAACTAACACCTGGGAGGACCCGGAAGTTTCATGGGAACCCGACACCCTGCCCTACACATCTCTTCCATTTGGCTGTTCCTGAGTCCTTTATACCATAAAGTAAGTAAAGTGTGTTCCTGAGTTCCTGTGAGTTCTAGGAAATTATGGACCTGAAGAGGGTCTCATGGGAACTCTCAATTTATAGTGGGCTAGTTAGAAAGGGGCCTGGGACTGAATTTCCAATTATAAAAAAAATAAATCTATAGTAGTTACTACTATGGATTAGTAGCAGTTACCCTGAGCCTATAATAATAAAAATATTTGAAGAATCATATCCATATAATCAGTTCATGACAATGGTTACCATTGCTAAAAGAAAATAAACGTTAATAGTTACTCTTACCTCCTTTCAATATAATGCCCTCAGTTACCTTTTCGTGTGCTTATATTCCTTCAGGAATGCTTATGATGTTGTCTGCATTCACAAAGGAGAGAGGCTGGAGGCATAAAGACAGTAAGGCTGCCCAGACACAAATGCTCCAAAGCTTTATATCCAATGCAGGCAGGAGCTAGTCTCTTACAGCTAGCAACCCACCTCCTGCTGGTGAAATGCCCTGTGGTCCCCCCACCCCCCACCCCACAACGAATTCTGGCGGCCATGTGTCGCCAAAGAATTCAGCAAAAGCGGTGTCATGTGACTTCCTAAGTTATGAACCCTTACAACTTTCACCTCGACCTCTCATGACACTTGCTCTGGGGGAAGCTAGCTGCCACATAAGAATTCCCATTACCCGGGACCAGTATGCTGTGAAGAAGCCCAGGATATGCCATGTGGAAGGTTATGTAGGAACAAAACAAGGCCAGCCAGCTCTCAGCCCAGGTGCCAGACTCGTGAGTAAAGGAGCCATTGCGGACCACAGAGACCCAGCGACACCCTGTGGAGAGGAACCGAAAGCCCACTCTGAGGGCCCTATCCAGACCATGACCACATCTCCAGCCAACTGAGCCATTTCAGCTAAAGCTCCAGACATGGTGGGTTTGAGACAAGCTGTGACCTGCCCGGACATGTGGCCCGCAGAATCATGAGCACAATAAAATGGCTGTTCTTTCACGCCACTAAGTTTTGGGGTGGTTTGTTACACAGCAATAGATAACCTGAAAAATGCAAATGCTATTGGTGACATTTATTAAAAAGATGAGTCCAACTTGGGACTGTAGTTCTAAAGTGAAGAGTCTGATTCGGAGTGTCTTTGCTTGTGGCAGTGAGAAAGAACAAATGCACCAGTTCACATTTCCTTGGAAAGCTTTTAAAATAAAAGCTGACCAACCCAATTAATTCTAAAAGCTCTTGAAAAGTACTGAGGGACCAATATATTATCATGAATCACACACTCCTTTGAAATATTGGTCTCCCTGACTCAGCCTTCAGGTCATAGCACAAATGCCACTTGTTCCAGAAGCCCTGAAGCCCCAGGGGCCTTCCCAGCCCCTCCTGGGGGGGTGGGAGGCAGTCTCTCCTCAGCAGCCTCTGTCCCACCTCCGCCCCCAAGACCGCACTGCCCGTTTACCTGCGTGCTTCCCACGCAAGTCGGGGCTCTCACCAAAGATAGTACAAGTTATCATTTCTATGTATTGGGTTTATAGGTATTTTTATTTCTTTTTATTTGTATTTTCGAAATTTCCTACAATAAACATGTCATCTTTTACAATAAGAGACAAGATTAAGTTATTAAGGATTTTGGTCTCATAGGTGCCACTGGATAGGTACAAGCCAAAAGACACATAGCGGGGCACCTGAGCAGCTCAGTGGGTTAAGCATCCGGCTCTTGATTTCAGCTCAGTTCATGATCTCACGGAAGGTTCGTAAGTTCAGACCCCGCATCAGGCTCTGTGCTGACGATGTGGAGCCTGCCCAGGATTCTCTCTCTCTCCCTCTCTCCCCCCTACCTATCAAAATAATATAACAAACTCTATCAAAATAAATAAACAAGCATACACACATAAAATAAAGACGTATGGCCATTCACTTCTTTACCTGAAAAATGGCAAGAATTGGAGTAAGCAGTCCTAAGACCCCTTCCAGATCTAAAATTCTGTAATTTTATGGAATAAACAACTGAAAGAAATTGAGGAGGAAAGGAGGCAACCTTCCATCTTCTACCTCCCACATACCCCAGAAGGACAGTAGCCATTCAGCAAATATTTAGTGACTATTTTTCTGATTAGTGAAAGATAGTTAACTCAAGTACGGCATTCAGGTAAGCTTAACATCTGCTGCTTGTACTAGAAAAAACTCCAAACCAAGTACCAGGAGAACTATTTCTAAAAATACTCCTGTCACTATCTCAAGTTTTCTAGCCTTGAGGTTGCTTTGAAAATCCAGGCCTCAGTTTCTCAATCTACAAAACATGAGAATTATGCCTTCAACTCCTCTTCTAAAATGGTATGGACCAGGGTGCCTGGGGGACTCAGCTGGTTAAGCGTCCAACTCTTGATTTCGGCTCAGGTCATGATTTCGCGGTTTGAGCCTCACACTGGGCTCTGAGGTGACAATGCAGAGCCTGTTTAGGATTCTCTCTCTCTCTCTCTCTGTCCCTCCCCTGCTCTCTCTCTCTCTCAAAATAAACAAATAAACTTAAAAAATAAAGAAAAACCAGGGGCGCCTGTGTGGCTCAATCAGTTAAGCTTCCAACTTTGGCTCAGGTCATGATCTCACGGTTCGTGGGTTCCAGCCCCGCGTCGGGCTCTGTGCTGACAGCTGAGAGCCTGGAGCCTGCTTCAGGTTCCGTGTCTCCCTCTCTCTCTGTCCCTCTCCCATTCTCTCTCTCTCTCTCTCTCTCTCTCTCTCTCTCTTTCCCTCTCAAAAATAAACAAATGTTAACAAATTGTTTAAATAAATAAATAATGGAAATAAATAAAAATAAAACAGTATATGGACCAACAAGTGAAGAAAAGGCAGATGTGCTGCAGGCACCTTCTCAGTTTTCCCAGCTCGAAGCAAATATGTGCTAATATTGATTCAGGAGATGCTACTTCACTGACACCTATTTTAGATAAGGAGCTTCTATTGACGTCCTGGAAGAAATGAATAAGGGTTGATTTTAGAGAGGATAAATTGCAATAAAAGCTATTAGTTTCCAAAGGGGGTTGTAAGTGCAGGTCGCAAGTTAACATCCTGGTGCAAATAAAGTTTTAATAGAAAGTAAAAGAATCGAGGTGCCTTGCTGGCTCAGTCACTAGAGCACATGACTCCTGGTCTCAGCGTTGTAAGTTTGAGCCCCACATTGGGTGTAGAGATGACTTAAAAATCAAAAAAAAAAAAAAAAAAAATCTTAAGAGAAAATAAAAAATCACCTTCCCTGTGGAAAAGAAAGACGGCTTACTGCTTAGAAATTCTTTCCTGGGTAAGATTTCACTCGAGCAAATAAACAAAATCCATTTCTCTCCCCTTCCTTCTTTCTTGAGGAAGGGCTACAACAGGAATACAGAGTGAATTTGCCAACTTACAGCCATGAGAGGTCAATGTGTGGAAGAAATCTGTAGGAAGGGGAACCTGGCCAAAGAAAAAGGAAGAACACGGACCAAAGAAATGCAGAAATGGGCAGGAGCTTGATGTCAAAAAGGGAGAACATGTGATAGGGGAAATTTCTCAGATAAGATCAAGAATGAAATCTCTACCTCATGCAGCAACTGATGATCAACTTCCAAAAAGCTAGGAGATCAATTTTAGGACAAGTGGTTTGCTGAAATTAATAGAGAAATGCTAAAGCCATAAGGCTTCAGTGACCGGAGGATCTAAGCCAGAAAGCAGGGAACAAGGAGGTAGCAGGTCGGCATGATTTATCTCCCTCAGAAAAGAACAGCTGCGACATGCTGAAGGAAGTGAAGAAATGAAAACAGAAAACTCTCCCAGCTTCTAGGAACAGAACATTATCTGGGCTCTGAGATTCTAAACAAAGAGAAAAGGAGAACTGTCTGTGGTGATGAGGTGTAGGGTACCATCTCGGCACTGTGCCTGGCAAGAAAGAGGGCCACACACGCACGCTTAGGGCCATGTCATGGTCACCAACAGAGAGCACACGTCATGAGCTGCTTAGAGAAGCCTGGCTCTGCCTCTCCCCAACTACCTACACATCAAGTCTAGAAGACAAAAGCTAGAGATTCCAAGAATGAAAAAGGCCTGGGTGGCTCGGTGAGCGTCCGACTTCAGCTCAGGTCATGATCTCACAGTTCACGGGTTCGAGTCCCGCATCGGGCTCTGCGCTGACACCTAGTCTAGAGCCTGTTTCCGATTCTGTCTCTGTCTCTGTCTCTCTCTGCCCCTCCCCCACTCACACTCTGTCTCTGTCTCTCAAAAGTAAATACATGTTTTTAAAAAATGTGTTGTTGGTTTTTTTTTTAATGAAAGGCCAACTATCTCATCCATGAGTACCATCCTGAAGGAGTACACACTCGACTTCTTCCACCACTGGCTTTACCAATTACTCCAGCCAAACCTTTCTAGCTCTGGAGAATTCTTTTCTCCTTCATTAACAATACTGCTAGTGGTAATGATTCAAAAGTTAAGAAGTGAAATTTAAAATCGACATCAAAATTAAATTTAAGATAAGAAGAAAAACATTCTCATAGAAAGGATCAATCAATAGTTATGTGATCTACCGATTATGTACTGAAAGCATCAGGCCTGTGTATGTCGTACGTAGCACACTCACCTTTCAAACCAGACCGGCCAGCAGGCCTCCCGACGTTATTCCTCTGGTGCTTGGTGGACATGCGTTTTATCTGCCGAGGGGTGCTGGGGGGAGAGGTGCCATCAAGGTTCTCTGTATTGGTTTCATCTGAAAAGTCCTCTGGATCAGACTCGGAATTCTGGCAGCCAGAATCTCCTAACGCGCGCTCTTGCCTACGAAACATGATACACAGAGAAAATACTCAGTGACGCGGTAAGTGAACTCAAATGTAAACTACTTGCAATTTCATTTAAGAACTCTTTGCAGAACTTTGCTACGGATACGTCTCCTCCTCGGCACCGGCGTCGTTCTCCTCTCTTTGTACATGTGGCACTCACAGGAGAACTCCTCTTTCGCCCGGTGGAGTAACGACCGTGACTTCTGCTCTGACCACGAACTGCGAACAGCAGGGGAACCGCACGAGCAGGACGGCCCGCAATTTCTCTGCTTAGAGAATTCTGACGTCAGTGACGTTTAAAACCAAAAGCTCACAGATTGAGTAAAAAGAGAGCAAAGGACTGGAAGATACCAATCAGACAGAACGAGGTATGTACGTGTGTGCTGGCCACTGAAAGCCGGGTGGGCGAGTGGACTTGCCTCGTCCTGCCCCGGACCTCGGGGCTGCTCTTCCTCTGAGGCACACAGAACAGAAAGCCCAGGAACTTTCTATGGTGACCCCGGCAGCAAAGCAGGGGGCACCGCTAACAGACGAGAGGTCAATGTTCCTATGTTCTCCACCACACACGACAGGGCAGGGCTCGGGTGAGCAGTGGGGGAGGACGCTGGGGAAGGAGAAAAAGGAATTCGTTTCTCTTCAGCTTCAAAATGCCACTCCTCACCAACTTGTCCTCTGGTAATGCTTCCGGCCAATTCTCTATCCCCAGCCAGCTTCTCAAACACCACTATTTTGATAAAGTTCTACTTTGCAAAACCAACAACAACAAAAAACTTATTAGTACAAACAGAAACAAATACAATCCCAGAACAGCAAGCTAGAAGGAACCAATCATGAAGTTCCTTTCAAGTACATACCACAGTCTACCGCATTCTGAATATTCTTTATTAAATACACTTCAAATTTTTAAACATAACTCCACACTATATCCAAGACAGAACCAGTTTTCTTCCTGGCAATTCATATCCTGATATAAAATCAAAGCTATTACAAAATCAAGATGGAAAAAAAAAACCACTCTAAAATATAGGATACATTATTGAATTATACTGACAAAATATCAGAAAATAAACTTTCAAAAAATAAAAATGCTGCAGAATTATATAAATTTACAGCACTGAAATCCATACAGAATCCCTCAGATGGGTCAAAAACTGACATAACCAGACAAGACCACTCTAGATACTATGAATATACATGGCCCCACACATATGTGCATACATTAAGACATACAAATGAAATACCCTGAAAGCTGACTACAACAAATTAAATCATAAGCAAAGTTAGAAATGAGTTTTTTTTATTTTTTTAACGTTTGTTTATTTTTGAGAAAGCATGCAGCGGGGGAGGGGTAGAGAGAGGAGGGAGGGGTACAGAAGACCCAAAGCGGGCTCTGCCCTGACAGCCGCAAGCCCGATACGGGGCTCGAACTCACAAACCACAGGATCATGACCCGAGCCGAGGTCGGACACTCAAACAACTGAGCCCCCAGGTGTCCCAGAAATAAGTTTTAAGTATTCCTGTTCCCTCAGGCTGACCACATCTATAATTTAAGTATCACACAGTCATACAATAAATAATACAACTTCCAGATGAACTTGGAATTTCCTACATCCATTTCTTCTACACTCACTGCAAAATAGCTGATTCAGCTGAACAGAAGATACGACTATCAGTGACAAGGTCACTCATCTCATTTCCTCGTGTTGTAGTGGTTACTAGCATAAGCTTGGAATGATTAACACTAGGCTTTGTGGCACAAGGGACTTTGGTTCAAAGGCTGACTGTGCTAGTTAGTAGCCATGTGGGCCTTCGCCAAATTACTTAGTATCTCCACATTGCGCATTTACCAAATAAAGATAATGCTTAGAATCCATACCTATGAGGATTTAATCCAATAATGTATGCTTAACAAAAGAGTAATAATAGAGCAGGGTTCACTAAATGATTGCTACTGCTCATATTATAAACCATGGAAGTCACCAAGCCTATTGGCCATCATGAGGGAACCTGAGTTCCTTCCTCATCTGCTTAACATTAAGACAGGGGGTACCTGGCTGGCTCAGTTGGTACAGCAGGCAACTGCTGACCTCATGGTTGTTAGTTACAGCCCCACGGAGGGTGTAGAGATTATTTAAAAATAAAAATGTTTAAAAAAATAAAAAAGGAAAGGGGCACCTGGGTGGCTCCGTCGGTAAAGTGTCTACCTTTGGTTCAGGGCATGATCTTGCAGTAGGTGAGTGAGAGCCCCGCGTCGGGCTCTGTGCTGACAGCTCGGAGCCTGGAGCCTGCTTCGGATTCTGTGTCTCCCCCTCTCTGCCCCTCCCTCACTCATGCTCTGTCTCTCTCTGTCTCTCAATAATAAATGGATGTTAAAAAAAATATTTTTTTAAATAAAAAAGGAAAGAGAAGTCTGCCTTTGAGTTCAGCATGGTACAGGCCCAGAAACTATCTTAACATTTTTTTTTTAATTTTTTTTTCAACGTTTATTTATTTTTGGGACAGAGAGAGACAGAGCATGAACGGGGGAGGGGCAGAGAGAGAGGGAGACACAGAATCGGAAACAGGCTCCAGGCTCTGAGCCATCAGCCCAGAGCCCGACGCGGGGCTCGAACTCCGGGACCGCGAGATCGTGACCTGGCTGAAGTCGGACGCTTAACCGACTGCACCACCCAGGCGCCCCTATCTTAACATTTTTAACACCTTCTAAATTGTTTCAAATTCAATACTATAACTTTTTTTTTCCCCCACTAAGATAAAGTCAATGGTAAGGAAGGGCAGCATATTTCATTACTTTTGTATCTCCAAGTTTCTAGGATAGAACTCAAAACCATTCAATGTTTTACCACAAAAACATATTTCATATTTCAGAACGGTAATCACAACAAAACTACAGCACAGACATTTAGTCAGTTACACACATCAAGACCAGAGAGCAGCGAATGCCAGGCTAAACAGAAAAATGGAGTCAGATAAAGGAGCAAACGAAACAATCAAAACATCCCTCTGCAGTGAAGAGAGACGTGGACTCAGGAAGCAGAAGACCAAAGGCTAAGTCCCAGCCTGACTAGACAGGTGACTGCATACGTGACTTAATCTTTCTACGACTAAGAAAAAGACTAATATATAATTTGTAAAGTCAACATTCTAAAATACTTCAGGAAATTCAGTTATAAATATTTCAAAAAAGTCAAGGATATCAAAATACTGGAAATAAACGGCTATGTGGAAAACACTACAGTATAAAACAGGCACATAAAATGGCCTGTTTTAGTAGCATCCAGCAGTACTGTGTGCATGAATAAATTACTAAAGCGCAAAGTATAGGAGGAGGAGGTTTTTATGAAGAGGGACTGAAAATGTCCAAACATCAGTGAGCCAGGTCTCCAAGGGCCAGCTCTCAGAGGTAAGGACAGAATCATGATCTCAGGATGAGGAGAGTTTATTTTTCAAGAAGTACCTTTGTCTGATCTACATATGATGGAAACAAGTCCACTGCTTTAGCAGATAAAAAGAGTCAAAGACAGTACATGTAATAAAGATGCTAACTTTTATGAAAAAATTTAATTTGGGGAAACAGAAAAAAAAACATTTGTCATCTAACTAGGGACAAGTTATTTCTCTACACACGGAAAAATTCACTTGGCTGCACTCTCCAAATAAAAGTAAAAGAGTAAATCCCTGTAATACTTCTCCAGAAGCTGAAGATCTCTTGTTTTCAAATCTGCATCTATCCCCAAACAGAAAGTCATCTTAGTCTATAACCTCACACACACAATAGACACTACTGGTTGCAAAGTATTTCCAAATTATTTAATTACTCTAACAGCAAACATAAAAAATGCATGGAAGCAAAGAGGCATACTGTCATAAACAATGTATTAAATAAGATAAAACACGGTGCACTTCATCACTCTTTATTCATTATGCCACACAGAAAGTGAGGTAGAAAACTGCCATGTGGAGCTGACAGCCACTTTCTTAGGATTACTTAAGCCCATCGAGATGGTACTCACACTCACTGAAAATGTTAATGGTTTACATTCCATCCAAGTAACTTAGTAACTTAATACATGTCAGTACAAAGTCCAAAATATTTGAAGGAATTTTTTAAAAGTCCAGCACTCAATAAGTAAAATTCATGTCTGCCATCCTGTCAAAAATTACCACAGAAAAGGAAAATATGGCCCAACCCAGGAAAAAAAAATCAGTAAGCAGGCCAGAAATTTTGCTCAAACAGAACCTGTAAAGATGAAAACTATATCTGAAATGAAAAACACTCTGGATGGGATTTAAAAGCAGATGAGACACAGCAGAGGAAAAGAACCGTGAACTTGAAGATACAGCAATAGAAATGATCCAAAATGAATCAGAAAAAGATTAAGGAAAACAAAGAAAAAGAACAGAGCATCAGTTATCTGTGGGGCAGTAACAAGCAGTGTAACGTGTGTTATTAGAATCCAAAACAGAAAAAGGGAAGCACTGAAAAGATCTTTTAAGAATTAAGGGCTGAAAATGTTCTAAATTGGAAGGAAACTGTAGTTCACAGATCCAAGGAGCTCCACAAACTCCAAGCAGGACAACCTGAAGAAAACTATCAGTTTTGACTATGCACATCATAATCAAATTGCTGAAAACCAATGATGAAGAGAAAAATCTTAAAAGGAGACAGAGAAAAACAACTCGGCTTGGGAGTCTAAGCTAAGAAGCAATATACAATAGAAGGGTGGGAAGGGAAACCAAGCTAAAAGTTTCTTTTCTTTCTGTAAAAAGAAAAATTTATACACAAAATCTAGGAATATAAACACTAGTGGTAAGTTCAAAAGAACGTGCATCATTTCAATTAAGTAACCCAAACCATCCAAAACCTCATTTTGTATTAGCTCATGTGAGATGAGCTAATGTGGTCAGTTGACTGGTTCAGAATGTTACCATGGATACCAATTATTTTGGATGAGGAAAGTAATACAAGGTTTACATCAATTGCCCTGAAACACTGGCCTGATATGTGCTGAAAAACACACAAATGTGAAATTCCTTTCTAGTGCTAAATTTCTGACAGTCATATAAAACAGTGTCTCACTCTTTTCACATCAAACTTTGCTAAAGTACTATTCACTTGACATAGAATCTGGTCTAACAAAAGTGTGCCCTGAACTCAACCCAAGGGGTTTTGCTGTCATTTCAATGGAAAATGTGTGGAAGACAAGACAAAAATTCAAGTAACTAGGGGTTAAATAGTTCTGCTGTGACACAGTTGGTGAACCACATGGTGCCCAAAATAGCTCATCTATAAAATAATGAAGTTGGATTAGACGAGTTCAAAAACATCTGTGGTTCTGCAAAAGCCCAAACACACCAAACACACACACACACACACACACACACACACACACACACACACACCCTTCTTTAGAAGTTCTTTAGCAAAGTCCCTAGAAATCAATTTTAGGGACACCTGGGTGGCTCAGTCAGTTAAGCTTCCAACTTTGGCTTGGGTCCTGATCTCACGGTTCATGTGTTGGAGCCCCGCGTCAGGCTCTGTGCTGACAGCTCAGGGACTGGAGCCTGCTTCAGATTGTGTCTCCCTCTCTCTCTGCCCCTCCCCTGCTCACACTCTGTCTCTCTCCCCCCCAGAATAATAAATAAACATTAAAAGAAATATATTGAACTTTTTCATTGACTCAGAGTATAGGGTCTTTACAAGCCTACTGAGTCTTGGTTTTCAAGACAGACATTCAAACTTAATTTTTTTTTAACTAAATTCATTTTTTTTTTAACAAAAGCAGATTAAAAAAAAAAAAAAGATTTCCCGTGAAAAGAACTATCCCTCCCAACCAGTCTCAAAGCTCTGGGAAGGCAGGGACCCATCTATTACTGTTTTACCACAGATTCTCCAATGTCTAGGACAGTACCTGGTGCAGATTATGTGCCCAATAACTACCTACTGAATAAATGAACTTGTGAGGCAAAAATAATGTTCTCTTTTGATACTTCAGACTTAATCATCATCTAAAGTCTATTAAAATACAATCCCATTTAATTATTTGAAGAATGTAATTTTTTTTAAAGGCTGCAAGAATTAAATGATTGTTGATTTCTGTGGATGATGTTATTGGGATACTGTAACCCTAGGTGCCAAGGTAACTACCTCCTGTACAGAACAATGGCAATGGTGGATAACGGAGGGAATCGTGGTTTTGGAATCAGATTAACATGGGTTGAAATCCTTATGTCCCCACTCTTAAGAATACAAGCTTTAATCGAATTACTCTAAATTTGCTTACACTTTCATTTATTAGAAGCCTTCTTATCAAATGCCACTGAGACTTGTGGCTAGCCAGTTAATTTTAAAAACACATATCAGGGGTGCCTGGGTGGTTTGGTCGGTTAGGCGTCCGACTTCAGCTCAAGTCATGATCTCACAGTCTGTGGGTTTAAGCCCCACGTGGGGCTCTGTGCTGGCAGCTCAGAGCCTGGAGCCTGCTTCGGATTCTGTGTCTCCCTCTCTCTCTGCCCCTCTCCCACTCGTGCTCTGTCTCTCTCTCTCAAAAATAAATATTAAAAAAAATTTTTTTAAATACATATCAAGAGCATTAAGAATGAAACATGCATGGGGCGCTTGGGTGGCTCAGTCGGCTAAGTGTCCGACTTCAGCTCAGGTCACGATCTCGCAGCCAGTGAGTTCGAGCCCCGCGTCAGACTCTGTGCTGACAGCTCAGAGCCTAGAGCCTGTTTCAGATTCTATGTCTCCCTCTCTCTCTGACCCACCCCGTTCATGCTCTATCTCTCTCTGTCTCAAAAATAAAAATATAAAACGTTAAAAAAAAAAAAAAAAAGAATGAAACATGCAAACTCGAAAACCCGAAACATCTGTGGTGGCTGTGACTTTGGTGGCCTTCCACAAACCTGGCCTCCCAGTATTCACACCCTTCTATAATCACCTCCTCTTGAATCCAGTATGACCTTGTAACCTGCTTTAACTAAAGAGATGCAGTGAAAGTGACACTGGGCCAGTTACACCCTTGTCCTTCAGGGGAGGCTGGCCACAGGTAAGAAGGCCAGCAGCCCTGAGACTTCCGCGGTCTTCAAAGCCCCACCTAGGCAGGTGGACAGGCTGCACGAAGAGCCTAGCTAGGTCAAAGTCTTGTGAGTGTCCAGCTGACAGCCAGCACCAACTTGCTAGCTTGTGAGTGAGGCTATTTTGGACCTTCCAGCTGTCCACTGAACCCAAGCCAAGACCATGAGAAGCAGAAGACCCACTCAGTACCGTAACAGATAAGAAATGGTTTTCATTTTAAGCCATTAAGCTTTGATATGGCTTGTTAAGTTATAAGAGATAACAGACACACATATAAAACTTAAACATCTACTTTCACTTTAAGCCCATGAATGAGATTAAACCCATCACCACTCTGAGGAGGGCCACAGCCTTGCCTTTTAGTGTGGGTCCCTGAGAGAAGTCATGAGTCACACACACCACGACCAAGTGCGGTGTCTGCAATCCACACTCTGGTTCTTTAAAATAGAACAAGAATCTAAAGACTTTCATGGAGCAACTTTTCCCAATTTTCATGATTTTTCTTCCTAAATGTTAACAGTCCTCTCCTTTACCTATTTGATGGCAATTTTCTTTTTGTGACCTATCTTGAGACTTTCCAAAGTATTCCATCTAGAGAGAAACTACAATTCTCTTTTGCATTCACAGTTCACGTTTGTATAAAAGCGTACTAAAAAAAAAAAAAAAAAAAGCGTACTAAATTATGCAATAACAATTAAAACATACAACCGACCTAAACAGATTTAGGAACAAACAAGGAACTCTTGATAAGCATATGTTTCAACTGGTGGAAACAGAAAGTCACGGTCATTCTAGAGTGTAACCTGTTAGTCATCCATGATGCTGCAAGCATCAGTAGATATGTTTCATAGAAGAAATGGAGAAGGTCAGGTCTTGGAAAGGGTTAGGTCACGTATCGATAAGGCTTACCTGACTTAGATCTTCTAGCAAAAGTCTTTTATTTAACTCACAGATTTACACAAAGTATACTTTATCAGTCCTAAACTAACTAGAACAAAAAGAACACTTAAAGATAAAAAAATAAATATACACTCCATATGGATAAGTTCTGCTCATCATTAGAAATAAAAATAGTTATAACCTGTTGAAAAAAGATTTTCAGGGGTGCCTTGGTGGCTCAGTCAGTTGAGCGTCTGACTCTTGATTTCAGTTCAGGTCATGATCTCACAGTTGTGATACTGAGCCTCACATCTGGGCTCCATGCTGGGCGTGCAGCCTGCTTGGGATTCTCTCTCTCTGGCTTCTTCTGCCCTCCCCCTCTCCCCACCACTCTCAAAAAAAAAAAGTATTTTCAGATGAAGTCTTTCAGAAAACAAAGTCTTATAAACAAATATAACAAACTGCTTTAAAGACTTATCTTTCATTTCTGGTTAACCAGAAGACTACTCCAAAAAAGAACCAGAACCAAAAGAAGAGAGAGAGAAAAAAAGATAAAGAAAGAGAAGCTTTAGGTATCTAAATACATATAAGTCATGCTACAGATGAAAAGACAAATGTGATTATTCTCGTTTTTTCTGCAATTTTGCTGCAAGAACTGAGGATAAAAAGAAGAGGGCAAAGAATAAGACATTTTCAGGTGTGCTTTCTTATTTTTACCAGTTCTAACAGCTCCAAAAATGTATGAGCATATCTATCATCTACATCTTTTTCCAAAGCTCTGCAAATCAACACTAGATTGTATGAATATAGATTCGCAAGGAGACAATCAAAATGGAACAAAAACCCTTCTGAGATGCACCGATTTGGGGCCTTCCAGCTGAGTTGTTCAACATGAACAGGAGAAGGATGCCGGCAGCACAGGTGAGAGGATGTCTTTTCAATACAAGACGTGAAAATAAGCAGATCAGTCTTGTTGTGAACGCATCTGATGATGAAATGCCCATGGAAAAGAATTTAAAGAAAGCAACATAAAAGTGCTAATTCATTCAAAAGGAGAACTGCAGGGGTGCCTGGGTAGCTCAGTCAGTTTAGCACCCGACTCTTGGTTTCAGCTCCGATCATGATCTCGTGGTTTGCAGGTTCGAGCCCCACGTCAGACTCGGCGCTGACAGTGTGGAGCCTGCTTAGGACTCTCTCTCTCTCTCTCTCTCCCTCTCTCTCTGCCACATCCCTGCTCATGCTCTCGCTCGCTCAAACTAAATAAACCTAAAAAAATAAATAAAGAGAACTGCAGGCCTGAAGCAGCTTAAGTGGGAAGATGAAAAACTGGATCAATGCTGGAAGGAAGAGCAAACAAAGGGTCTTCTATGCCAAGTGTGCACAAAACATTAAAGAGAAACAAGAAAAATGCTTAAAATTTTAAAGGGAGCCTAAAAAAATTTTTTTAAGGTAGCAATAAGAATTATGATGTCCCTCTACCTACTCTAACAAATGAGAACATTTTTTAAATTCCCTTATTTTAATTTTATTTGTGGAAAAAAACACATTTTCTATCATGAATTACTCCCTGTCATTCTTAGAAATCAAGTAACTGAGGAGCCTCTTTCTGTAGGAAACACATGAGCTGTCTGAATCGCCTTAGCTCAAGTTACCTTTCTAATTCAGATTTTTAAAATAGTTTTAACTATAAATATGCTCTGTGACACACACACACGCACACACACACACACTCAAAAGATGAACCCTAACTCTTGGGGGTAGATAGATCTAGGAAATATGAGTATATGAAATATATTCTCCCAGGGTTTTTAGCGACGTAAACGGCAAAGAAAAGTGAGGAAAGCAATTAGGACAATTTGGACATAACATCCCTCACCTCTGCTTTGACATCAGCTAAGAAAAGCTCATTTATCTAGGGACCAGATCTTGGGTTTCCAGCACCATGCTCCAATAGAAGAACCAGAAGAAATGGCTGAGTTCAGGACTGGGGCAAAGAAGATGTAATACAAGCCTGGAGCACTTTGTAGTGCCAGCAAGTGAGGAAGTGCTCAAAAAACAAACAAACAAACAAACAAACAAACAAACCTATGGGAGTATTTCAGAAGGACACAGAAACAGAGCTCCCGTTGGCCAAAACTGGAAAATTCTGAGCAACAAAATACAGATATAGAATTATACCCATGAATTATATCCAATTATAACCATGAATCCATATTGATATAATTACTAAATAAATAAATGGGAGAAGAGAGAAATCACCTGTACAGACAAAAATCCAAAGAATTTAAGTCTACATTCCCCTCCCAAGGACGGGGAGGTTAACTCCCCACCACTTAGGTAGAATAATGTGTCAACGCTGGCTCACTAGCTGTGACAAATGTAGACAGTAGAAATACTGAAATTCTTTACAGTATCTTTGCAATTGTCTCTAAATCTAAACTATTTTATAATAACCAATTTATTTTACACTTGATTATCTTAATGATGCTGTATGAGACAGTTCCTCGATGATGCTGAATAAATTTGGTGTTACTGTACCAAGTACAAAAGATAAGAACCAGGACTAAATGGAAAATGTAGTATTATGAAATTAAGCAATTCTTTATCAACAGAACTGATGATTGTGATTGTAAAAAAATTTCAAACGATAAGGAAAGAAATGCCCTTTAAAACAGTGACTTCCAAAATTGGGATATGCATCAGATTTCTATTTATGTTTTTAATCAGCTGTATAATTCGTTACACAGTAATGAATGATTTCCATTCTAACAGTATAATTGCCTCCATTAGGTACTGAATTCTGACCATCTGCCAGGCACTATGCTAACCATCATATGTAATTTCACCTAATCCTTGCCAGAGCTTATGGAGCCATTGCAGAAAGGCTTCTTTGCCCAGAAGGCCACTTCTCATTGATTATGAGAAGCGCTCGTCATCAAATACCCATTACATACTAGGTAGTCAGTTAGGCACTCTACAAATGTTATCTTATTTCACCTTCCCGACAACCCCCGCAGGTACTACTGCGATCCCTAAGCTGCAAAGGCAACTTGTGTGCTCAGCTGGAAAGGACCTGAGCCAGAACTGGAGTCCTGGCCTAACCCCATGGCCCAGGGCCCCTGCACCCCAGCCTGGTTGCTGGGACGTCTGCCCTCTCCCGGTGGCAGACACGGAGGAATACTCCCCCTGTGGAAGGAGGCCCCTACGGGCTGGAGAAAGAACGTGAGAACAGTTCGGAGATGTAGTACTCAGCCGAGCTGCAGGACTCGTATCTTTGCTGATGCCTTTTAACCACTCCACGTCGAAATTTCCTCACCTATAAAGGCGTTAGCCTGGCTAAGATACTGAGTCTCAATTCGGCTGGGGACCACAGTGTGACTACAATTTAAGTGAAAAAACAAAACGAAACAGAATAGTGAGGGCTTTGCTTGCCCTACCTCTTTCTGCGTATAAAAGAAAAGGTCTAAGTCAAATCCTCTCCCCTTCAGGTAGCTGCTTACCTTCCCTACCAAGTCCAAGAATTACACCCTGTCTTCCCTTAATTTACTGTCCTCTAATAGAGCACTCCTCAGATCAGGCTAGTGTTTCCACTCGTTTTGTGTAAATCTGCGTGTGTTTATACCTAAAACAGAGCTTGAAACTACCCCCTAGAAGGACAGAAAAGCAAGCCTTTTAAATCAGAGAACGATAATTTGAAATTAACAATTAACTTTTTTTTCATTGAGAACAGGATTTTGTGTAAGAGAGGAGACAGAGGGCAATATAAAAATTTTAAGGTGTATTATCTTATTCACTTCCGTTTTTTTGTTTCTTGGGTCTTTGTTGTAGTGACTGGTTTATTTAGAGCTGAAAACACACATTAACTGTCCCATGCTTCCCTGTGTGTGTAGCTGCGTCAGCGACACTATTAGCTCCTCCAGGACGTTAACTGTGCCATTCGTTCAACAGTGGCCCTACCGGACAAGCGCTGTGCTAAGAGTTGAGGAAGAACACACGACTCAACGAGAGCGTCACCATTCCTGCCCTCCTGCAGCTTCCAATCTACAGAAAGAACTAGATACTTAGCACGTGAGTGCGCACACACCAGTGTTTTCAGTGCGGTCCCCCAGTACACGGTAAACGACTGCTGGCGGACGGGGTCCAGCCCCGAGAACTGGGACAATTCCCAGCGATGATAAAGCAGACTTCTTTAAGAAGCAACATTTCAACCGAGATTCGAAAGCTCCGAAGGCCCCGACTGGACGAAGGAGAGGAGGAGCAGCTGAGAGGGAGGAGCACGGGGCTCAGGAGGAACCGAAAGGCCGTGACGACCAGGCGCAGAGCGGGCAGAGTGAACGAGAGCCCCCGCAGGCGCAGGCGGCCGTCGGATTATGTCCTTCGTCCTAACAGGAACATGTAGCCACGCGGGCGCTAAAGCAGGGAGGACATGAGCAAACCCACCTCCCTAAGCATCTCCCGCCCCACTGTGCTCTACTAGACAGACGTACAGATACGCACCATTTTCTGGCACTATGTCGACTTCTTCACACACAAGGCTTCTCAACTATTCCATCACAAAGTCAACCTAAAGGGTTATTCTGTCTATGCTATTTCAACAAGCAAGACCGTTCCCCGGCTGGGAGCCCAAAGAGGAAAGAGAACTGCTCACCTGAGAGGAACGATGCCTTTAGGGATCATGAAATCCTTAGAAATGGCCCCTTAACAACCAAGAAGTAAAACACTACCCGACACCAAAGACATAATTAAAGATATATACACGTACACAAAGCTGTCTCGTGAAAAATATAATTTTCTTCTAATTAAAAACTATGTAAACTAGGAAAAAATGTAAATGGGTCTAAAACAATTTTAGAAGAAAAAAATAAAAGCTCCCATTTTTAATTATATAGCTTTCTTCACTCAAGAGAACATAATTGGTAACTGTGGTTGAATACATAAGGCCAACGTGAAATTTACTGGAAATGTAGAGCCTAGAAGTCTTGTTTGTGCCAAAAATAAACACCACCTACGGTTTCAGAAAAGAATGTCTCACAGTATACACTTATTGCAACATGTACAAAAAATATAGGGAACGCAAAAAGAGTTAACGTATCAAAACTATATTTTTGTTTAATTTTTTTCTAACGTTTATTATTAAGAGGCAGAGAGAAACAGACCATGAGCATGGGAGGGCCAGAGAGAGGGGGAGACACAGAATCCAAAGCAGGCTCCAGGCACTGAGCTGTCAGCAAAGAGCCTGACGCAGGGCTCAAACTCACAAACTACAAGATCATGACCTGAGCCCAAGTTGGACACTTAACTGACTGAGCCACCCAGGTGCCCCTTTTTAATTTTTATTTGAGAGAGACACAGAGAGAGAGAGTGAGCACTTGCTAGCAGGGCAGAAGGGCAGAGGGAAAGAGAAACATTCCTAAGCAGGCTCCACACTCAGCACAGAGCCCAATGTAGGGCTCGATCCCACATTGAGGTCAGGGATTATGACGTGAGCCGAAATCAAGAGCTGGATGCTTAACCAGTTGTGTCGCTCAGGCACCCCAAAACTATATTACCTTATAGCTCAATCATCAGACCACGAATTCCCTGAAACTGAATGCAAATTTTTATTACGTGCATTTTTCAGAGGAGTCAAGAGTCTACGGTTTTGATCAGATTCTCAAATACAATCTATGACCCAAAAAAGGTAAAGAAGCAATGACCTAGAGAATATTTACCACATATTTAGCAGAGTTCTCTTTTCAAAATACCTCATCCTGACATGTACTAGACACTCAGAGGATGAGGTTTCAGAGGCATAACTAATTCAAAATCAATACTCAAGCTACAAGGGCACAGCCACACTAGCCAAGAACAGAGGAAAACCCCCTCCCAACCACAAATACTGGCTTCACACAAAACTGACTTAAAACTCACCTAATGGTCATGAAGTAAACCAAATAAGAAAATCATTTTCAATCTTTGGTGACACGCTGTTGTTTTAGGTTTAGGATGATATGAACCTCCACACTCCCTGCAAAAGTGGTTAATTAAAATAACATTTAATTTTGTAACACAGTTAATTTAAGAATAAGTAAATCCTAGAGGAGAACTAGAGAACTACAGAAGAACAAGAGATTTAAGCAGTGATTTTTCCAGTGATGGTTGCCTTTGTGTTTATCCTTCCTGGGCCTCATCAAATTTTTTAAATCTATGGGTTTATAGTGCTCATCAAATTTGAAACATTTACAGTCATTATTTCTTAATCTTTTCCCTGTTTTCCCCCTTTCTTTCCTCTTTTAGGAACTTCAATTACACAATGCTGACTGCTTGATACATCCTCATGTGTCACTGTTGTTCTCTACATTTTTTCTGGTCTTTGTTCTCTCTGTACTACATCTTACAACACTGACATTGCTAGGCCCACAAGTTCAGTAATTTTTTTTCTATAGGGTCTGTTCTGTTGAAAATCCCACCTGGTGTATTTGTAATTTCAGATACTCTATTTTTCATCTCTTGAAGTTCCATGTGGTCTTTTTTATCTATTTATTTTTCTCCAATGTTCGTTCATGTTTTCCTTTAAACAGCTGAATTGTAACCACATTAACAATTCCTTCTTCTACTTCTATCATTTTTGAAATTTCTGGGATTGTTTCTGTTGATTGTTTCTCTAGGTCGAGGGTCATCTTTTCGGGCTTATTGACATGTCTAGTAATTTTTGGTCACATGTTAGACATTATAATTTTATGCAACTGACTATCTGAATTTTGTTATCTTCCTTTAAAGGCCATTTGGCATTTTCTTTCTTTTTTTTTTTCACAAGCTGTTATTTCTAATTCCACTTTATCCTGTCAAGGTTTGTTTTCAAGCTTGGGTAGGCTAATTCCAGACATGCTTTTACTCTAGGACTCTACTACTAAGATGTGAATCTTCCATATCTTTATTGCATGTCCCAGTGACCAACAAACAAGAACTTTCCACTTTGACCACTGGAAATTCAAATACCTCCAAGTCCCATGTGAACTCTGGGCACCTTTTGGCTCACAGTTCTCCAGTGGCTCTTTGCTTAACCTTGTAGAGTTTCTACTCTACACAAGTGCATCTTGTATTCAAACACTCAAAGAAGTCCTTGGTAGATTTCTGGAGTTCTTTTTCTATATCATTCCTTTCTCTACAGAACTCTGCCCTCAACTTCCAACCACTTCAGTCTCCCTGAACTCCAATCTGCCTCCTCAATTCAAGAAGACTACTCTGCTTTGCTGCGGATATTCCTGCCTGCACCACAGTCTGGAATGGTTTGCGGGCAGAAAACCAGGGTAATTACAGGGCTCTCTTCATTTGTTTCCCTTGTCTCAGGGAGAACAATCCTGTATAGTCCATTATCCAGTGTCTGAAAACAGTTGTTCTGTATTTACATTTATCCAAAGTATGATAGGAATAGTTTATTATATACCACTAAAAGGCAGTATATGTATAAATTTTTATTTTAAAAATTGCTCTGTGGATTATTTAGTGTTAAAACAAAATGGTACTCTATCTACTCTGTTTTACATATAAGGAAAGCCATACTTAACTTTCAAAGTGACTAATTTCACAACATAGCTAACTATTTTATGATAGGATCATACAGCAGTTACTTTAGGAAACAAAGAAGAGGGAAAATTTTGTTTAAAAACAAAGAAATTAATATAAGAAGGGAAACATTTCATTTTATTGGTTAAAATATTTACAAATAGCCAAATCCAACCCATTTATTTTGTAGCAATTAAAACACTTTGTTTGTGTCCCAGTTTCTATAATTTACATAAGATCAGAAAGACTCTTTGTAAACCTAATTGTAGAAGGGAAGATAAAAGATCTAAAACAAGATTTAGCACACAAAACTGATATCACTTAAATATACGAATATTTTTTAAATGACATACTTTTCAACTATAGATGGCACCAGAACACCAAACAAACACATAGCATTTTTGGCAGTTTCTCATGTCTGCTTGTCAGAAAAACTATAAGTAGTTCTATTACTCTAATTTCTACTGCTGAGGGGAAAAAAATCATTAACAGAAAAAAAATGCCCCTAAATTTTTCTGACTTAGCTACAATCATCCAAACAAAATTTCTAATATATTAAGACAAGAAGCCACTCGATTTCTTTTTTTTTATAATTTTTTTAACATTTATTTATTTTTGAGAGAGAGAAAGAGACAGAGTGTGAGCAGGGTAGGGGCAGAGAGAGGGAGACACACAGAATCTGAAGCAGGTTCCAGGCTCTGAGCTGTCAGCACAGAGCCCAATGCAGGGCTCAAACCCACGAACCATGAGACCACAACCTGAGCTGAAGTTGGACACTTAACCGACTAAGCCACCCAGACGCCCCAAGAAGCCACTCAATTTCTGAAAATTTATATTTAAATAAACAAGTATATCCCTCTTCTACAAGAATAACTTTAACTATACTGAGTCTCAATACTTCCTTACAGCTTGATATTGTGTTGGTTAATCACTACTACTTTTGTTGATGTTTTTTTCATCTATGATTCTTTCCTCAGTGCCTACAGGAGCTTTAATAAAGCAACATACTCCCATGATATATTGCATTACTAGAAACTTTTATTAACAGAGATAGAAATAATAAGGAACTGAGGTATCTTACAAAATATACTGAAAAAGTGTTGGCTACAGTTGGAAAATTCTTTTTAAAGAATCAATTTACCGCTTAAATTGAAGCTGAATTAGTTACTTTAAAGCATCCTTGCAATAAATACTTACTAATAGTTACTATATCCTAAACATTATTCTAGGCACAGGGATACAAGGGGTTAGAAGATAAAGGTAACCGAAACAATCCCATAAAGACTACTGTTGAAGGACTCACCTTCCCGATTTCCTGTTGCAATTACTACAAAAGTAACAATAATTAAGACAGTGTGGTCAATGGAACAGAACTGAGTGTCCAGATATAAACTTAACGGACTTTTGACAAAAGTGCCTAGACCTTCAATGGGGAAAGAAGAGTCGTTTCAGCAAATGGTGCTCGGATAAACAGATAACCACATACAAAAGAACGAAGATGCACCCTTAACTCACACTATATACAAAAATCAACTCAAAATGCATCAAAGATCTAAATGTAAGAGCTAAAATTATAAAACTCTTACCCAAAAACTGGGGTAAATTTGTAGGACCTCAGATTTGGCAATGGATCCTTAGATATGGACTCAAAAGCATGAGCAACAAAGGAAAAAATAAATAAATTAGACTTCATCAAAATTTAAAATGTTTGTGCATCAAAAGGCACTATCAAGAAAGTGAATAAGATAATCCACAGAACGAGAGAAAATATTTGCTAATCATATATCTGATAAGGGACACATCAAGAATATACAAAGAACTCTTATAACTCAGTAATAAAAAGACAGAGAACCCAATTTAAAAACGGAGATAGGCTCTGACTAGACACTTCTCTAAAGAAGATACGTAAATGGCTAACAAGCATCTGAAAAGATGCTCACCACCATTAGGAAAATGTAAATCAAAACCAAAAGATGGCATTGGATACCCAATAGGATAGTTATAATCAACAAGTTAGATAATTACAAGTGTGGGCCAGGAGGTGAAGAAATCAGAACTCTTGTAAGCTGCTGGTGGGAATGTTAAATGGTGCAGTCACACTGGAAAACATACGATGGAACAGTTGCAATCCTAAGTATTTACCCAAGAAAAATGAAAACACGTGTCCACACAAACACTTGTGCATGAATGTTTATAGCAGCATTACTCATAATGCCAAAAGGTGGAAACAACTCAATGATAATCAAATGATGAATGGATAAACAAAATATATTAAATCCTTTAAAACGAATATTATTCAGCCGTATAAAGGAATTAAGACTGATACATGGCATATCATGGATGAAACTTGAAAACATTATGCTATGGGAAAGAAGTCAATCACAAAAGACCACATGTTGTATCCTTCAATTTATATAAAATGTTTAGAACAGTCAAATATCCAGAGACAGAAAGCAGATTAATGGTTACTTAGGGTTGAAGGGCATGGGGATTTGAGGGTGGCAATAGCTAAAGGGTGTAGAGTTTCTTTTTGAGGTGATTCAAATGCTCTAAAATTGAGTGTGGTAGTGGTTACATATACACTCACAGATGTATTAAACCGTGAAAGTATTAAACCAGTTGATCTGGACACTTCAGACAGGTGAATTATATGGTATATGAATTATATCTCAATAAAGCTACTTTATTTCTTTTGCTTTTTTTTTCCCCTTGGGGTTGGGGGGAACACCTGGATGTGAATGAGAGACTTCCTGATGCACAGAAAGCTATTTAAAAACCAAAACAAACAATAAAAGCAAGATCCCTACTCCTATAGTTCTCTTATGCTCCACGTAAATTACAATTCTGACTACTTTCTGATAACTTAGATGTGCAATGCTTTCGATAGTCCAGAATTCAAATATATGTACACTAAGGTTAGCACAAGCTTTTAGCACCTTAATACCAAGAAAGTCTACCTCACCTGTTCATTTCTTAAAGAAACTGAATAGTAATAAATTTGGAAAACTGTATGGTACAGATCTCCACATACCAAATTAACTCATTTAATCACTTATTCAAATTCTGAAAAAAAAAATGAAAAAGCACTAGCAAACTAGCAGGATCTGAGAGGAAGGCAATCGAATATTTCTACTAAAACAAGGGAAACTGGGATATTACGACAGGTTCTACATTAACTCTCACTCAAATACCATTTCCAGGAACAAAGCTCTTACCAGGCCTGTAACATATAGTACCAGTGATGCAAAAAGCAGTAGAAATATGAGCCTAAAAGAAAGGGCACTCCTGTGTCTTTTTATTAGTTCACTAGTTCTCAGAAAATGAGTGCATACAGAGAATCCAGAGGAAAAGGTGCCAAGAACCAGTGAAATTTACTGAAGTGGTTATCAGTGATAATTCATTGAATTAACTCTTATTCATTCCATCGACAGTTAGGACCTACTATGTGCACAACTTACTGCAAGAAGGTTTCCAATGATGTAAAAATACATAAAGCCCATATTATAAGCTCCTTTACAGCTTGCATGTAGCCTACAGTAATCCTCCAGAAAATATCACAGAAAATGATATTTATGTTATAAATACTTATTTATATATTACAAATATTTATGTTATGTTATAAATATTTACAAATAAATAAATATTTGTTATTTTTCCAGAAAATGGGTCTAAAATTATTTTCCCTTAATTTCATGTGTTGGACTCTCTAGCTTTAATAAATGGAAGAAAACTAAAAGACTTAACTATGTGGGGGCACCTGGGTGGCTCCGTCGGTTAAGCATCAACTTCGGCTCAGGTCATGATCTCACAGTTTGTGAGTTTGAGCCTCACGCCGGGCTCTGTGCTGGCAGCCAGGAGTCTGGAGTCTGCTTCGGATTCTGTGACTCCCTCTCTCTCTGCCCCTCCCCGGCTCAGACTCTGTCTCTGTCTCTCTCAAAAATAAATAAAATGTTAAAAAAAATAAAAATAAATAAACATTAAAAAAATTTTTTTAGGATTTAACTGTGTGAGCATTTAAAACGCTAATATATTTTTAAAAAACTAAGCCATATTAAAAGCTAAAATGGAGAAAAAGAACACATTGTCCTGAATTTATAAAAGGCTCACTAAATCTGGCAAGAAAAACCCTAAGACATCAACAGGAAAATAAGCAAAGAATGCAAAAAGATAATTCACAAAACAAATTTAAATAGCAATAAAACATGAAAACAGTTCCACCTACACCAGTAACCAGACACTCGAATTAAAACCAGATAACCCCTTCTGACCTATTAAATTAGTAAAGGCTTCTTATAATACTCAGAGCTACAGAGGGCAAAGTACAGTAAGTACTATTTGTGGCCCACTGTACATTTGTACAATCTTCCCAAAAGCAAATGTTTAACAACAGATATTAAAAATCTTAAAAGTGTTCAAAAGACTCCTTTTGAATCCTACATTCAGAAGTTAATTTTACAAGAGCACCCCGATTGCAGTCCTATCTAAAACAGAAACTGGTAATAACTTAAATAGGTTATGGTATAACCATAAAAAGGAGTATGATGGAGCCAATTAAAAACGATGTTTTAATATTTTTACTGACATGGCAATCGCTCACAATACATTCAGATAACATAACATGCCCACCTCAGCCTAAAGAGACCTCTTCCCATTCCCGCATAATGCATTTGGCAATTAATCATTCTTGCGGTATTCTTGCTAAAACAAGCTATTGCTTAGATCCTTCACCATGTCCTTTCACATTTATGCCTAAGGACATAGCACATAAGATAGAGAACCACAGACTCTGAAGCATAACAAATACAGATGAGTTCCAGCTCCAGGTATTCTCACCTAATCTGTCTCTTAAAGTCTCATTTTCCTCATCTGAAAAATGCACATCTATTTTACAAGCTTGTTGTCATCGTTACGTAAAACAGCAGGTTATAGCACTCAAATGATGGCACACAAGTAGATGCAGGTGTAAATTTATCACCTTTTCTGCACCAGACTATGAGTTATCAAATTTCCATTATTTTATCTCTTCTCCTTAACTAGATTATAAATTCCCTGAAGGCAAGGCACATTTTACATTATGCTTATTATGTAATAAAACTACTCTCTGTCTGGGGGAGTGTGGGGATATTCACAAGTGGAGTGCCTTCGGGAAGGACTCCAGTGGAAAAGGCAGGAAGGAGCAGCTGACACCCAGGAAACAATCTAGGAAAGGCGAGAAGCTGAGGAAGAACACAGCGCACTGAGGAACTGGGAAGATGGTCAGTGTGAATGCAGATTCTGAATTCTAAGAGGCAAGGAGTTCAGCGGGTCTATTTGGCCTGGACCGCCAGCGTCAGCCTGAAATTTGGCTGCTGCTGAAGGGCAAATGTGTGTGGGGACGCACCGTAAGGTCTCTTCACCAGTGGGATTAACTGAAATTTGTGGCCTCCCTGATTCTAGCTCAACCTGAAGGTGGGGAGATTTGTAACTCACAAAGCTCCCTGGGGCTAATCAAGGCCCGTAGAGGGCCTGGTCATCAGGTCAAGGCATGTCTTCATTTTATCCACCACTAGCCGCCCCATGGTCTGGCCTATCACTGCCTGACACTTAATTCATGAGCCGGGCTCAAGGGAGATTAATAAACGGTACAGGATATTTAATAGTTAAAACGGGATGAGGACACAAACTACTACTGACTACCTGTCACTACAGTTAAGGTGGGGTTCTTAAATCTACTGCACAGAGTCAGGCCAGCCAGTCTCCCTTTTTAGAAATCATTCCTCAATACGCACATACTCCTTTTGGTTTCCTGTTCAGTAACCTCTGGATATTCAAAGAGCCAAGCAAAACTCTTTTACAAAGTAAAAACTCAGCTCTGAAGTTGAACTTCATGGCAGACGTTTCTGATATTTCCAGAAGAATTTCTCCCCAATTTACTTCCGACATCCTACTTCATCAGATAAGTGAGTGTAATCAAACAACTTCTAAATTATTTATTTTAGTTCAAGACATGATTTCCAAAATTAAGTGTGTGACTGGGGGCGGGGGAAGAGGTGTTGAAAGGCAACCAAACAATAAGAGGTTGCCACCATTTTGCTTTGCCAAGTAAAAGATACAGAAAATACATAAAATCTACTGCCACCATCATCTCCAAAAACATACAATTTAGCCTGGAAAATAAGTGTAATTTTATAGAAAAACATCACCACCCTGTCATTTTATCAATTCACTGCAGGCTGATAATTTGAGCACCTGTTTGGGAACCTCTCGCTAAAGGAGTTTATTTGACATATGCTGCCAAAGAAACTTTCCTTAAAAGCATTTTCCTTTATAATTCTTCGTAAGACTTTCCTTGTACAAAACTGTTGGGACAGTGACTGCTCCTGTGAGTCAGGAAGCGTGTTGGTACCCATCTCTCCCCACTCGTTTGTGCCCCCCCCCACCCCCGCCAATGCTCTCACCCTTCTCTTTGGGGCTCTCCTCACTTACTCCCCGACAAGCACTCCTGGAATCACACACCCACGAGGTGTCTAAGCAAAGTCACCAGAATGTCAGTTCTCACTCTGACAGCTGCCTTAGGATCCTCCAAGGAGCATCCGCTCCAAACACCCCAAGGAGTAAGAGGCACAAAAAGCATAATCAAAGCCACACCAAAGGACAACCTCATAGCCTTCGATGAACATAACTCAAAAGTTCCAGAGCAGTCAAAGTTGCACAAAATGCTTTGTATCAGACACCCATATGTGGCAAGATAAGTTCTCTTCGAAACTGTCCAAATATTTAAACTGTTAGTGGTTGAGTACTTAACAAGGATTAAAAACAGCCATACAGCAAAGTGATTAACGGTATGATCCTAAGCCTAGACTGAATAGTATCGTCAAGCTTATCTACTCTACCTAAAAGAAAATAAAGGGGTAGGCAATTATACGATTAGATGGGCTAAGGTCTAAGGAGAAAAAAGAAATGTAATAGATCAAAATGACTTTTATTTAAAGCTGCCTATTTGAAAAAACTAATACATATTGGTTTAACCTAAGAAAGGTAAAAAAAAAAAAAGCCTACAATAAAGATAACTTCTAATCGAATGTTACTTGAGTCTAGTTATCAAATACTACTTGAGACTGTTTACTATGCAACTACTTTCAGAAATGTTTTCATAACTGGTCACAAACCAAAAAGTACCATAAGGACAGTATTATCCTGTATCAGGATACAGTCTTATGAGGTCCCAATACAACCACATACAAATGTATTCATTCATTTACCAAACATATCCTGGGCATCTCATGTAGTTGACATAGAACTAGACAGTTCAGGGATAAAAAGAATGTCTAAGATGATAGTTACTACCCTCAAGTAGTTCACAGTCAAAAAAACGATATATGAATAATTTTTAAGACACAAAAGGAAGAAACGTAAGTAACCAATAGACATAGTTAAACCTCACAAGTAATCAAAACACTAACAAAGACTTAAAAATAATCACTGTAGGGGCGCCTGGTGGTGGCTCAGTTGGTTAAGTGTCGACTTTGGCTCAGGTCATGATCCCACGGTTTTTGAGTTTGGGCCTGCGTCGGGCTCCGTGCTGACAGCTCAGAGCCTGGAGCCTGCTTCAGATTCTATATCTCCCTCTCTCTCTGTCCCTCTCCCAAATGCACTCTGTCTCTCTCAAAAATGAATAAACATTAAAAAAAAAATTTTTTTTTAATGATCATTGTAATGGCAAGACAAAGCTCACATGTTCCTAGTGAAAATTAACACAAATTTTATTTTTATTTATTTTGAGAAAAATAGAAAGCAAGCAGGGGAGAGGCAGAGGGAGAGAGGGAGACATTCTGTGCTAACAGCTAACAGTGCACAGCCTGATGCAGGGCTCAAGCCCACAAACTGTGAGATCATGATCTGAGCCAAAATCAAGAGTCGGACGTTTAACTGACCGAGCCACCCAGGCACCCCTGAACACAAGTTTTCTGAAGAGCATTTGGCAATATACATCAAAGATCTCTAGGGGCGCCTGGGTGGCACAGTCGGTTAAGCGTCCGACTTCAGCCAGGTCACGATCTCGCGGTCCGTGAGTTCGAGCCCCGCGTCAGGCTCTGGGCTGATGGCTCGGAGCCTGGAGCCTGTTTCCGATTCTGTGTTTCCCTCTCTCTCTGTCCCTCCCCCGTTCATGCTCTGTCTCTCTCTGTCCCCAAAAAAAATAAAATAAAACGTTGAAAAAAAAAATTAAAAAAAAAAAAAAAGATCTTTAAAATTATACAAACCTTAAAAGATGGAAGCAACCCAAGTGTTCACGGACAGATGAATGGACAAACGAAATGTGGTATATACACACAAGGGAATATTATTCAGCCTTAATAAGGAAGTTCTGACATGCTGCGACACGGATGACGCTCGAGGACGTTATGCTAAGTGAAATAATCTAGTCACAAAAAAGTCAAATGCTGTATGACTGCACTTACATGAGGAACCTGAAAGAGACAAGCAGACAAGACAGTAGAATGGGTCCCAGGGACCAGAGGGGTGGGAAGGGAGGGGTGGGAAGCTGTTATTTATTTTTTTTTAATTTTTTTTTCAACGTTTATTTATTTTTGGGACAGAGAGAGACACAGCATGAACGGGGGAGGGGCAGAGAGAGAGGGAGACACAGAATCGGAAACAGGCTCCAGGCTCCGAGCCATCAGCCCAGAGCCTGACGCGGGGCTCGAACTCACGGACCGCGAGATCGTGACCTGGCTGAAGTCGGACGCTTAACCGACTGCGCCACCCAGGCGCCCCAGGAAGCTGTTATTTAATGAGCAGAGTCTCACTTTTACAAGATGAAAAGAGTTCTAGAGACTTGATGCACAGCAGTGTGAATGAATGGACATAAAGCCCTACTGAACTGCACACTTAAAGACGGTTCCTATGGCTGAGGCACCTGGGTGGCTCAGTCAGTTAAGCATCCAACTTTGGCTCACGTCATGATATCATGGTTCGTGGGTTCAAGCCCCGCTTCAGGCTCTGTGCTGACAGCTCAGAGCCTGGAGCTTGCTTTGGATTCTCTCTCTCTCTCTCTCTCTCTCTCTCTCTGCCCCTCCCCTGCTCTTGCTCTGTCTCTGTCTCTCAAAAGTAAGTAAAAACATTTTTTTTTAATTTAAAAAGAGATGGTTACTATGGTTAAAAAATAATGAATACATACACTGTGATACATCCACACAACAGAACATTTTACATATTTTACAGCATCAAGAGTAAAAGAACCATGACTACCCAAAACAAACCACACAGGTGAATTTCACAAAACATCATATTGCATGAAAGCTGGAAAATATCAGCAAGTGTCCAGGTAATGGGGAGAGGCAGAAAAGTGGCTCTGTGGGGGCCAGAGAGGATTTCTAGGAGACTGCTCACGGTCTACGTCTTCACCTGGGTGATCTCACATCAGAGCACGTGCACTGCTGGATAATTTATCAGGCTACCCATTTCACACATACGCAAGTATTTGTATTATATTATACAACAAGAAATACTATTAAAAAACTTAAAAAAAAAAAAACCTGAAGAACTGACCAGGTCCTGCCTAATGGGTCAACTGGCCTCTCTTTCATCTCTGTATGACCAAATTCTGCCAATAGCCTGTACCGTTGCCTCCCTTATATATAAACTCACTATGTAAAATTCTGTATTTAAAGGATAGCAGACTGTAACTAAAGAATATAAAAGCATATTTTTTGATACAGCAATTACATTTTCAGAATTTTATCCTAATAAAACATCCTGGATACACATAAAGATTGAGCTAAAAAGGGGCGCCTTGGTGGGTCAGTCAGTTAAGTGCCGACTCAATTTCAGCTCAGGTCATGATCTCACGGTTCGTGAGACGGGGCCCCATGTCGGGCTCTGTGCTGACGGCACCGAGCCTGCTTGCGATTCTCTCGCCTCTCTGCCCCACCCCCCCCCACATGTGCACACACTCGCTCGCTCTCTCTCTCAAAATAAATAAACTTAAAAAAAAAAAGATTGAGCTAAAAAGAATGCCCATAACGTTGTTTATAATAGGAAAAGAAATGGAAACACCCTAAAAGTCCAAGAAAGGACTGGTTAAATTAAGATCACCAACAGCCTCTTGGAATAGAAACATCAGAGAACTGAGTCAGCATCCAGTTTGCTACACAACAAAAGTTCCCACTGGTAGACTGAGATTATTCCAAATTTTCTGTAATAAAAATTAACTACATCCCACTTTCTTTCTACCCCATCCCACTTCCTTTATACTCTTCGTGAATTTATCAGAACCATGTAGAAGCCAGCAGCTTCCTCTGTATATACACCACCATATATATCACATCAAGTTTAAAAACAATGGGAGTCAAGACCTTCCCCTATTTCACAGATTTTAAAACATGCATTTTCCACATCTTAACATTTCTGATATTACACTACTTCCTACAATGATATAAAAAGCACTGTGTCATCGTTTAATTGCAGTATTTTTTCCCTTGTGATATATAAAATCATAGTGCATCTGACAATCAAGGGCATCTTATATTTGATGAAATACTATTTAGAAGTTCATTTCAGTAAGTTAAATGAACATTAGGAAGCCAAAAATGAAGTCTATCCAAGAGCAAAAGCACGTGAATAATTATGAACCAAAGCAACTTTTTAAAAAGAAAAAAAAATTTCTTTAGAGTTTTTTTAGAGCCTGTAAAAGTTATGTCCAGATATTCACAATTAAGTAAATTACTTCAAATTACTTGAAGCAAATGAAGATACTCAATGTTACAAATAAAACATGGTGAGCTGGGCACTTACACATAACACTTGTGAAAACTGTTCAGTTTCATCTGAGCTCTGTACTCCTGGATGAGAGCGATCAATAAGAAACCCTCCACCCTTTTGTGGTCCAAGAAATGGCTAACCTGAGGGGCCACCATGTCCTTGCCTATTAGAGACCCACCTCTATCTTCCTCTATGATTTCCGTGTTTCATAAAACAAGCTTTCTCCCTCCTCTTTGAGACACTCTCCATTAATGAACACTCCCATACTGTAACTGCCTGAACTGTTCTTCATTGTTTAAGAAAGCAAAAGTTTCTCGTGCAGGAAAGGTCCTTTACAATCAATCATGTTACGCCCATGTTCACTTTTTTTAAAAATTTTATTTATTTATTTAGGGGGCGGGGAGAGAGCATTACACAAGCTGGGCCCAGGGGCAGAGAGAGAGGGAGAGAGAGAATCCCAAGCAGGCCCCACCCAGTGCAGGGCTCAATCTCACAAACCTCGAGATCATGACCTAAGCTGAAACTGAGTCACCCAGGCACCCCCTATGTTTACTTTGAAAATCTTTATTGTTACTTTGGTTAAATATATACTCACGCATCACTTCTTGGTAAGCCATAATCCTATCTTAACCAAAGTGTTCAGAACTCCTGACAACTTTCTATACTTGCCTTCCCAAAATTAAATCCTAAATAGTATATTTTTTTACACCTATAACTGTCTTGGAGATTTCCCACAGGGGCCTTGGAAAATCACAAAGGATTTGTTTTTTTCTTCTTGTAAAAGGAGAGGTGCTAGAAATAATAAGATTTATTTGATGTGTCACTATGTTGATGAGTTACCAAATCAGAGGAGATGCTTAGGTTAAATTCGTCTGGGTAAGATGTCATAGTATTTCAAAAATGGCCTGCTGTAGGAGAAGTTCTTACAGAATTATCAATGCCCTCACTGTCCACGACACGCTTAGATCAGAGTGCTGGACCTACTTTGCTGGATATTAGACAACAGCCATATTCAGGCATAATTCAGGTATGTTTTTTATATTGTTCACTTAGTCCCAAGTTATTTTTTTTTATTTTTTAAATGTTTATTTATTTTTGAGAGAGAGACAGAGAGACAGAGCAGTAGTGGGGGAGGGGCAAAGAGAGGTAGAGACACAGAATCTGAAGCAGGCTCTAGGCTCTGACACGGGGCTCGAACTCAGACCATGAGATCATGACCTGAGCCAAAGTTGGACGCTTAACTGACTGAGCCACCCAGGCTCCCCTGTCCCAAGTTCTTTAATTTGAATCTAGGATTATCTGGGCCAGTGGTTCTCAAATGGAAATTCATTATCACTTACCTGTGGAATTTTATAAATACACATAGATGTTTAAGACCTGTTCCAGATTTACAGAATCTCTTTACTTGGTATTCTTGATATAGTCTTGGAATATTCTAACTGTATATTTAGTATATTGTTGGTATATTATTATATCTGGACTATCATATGTTACCTGTGAAGATCTTTTTTCTCTATAAAGATTAAATGTTTTCCGTTTTCATAAATTAGACATAATACCCACTCTTTCTTGACAGGAAAGTTAACCATTATGTTTATAAATATTTTATCTAAAGATTTTTGGACTGACTTTTATCTTGTTTTGCATGCCACAGAAACAACCAAATTTTCTTATCCATTGCCTCAATCTTATCATGAATCCCCACTAGATCTTATACTTTTGAAACTTAGCAGTAATAAATTAACCAGAGTCATGTCAAGTTTCCCATCACCTACAGATAGGTTTTTGTTGTCGTTTCCCAGAAAGCACTTGCAATCGGCTATAGGCCTGAGTGCCTATCTTCAACAAAGAAGGGCTGTCCCAAAGCTTGGGGAAAAGGACTGTGCCAGGTACTTTTGGGTACAGGCTTCTGATGGCATGTTTCAACAGCTCTAAGACCATACCAGTGGACTGAGTCAGGATTTCTGAACTCCAGTCGAGAAGATGGATTCATAAAACTACTAAGTAAACAGCAAGCAGAACCAGAACTGCCTAGAACTGAATGCACTGATGAAGGATGACTACGGCTTTTGTTTAGAAGACTGTTAGTGAACTAATGTTTCATTGTCCCACTATGTAAGAAACCTCTTTTCTCTTAACTATCCATAACTCATAATTTTATAAACTATGCTTTTGTAACTGAGATTATCCAGTGCATTTTGTCTTTCACATCAGTATGAGTAAAACAACTGAGTACCTTCTAAAAGGAAACGTGGCAGATGTTCAGCGTCGCTCCTTATCAGGGAAATACAAATCAAAACCACACTCAGGTATCACCTCACGCCAGTCAGAGTGGCCAAAATGAACAAAGCAGGAGACTATAGATGCTGGAGAGGATGTGGAGAAACGGGAACCCTCTTGCACTGTTGGTGGGAATGCAAATTGGTGCAGCCGCTCTGGAAAGCAGTGTGGAGGTTCCTCAGAAAATTAAAAATAGACCTACCCTATGACCCAGCAATAGCACTGCTAGGAATTTATCCAAGGGATACAGGAGCACTGATGCATAGGGCCACGTGTACCCCAATGTTCATAGCAGCACTCTCAACAATAGCCAAATTATGGAAAGAGCCTAAATGTCCATCAACTGATGAATGGATAAAGAAATTGTGGTTTATATACACAATGGAATATTACGTGGCAATGAGAAAAAATGAAATATGGCCTTTCGTAGCAACGTGGATGGAACTGGAGAGTGTGATGCTAAGTGAAATAAGCCATACAGAGAAAGACAGATACCATATGGTTTCACTCTTATGTGGATCCTGAGAAACTTCACAGGAACCCATGGGGGAGGGGAAGGAAAAAAAAAAAAAAGAGGTTAGAATGGGAGAGAGCCAAAGCATAAGAGACTTAAAAACTGAGAACAAACTGAGGGTTGATGGGGGGTGGGAGGGAGGAGAGGGTGGGTGATGGGTATTGAGGAGGGCACCTTTTGGGATGAGCACTGGGTGTTGTATGGAAACCAATTTGTCAATAAATTTCATAAAAAAAAAAAAAATAAAAAAAAAAAATAAAAGCCAAAAAAAAAAAAAAAATAAAAGGAAACGTGGCGACGTCTCAAGAGTCTTAAAACTCTAAATATCTTACGACCTAGTGATCTATGTTAAAGAAATAATCTAAAATACTTAAAAGTTTACATAAAGATTTTTATCAAGTCATTAACAGGAAGTGGAAACATGTATTATAAAACAATTCAAGAATAACTGGGGCGCCTGCGTGGCTCAGTCGGTTAAGCAACCAACTTCGCTCAGGTCATGATCTCACGGTTTGTGAGTTTAAGCCTGCATGGAGCTCTGTGCTGACAGCTCAGAGCCTGGAGCTGCTTCAGATTCTGTGTCTCCCTCTCTCTCTGCTCCTCCCCTGCTCACACTCTGTCTCTGTCCCTCAAAAATAAGATAAAACATTAAAAAAATTACTTTAATGAAAAAAAGAACAATTAAATTATGGCATATACATAAAGAGGAATACTCTGTCATTAAATATGTTTACAACATAAGAGGGTGCTCATGATATGGTAGCTTTTGAAGATAAACTGTATGGAGAAAAAAATGTGTGTGTATATATGTATATATGTATTTATGTATGTGTGTCACACACACACATAGACACCACACACATAGATAAGCCCAGGAAATAAATGCTAAAATGTTAATGGTAACTATATTTAGGTGGTAAGATTATGATGAGTTACTTTCTTCTTTATACTTTTCAGATTTTTCAGACACAATAGATACGCAGCTTTTATAATCAGTGAGATATCTGGCTGATTAAGTTAGTTTTATTAATCAAATTGTATTTGTTTTTCTGAGGAGGCAGCTAGATCAATCTGAAAAATATTACTTTTGAATACAGCATACAGCATTTTAAAAAATGAACAGTACTGGGGGCATCTCCGCGGCTCAGTCAGTTAAGCGTCTGACTCTTGATTTCCGCTCAGGTCTTGATCTCGTGGTCTGTGGGATCGAGCCCCACACTGGGCTCTGTGCTGACAGTGAGGAGCCTGCTTGGGATGCTCTCTCTCCCCCTCTCTGCCCTTCCCCACCTCTCTAAATAAACTTAAAAAAAAAAAAAAAAGACTAATATTGACCTAAGTTATAGACATGTCAAGTTAAATAAACAACTAAAAAGAACTTCAAAAAAAAAAAAAAAAGACTGAGCTGTGCCTACTAACCTAAACAAGTTATTCAATCAGTAACAAAAAATTTCTGATTCCAAGACCATGCTTTAAGACCCTCTGAAGGACAGTCAGAATCCCAAACACCTTTAGGAATAATACGCTAAATAAATCAAGTAAGTGAAGCAAAAGAAAGAATTTTTAAAAATCAGGTCCCCAAATCCTTTTTCTCCCTTCTTTGACTTCTGCAGACATAGAAAAAAACAAATGTTTCCTGGGTAATGCAGATGATTGCAGTTATTTTTAAAAGTAGCTAGTCCCCAAGCCATTTGTGATGGCTTTTTAAGAAAATTAATTACAGTGGACTTCCCCTTTTTTCATTTTAAACCAAAAAGGAAGAAAAGAGAACTGTAACCATGATACCTAGTATATACGGAGCACTTTATGTAAAAAGGCCATTATTTCATTGAATCTTAACGTAGCAAGTAGGTGCTACTACTCTTCCGTTTTTCAAATGAGGAACTGAGTCTGAGGGAGGTTATATAACATCCCAAGAGCAGACAGCTAACAATCAAAGGTAAGATTCAAAGCCTATCTAATACCAAATTCCCACTCTAACCAACATATTCACTGTCGCCTGCGTCCGACAGGTATCAGGGAAACCTACTAACCTTTAGATGCGGTACCAGTAAGTGGGATATAAAAGTCAACAAAACCATGTCCCTGCCTGCACGGGGCTTAACGTTAGGGGAAGGCAAGGCACAATGAGCAAACCTGCTCACAGATATCTCATTACAAAATGTGACACACGCTGCGGTGGCCAAGTACAAGGGCTATGCGGACTTGTAACAAAAGGACCTAATTCAACCTAAGGGACAGGAGGAGGGGGCCAAGGAAAGGTTGACTCTGAAGTAAGTAATGCTGAAGAGAAGACCCTGAGCAAGAGGAATAACTAACAGGGTAAAGAGAGGGCAAAAGACAACTCTCCACTCTCCAGGCCGTCTTCTCTTAAAAGTGTACTTCACTGGGGCACCTGGGTGGCTCAGTCGGTTAAGCGGCCGACTTCGGCTCAGGTCATGATCTCGCGGCCCGTGAGTTCGAGCCCCACGTCGGGCTCTGGGCTGACAGCTCAGAGCCTGGAGCCTGTTTCAGATTCTGTGTCTCCCTCTCTCTCTGCCCCTCCCCCGTTCATGCTCTGTCTCTCCCTGTCTCAAAAATAAATAAAACGTTAAAAAAAAATTTTTTTAAGTATACTTCACTGTACTGAAAACTGCTGTGCGCGCACACACACACACACACACACACACAGACACACACACACACGGCAGGGGAAGGGAAAATAGGATTTTCTCCCCACTTAGGGGCCACTCTATTTGAAAAAATGTAAATACAGATCAGTGTTTTAAAGAAAAATAAAATATCAAAGGTATTCGTATATTCCAACTTCAATTTTCCTCTAAAATTAATCCTAAATTCTAAACCTCCCTTTACAATTGCTGTGTTTTAAGGATAACCAACCAAGAGAACAGCCCGGAAGGGCCAGGGTAAGATGTGTTCTTACTCTCGACTTGAGGAAATTACACTGTTTTCAAGGAAGAAATATTCAGATCCTAATCTCGCCCACCTTCGTCACCACTATCACTCAGTGGATAAGCGCTGTGCCATTCTCCTGACTTAATCTCAAGGGACAAGGGACAAAGTACAACAGCACCTTTTTTTATTTTTGGTAGAGCCATGTAGTTGTTCAAAGTGAGGGTCACAACCCATTTGTGGGTAATAAAATCAATTTAATGGATCATGGTGAACAACTTTTTTAACAGAACAGAATTATCAGAGTGTATCATATAAGGCCAAACATTACCTGATAAATTTTTATTTCACTTATATAACATATACATACTGTTGTAAAATTTATTTCTTACTGTAGGTCACAGTCACGGCCAGAGTTTCAATATCACTACCCCAGAACAGAAATGACAATCTTACTGTCTGCTTAATCTAGAGGCTGAGTACAGAAAAGAACTGCAAGGTAACTAAAAAGGCTTGAGCAGTGAGTGGTTCCTCTTTATTCTGTGAACTTAAAGTTTCATGAGAAAAAAAAAAAAAAGGTGTGTACAACGAGTTTGGGGGAGTTTGGGGGGGAGGTGCATTTTTCCCTGAAAATGAATCTTTCATCACTGCTGTATGCTGTAAACTCTAATCAATCCGGAAAATACAGTATTCCCCAGTTGCCGAGTAACTGGTCACGTGGGTATGAGCGGATGCTGGCCTCGGCAGTCAGGTGGCTGAAGAGCACCTTTAGCTTCGGACCCTAACCGGGGGAGCACAGTGTGACATAAAAGGAAGGGAAGCAAGAGCCTGGAGACCTGGATCCTCAACTGTAACCTTGGTGAGGCAGTCGCCCCTCTAGGTGTCTCTTCTCACCTCTAAAATGAAGGGCACGGCTCCAAATTCCCTTCCAGCTCCAATTCCTGTAATTCTACAAGCAACGACTGAGAGGTGGGACGAAATAAATATTAACAGTCCTACCACCCGTAAGACTGGCACTGTAAGGGCTTAATTCCTTATTTGAGTAAGAATGAAAGAAAATCAAGTTATAATGACATTTTTAGGTTCCTACATAAAAAGACTTTAGGATTTTTAATGGCACAATAAAAATAATGCATGTATTAAATTTCCTTCCAAAATATTCCCACTGACAGAGTAAAAAGGTTGACAATTTCTATTAATTTTACGTCTCCCAACTAGCTGTCCTCTAAGAAGCCCTATTCAGAACATTCTACAGTTCAGCAGTATCCTCAAATAGCCTGCTCACATGCACAAAAAGCTTCCACTGAAAACATCAAATCTGATCAGCTTTAAAGCTTAGTACCCACTTTTCTCCACAGAAGGCTTATTTCTTCTGAAATTATGCTGAAATCAAATCCACTTACGAAATGCTTTTGACAGAATGCCTAATATCCTCTTAATAGCTTTCCCTGCTACTTTATAAACATTTGGCATCCAAATGATCCCTGAGACTAATACTTCCACTGATGTCTGCAAAATATGTCAAATGAATGTTCTTACAGGTAAGAAACAAATTCTCACTTTGCCTATGCTGTTAGTGAATAAATATCTATGGCAAATTACACTCCATTATATGAGTCTGAGGTCTGTGAGATACAAGAAAGTACCTACCACACCTACTTTCCAAAGGAATAATGCTCTTGAAAACACAGTGGTTTTGCACAGGCCTCTTAGAGAGGGGAAGGCATTTTAACATAATATACATGACAAAGATATATATTCTAAATAGTTCTAAAAATATGGAAACTATCATGAAGCAAACACTGTGTTTTTGTCACTCTCACGTTATTTTTTTTTAATTTCTTTATTAAATTTTTTTCATGTTTATTTATTTTTGAGAGAGAGAGGGACAGAGCATGAGGAGGGCAGGGGCAGAGAGAGGAGACACAGAATCTGAAGCAGGCTCCAGGCTCTGAGCTGTCAGCACAGAGCCCCATGCAGGCTTAAACTCACAAACCGTGAGATCCTGACCTGAGCCGAAGTCGGCCGCTCAACTGACTGAGCCACCCAGGCGCCCCACTGCTCATGTTATTTCTAACCTACAAATTCTGTTACCCAGGATGAGGTAATTAAAGAAAACCATCTCGATATAGTCAGTGCAGTTAGTTCATAGATACTAAAAACACGTTTTAAAAAAGAAAATTTAAGTAATTAAAATAATTTAATTTAAATTCTGGCAACCATATTCTCTTTATGTAAAATATAGAATCTCCTCAATTCCAATTTTAGTAACAATTCCAAGTAAGGACACGTAAAATTATAAATGTACTAGTTAAGCATTTAGGCTCTATAATTAGCTTTTTATTATAAAATAAGAACATGTAACATGGTAATTATAAAAAACTTAGGAAAAAGTTAGTATGTGTCCTTTCAATCCTTTTTCTATGTAGGTACACACTTTTTAAAAATGGGATCTATACTGAGCATTAGCTAGAATTAAGAAGCCCAACTCAAACTATTCATAATTTAAGCAAAAACAGAGAATTTATGAACTCACATTTCAAATCAAGAGAAAAATGGGGGTAAACCTAGCATAAAAAGAAATTGACCAAAGAGCCCTTTTGACCCCTCTGCTCTTTCTCTGGGGATTAATGTTACTGCCTGAAAGCAAAGTACTTCTCCATGAGACTGACTATAGCTTCAGGGAGCCACCTCCAGGCTCAGAACTCCAAATTATATACATTTTGGTTATTTTATACACATATGTATAGTTATTAAAAAGAGCACTGCTCTCCTCCAGCTCCAATTCCAAAGAACCGGCTTGGGTCAAGTGTCCATCCCTACGGCCAGGGAGAACACGGAGGAAGATGGCAGGTCCAACCTGAAGCAGGGAGCTAGAGCCAATAGAGAAAGAGAGGACAATGGGAAGAGGGAGGGCAAAGGAAGGACAGACACACTGGCGGAGAAATACATACCAGCTGTGCAGTCACCTCACGTTCTGGCTGCTGTGTTCTGCAAAAAGCTTTCCTACTCTGTTACTGAATGCAGTGATGGGTATGTAAACATCAGAACTACTTGAGAATCTTTTGAAAACCAGGTACTCAGGTCCCACTTATCTATAAAGCCTTTTCTGGAAGGACTTCTATCATGAGCATGTTTCCATGTCACTGAATATTCTTTTTAAAAAAGCGGGGGTTTTAATAGCGGCACTGAATTCTAACATGGTTCTAAATTTTTTCATTTTAATGATTTAAATCCAGAAAAACCACACACCATCATGATCTTTTTTTGAACATAATACTCCCGAGAGTCAAAAAGCATTTTATGAAAGCAGCAACCACTGCCACACCTTTTTCAGAAAGTATGCCCAGGATTCTTTGTGGGGGGTGGCTGCAGGGGGGTGGGTTATGCGGTGGGTGGAGACAGTTAGGTGACCTTGAGACTTACCAACTACTAAAAACCTAGCACTGAGGGTTTTTTTAAACAAATGTCTCTAAGGGACAAGGATACAACATACCTCAAAGTATAGCCAGAAAAGCAAAGTCTGTCATAGTCTAATTAAAGTAAGACTGAAGATTATAAACAAACACAGTATAACGCAACTAGCGGAGGGAAGTGAGTGATGAGAAGGGGAAAAAAGCAGCCTGTGCAAAGTCTAGGGAAATGAAAGCTTACGAGTAAGACTCTGTCACACGCCTCTCATACTAGAAGAAGGAGGTACAAGCCAACCTCCCCGGCCTGTTAACATGAGTTGCTAAGATCATTCAACCAATTTCCCTTGTTGATGTCATGTTCACCAATCCACTTCCTAATTGTACTCTGGCTTTCTATAGGCAAGAAGAATACAGTGGAGACAAAGCTGAGCAGGGGCTGAAGCACAGGACCTGGAACTTATCCTGCCAAGGGAATGCCAGCTCAAAAAGACCCACAGCAGTCACTGCCCAAACTCCTTTTCTGACATTTCTTCTATTTTCTCTTTAAAGAAACTATTTCCAATGGTCTACTTTTAGGCAACATGCAAATGTCTCCAAAAGGAATGAATACCACCGAGTCAAGTAAGAAGGCTGAGACAACAGAATGCTATGAGTAAAGAGATAATCATTGAGGAATGAGGAATTATTAAGTAAGTACCAGGAAGTTATTAAAGCAAATGCATCCAGTAAGCAGTCAAATCCTTATATCCCCATTTTTCAGTTAGAGCTCAGAACAAGATTTACAAGACACCGAGAGAAGACACGGGAGGAAGTAGAAGCAACTTCCAACAATATGACAATTAAAGGGAACTACAAAGTCCTTCTTGAAAGACTAGCTGTCCCCATTTCAGAACGCGAGAGAGCTTCTGCCTTCGCTGGAGCCCTTTGTTGCTGCTGCTGCACGGTCACTGCTTCTCTGCCGGAAGCCACCCCCACCAATGGGATCTAACGTTGTAATGGTCTCAAGCCACGCCCATCACTGAGGCGGCCCAGGCAGTCTGCAGCTGCACCAGAAGGTGGATTTCGCTAGGGAGGATAGGTGACCTCCAATGTCAAGATTGGAACACGGAGGCTCAAAGGGGACATTCAAGTTGAGAGAGAGAAGGGACACAAGATTCAAGAACTCTTTTGTAGTGAAACCCATTTTTTTTTTCAAATGAACTTATGGCAACATATTATATAAATAGTAAATAAAGGTACCCTGGCTTAAAAAAGAGTGATTTTAAAGTTCACGTAACATGCACTTTTCAAGGTCAAGAAGTGGGAACAATGAGGCTATTTTAACATACATATTTTAAACGAAAAGTTACAGATAGGAGCGGTCTTTTAGCAGCCTTAATATCCGAGTTCTGTGTTTTTTTAAGTGCAGATTCAAGAAATCCCAAAAGTAAATTGTTCCAAATTGTTTTTAACGTCTCTCTTTATAATCTCAGGATCTTCCTACAAATGACCCAGAAGCTTGAAAAATTCTAAGACATGTTTGCTTCTAAGTTAAATCACGAACAGCTGCCACCCTTCTAATTCCTTATCAGAAGCAAGGGCAAGAACTACCCGGTGCCCGCCTGTAGGCAGTACAACTATTAGCACTGTCACCTCTCAACCTGTTTTGTGTTCCTTGGTGACTGTGTGACCCTCACGTCAGCACACACCAAGCAGATGTGCAGGGCTGGCACCGGTCACGGCAGTGCGCTGGCCAACATGTGCAGACCTGAGTTCTGCAAAAGACCTGGGCATTAGAACAGCCTTCCTAATCAATGACATGTTAACATAAAGTACACGAACAAAGATGGCCGAAGAGTTTTATTCTGTCTGTCCCCAGACCAGTTACCTTGGCAGCACAAATCACCACGTCATTGGTCTCCAGGATTAAAATGTGGCATCTGTCATTTTGAACACGCATATGGAGCTTCTTTAAAATCGTTACAAACATAAATAAAAGCAGTCCAAATAAATACTTGCAGAATCCTGGAAGCATGTTGTCCTAATGATCTACAGTAAGTCCGTCAGGGGTCAGCTCTGTATACTGAACAGGTGGTGGTGACAATGATGGTGTATGAAAGACAAAATAACAGCTTTGTCAAATAATCTGTTTTACAGATTTGCTATTGTAAAATTAACTGCAATGTTGCTAAGAAAAATATTTCTAAGATCTTCTTGTTCTGCACACTGCTGTTCACTTCAAGTTGGATGAAGCCCATTTATCCTGACCTATTTTTATTATAACAAAGGCAGACCAAAACCTGACTGAAAAATCAAGGTTTCTTTTTATAGTTGGCGAAACAGTCCCTTTGCAGCACATTTCCACTTCTCTCTTTACTTTTACCTAAGAAGGATCACATCTATTTCTTTCCAAAGTACCGTTACACAGAATTATAAACTTCTGATCTGCCCATCTGGGTAATAAAATCACGCCTCGGGGCGCCTGGGTGGCTTGGTCGGTTAAGCGTCCGACTTCAGCTCAGGTCATGATCTCACGGTCCGTGAGTTCGAGCCCCGCGTCGGGCTCTGTGCTGACAGCTCAGAGCCTGGAGCCGGTTTCAGATTCTGTGTCTCCCTCTCTCTCTGCCCCTCCCCCGTTCATGCTCTGTCTCTCTCTGTCTCAAAAATAAATAAACGTTAAAAAAAATTTAAAAAAATTAAAAAAAAATCACGCCTCTTCTTCAGGGTGTTTAAGGTTGTGTAATGTGCAACCAGACCTGAGTTCAACTAGCTGTGAAACCTTAGACAAGACACTTAACCTTTGTGTCTCTGTTTCTTCATTCGTAAAGAGAAATAACAGGCCCTACCTCATAGGGTTGTTGTAAGGATTAAGGAAGCAAAGAAAATGGCACGTTTCAAGTAGTTAATGAGTGTTCACTATTCTTCTTCTTCTTCAAGTTTATTTAGTTTTGAGAGAGAAAGAGCAGAAGTGCTTGCACAAGCGAGGGAGGGGCAGAGAGAGAGGGAGACAGAATCCCAAGCAGGCTCCTTGCTGTCAGTGCAGAGCCCAATGCGGGGCTCAACCTCACAAACCGCGAGATCCTGACCTGAGCCGAAATCAAGAGTCTGATGCTTAGTGGACTGAGCCACCCAGGAGCCCCTCGCTATTATTATTATTCTTAAAGAAAAACTTAAATGAGTCAAAATGCCCAAAGATAACCTACTAACAAATTCATACAATAAGCTTTTTGATAAACTTCTAAAAACGTTAGATGCATTCAAAAGGAACAAAATGAATTCTCATTACACCATGTGCTATTATTTAGAGAAGCTGCTCCTTAAAAGTTCACAGAAGTATCTCAGAATTTAGGGAAACGAAGAATGACTTTTTTTCACAACTTATAAAAATAAAACAAATCTGTTTGGGCTGACCTGGTCGACAAACAAGAATATGGCGCCTGTGTTCAGTTCTAACTACAGCTACAGAAATTGTTTTAAATGTCTTGAAGCAGGAAAACTAAAGACACTCGCCTTATTCGTGGAACTACAGAGCAAGACAGTAATGCAGGAGGAACTCGGCAGGTATTTTCACTATAAGGGACAGGGGGCAGCAGTTTGCAAGTTTACTCTGGGATGCAAAGGACAGGGGGTAAGAGGACGTTTGAACATACAAACACAGGCAATACAAGAGGTAAATTCTTAGTTATGGTGAGTCTGACTTCCCAATCAGGAAAAAAAAAAAAAAAAAAAGGTGACATGAAACGAATTAACAGAGTCTCTAAGGCACAGAATGCAACAAATGCTTTGGGTACCAAAGTTCCATCTTAGAGCTTCAGGCGGTAGCAAAGTTTTACAGAAATCAATCCTGGACTTTACGTGCACGTGTGAGCAACAATCTGCACAATGCTACTACTGAAGGCGGTCAAGGGCCCTCAGGAAGGGAAACCAACCTGCCTGTTTGCGGAGACGAAGTGCAGTTTCGCACTGGAAAGACGGCAAGCAAACGAAAGGGGGAGGGGGGTTGCAAAGGGAGGGCAGGAGAACGCAGGGGAACCGCCAGTGCGTGTCTGCTTCACGAGTGTCTACTTCTTCACTCGAATTGGAGCAGAGGAGAGGGAGCATTTTTCGTTTGGCCACGATGGAAGCAATTTCTGCGCGGCCCCCGGTCTGAAGCTGGCGGCGGGGACGAGGTCACAGTTCCCGCAGGACCAGGGGTGCCCCACTACGCTCCCGGCCCCGCCGCGTTCCGGGCGGGCACCGAAGCTGCAGCGAGGGCCGGCGGGCTGGACGCTCGGGCGGCCCCGCGGTCTCGGGCAAGGGTCCCTCGGCAGATTCGGCCGCGGTGCCCTCGGTCCCAGGGCTGCACCCCGCCCCTCTGACCCGGCCGCGGAGCCTGGATGCTGCCCTCACCACCTGGCGGGAAGCGCAGGCCCCCACGCCCCCTTGGCCTCCGACCGAGCTCAGGCCGGGACGCGACCCGCTTTCGGCGCCGGGCCGCTGCGGCAGCCCCACTCACCTCGCCGCCCGGCAGCGCTCCGGCTCGGGCTCAGGCTCCGGTCCCGGCGGCGGCGGTGGCGGCTCCTCCATGGCGGCGGCGGGGGTGACGGCGAAGGCGGGCGGGGGGACCAGCTCGGCGGCGGCGGCGGCTTCTCTCATCCGTGCACGGGGCCTCGCATGGCCGCGGCGGGCGGTAAGCTGCAGCCTGGCGCGGGGAACCGAAGCCCCGAAGTGCGGGAGTGACTCGGCTCCGCCTCCGCCTCTAGCCCGCCGCAGGAGCCGCTCGCGCCGCGGCCATCTTGGGAACGGCGACCGGCCAGCGCCGGGCTACGGCGGGCGGCGAGGGACAAGCCTCCGAGGGCGGCGGCGGCGGCGGCGGCGGCGGCGGGCGCGGCAGCGGACGGGCGGGGAGCCGGCGAGGGGAGGGGCGCGGGGAACGGCGCCGGGGGCCGGCGGCGTGGGCGACCGAGGCGGCGGCCCGGGAGGCACGTCGGGGCCACTTGGCCCGGGGGCCGGGGGCCCGCGACGGCCGCCTGATTTCGCTAGCGGGGAGTGTGCGCTGGGCCGTGCCCGCCCTTGCTCCCGGGGCGGCCGGTGGGGGCTGGCGCGGGGGACCCCGGGAGGGGCCGCGCGGCCCGGATTAGGCGGCGACCGGAGACTTTGAAGGGCGCCGTGAACTTTAGCAAATGGATCGCCGCCAAAGGTGATGCCATGCTCAGAAATAGGGCGCAGTGCAACGCAGACGCTCAGTACCCACACGCGGGCCTGCGGGCTCCGAGGGTCCCGTGAGTCCGGGGGAGAGTGGGGCGCACTGGTGAACGTGCAGTCTTCCGCCTGCACGTGAAACTCGGGTTTCTGAGACTAAACAAAGTCTCGGGACACGCAGAGCATTAAAGCTACCCTCTTATCAACAGGGCAGAAAAGAACATTGATCTAACCTCGCCTCAGTATCACAAGGTGGTTTTGATCTTCCGGAAACCCGAGCGGGAGTGCTGCTACGGTGTGGAGAAAAGAATTCTACAGATTTCTTCAGAGTTACAGCAATACTCTTGAAATTCCAGTGCATCCTGTGCCCTTGGAGAGGACTTGGGGCTTCACAGTTTTAAGTTGCACATATTTACAAAACTTCCCACAGGGTGAAGTCCAGAGTAAATTCAAAATCAGCATCTTTTAAAATTAAGTATATTTCTGTTCATTCAAACGTGCTGGTTTTTAAAACTTAATTCGGTGGAGCTCGAATATGTCAAACACACGTTGGATGAATGTTGGTGAGAAAACTGGCTGAGATAGAAAACTTTAAATATGATCATATTTAAAGGCAGTTGTGAAATTATCTGTATTTCTCTCAAAGTACCTTCCAGAAATTTCTGCGTCAATCTACTGTATCACGGTAGTCTGTACTGACATTCATTTTATTTATTCAACAACATTCATTCAACAAATACCTATCAAATGCATATATGTGCTAGGAACTGTACTAGATAGTGAGGATATAGCAGTGAGCAAAACAGACCGTATCTTTTCCTGGTCGAGCTAACATCCTAGTTAAGCAAGGCAAAGAGAAAGAAAAAAGAAAAAAAAGCGAGCATATAGCATCCCAGCCAGTGTAACGGCTATGCAGATGTCAGCTGGGAAAGACTGGAGAGGGGAATGCTGTTTTTATAGAGAGAGTGTGTGCATGCACAAGTGAGGGAGGGGCAGAGAGAGAATCCCAAGCAGGCTTCACACTGTCGGTGCAGAGCCCAGAGTGGGACTCCATCCCAGGAACTATGAGATCAAGACCCGAGCTGAAAACCGAGAGTCCTACGCTTAATCTACTGAGCTACCCAGGGCTGTGAGGACAATGCAGTTTTACCAAGATTGGGGAAGATGATTAAATGATTTGGGCATACAACCATTCTTACTTACTGAATTTCAAATTGTCTTTTGAGACAGTTGTATGACCAAATCTGTTAACTTTATCTTCACTAATTCATATTTAACTATTTTAATACTTAATAAGTATTAAAGTATCTATTATTTATTTATTTATTATTTGGATAAGTCTTGGTTCACAAATAATTCCTGAGAACTGTCTGAGCCTATGGCCTATCTTCAGGTCTCCAAGCTTGCTTGCAAGTCTATATTTGATATATAGACGAACATTTGAGAGATGCGTGGTTTGTTGTTTTAATTTCCACTTGAAGATGCTATCTATTTTAGCATGAACCAAATGAACTTACATTTAACTAAGCACCGAAGGCACCAGGTGTAGAAACCTCAGTTAACTAGTAGTAAATATTCAATGTAAGTACAGTGAAGTTTTTCTTCACTTAAGGTAATTTTGTGTTAGGCGTCCCCCCTTTTTTATTCCTTGTGTTCACCTCTTGTTCTGGGCCACCTCATTTCAGCAATCCACTATTCTGGATTCTGAGGTCTGAATGGGTTTCCTTCTTATCCACACGCCCTTCAAAATTGCACCTGACCTGTGCTCTCTGACTTGGTGGTGAACTGTAGCAGCCTCGATTCAATCAGAGTTCTGAACCACCAGGCGCCCCTGTAACTCATTTTAAAGTGAAGAAACTTATGAAGGGCTATGTGAATTCAGTCTTGAGAACAGAGAGTGAGAGGCAATCTAACTATAATAGTTCGTTAATGTGAAAAATAAAAACACCCACATCCTGAATGCGATGATATTTACTAGCCCCCTGACTAGCGGGTCCCAAATCCCGGCAAATTTTACCTCCCCTGTGGCATCCATGCACCTCTCTCCATTCTCCAGTTCAGCCCGCCATCATGTGTCACCTAGATCACAGCCAGCCTCCAGGTCTCCCTACCCCTCACACGGCAGTCGGCGGCCACACTTATCTTCCCACATCTGCATCCAAACACATCACCCTCTTACCTAATGCACTTTATTAGCATCTCATTGCTGTCAATGAGAATAAAGTCCATAAAGAGCCTTTCTGAGTTCTTCAAAAGCTCCATAGTTGGCCCCATGACTAGGATTGTGCCCAAGCAGTTCCTATGCTGTGACACCACCCTTTCTACCTGGCTGGTGCTCTCCCAGGGCAGGAGGGAGAGCCGTGCACTCTGGCAGGCTAAGAACTGGCATCTATTCAAACAATAATTTAAAAAATTTATTCACATATGTTATATATGTATGTTTTATATATATATATGATATATATGTAACTATAATATAATATATAATATGTAATATATATACATGTCCCTTACTAATCCATGTCCAGTGTGTGAAGAAAGCCCAGCAAAGTATTTCCCAGCTTTCTGTAATTCTGGTTCTCTACTTAATTTTCCTTTATAATTTTCCAGGCCAGAAGCCTTCTTGGAAGGCATATTAAAAATGTTAAATGTTATATACGCAGATAAATCCCTCTAGGGGCGCCTGGGTGGCTCAGTCAGTAAGCTTCCGACTTCAGCTCAGGTCATGATCTCACGGTTTCTGAGTTCAAGCCCCGCATCGGGCTCTGTGCTGACAGCTCAGAGCCTGGAGCCTGCTTCAGATTCTGTGTCTCCCTCTCTCTCTGCTCTTCCCCCACTCACACTCTGTCTCTTTCTCAAACATAAATAAACAGTAAAAAAAAAAATCCCTCTCCTGTAAACAGCATTATGCCATATATTCTTTGATACTGGTATTCCAACCAAGTGTGACAGCTGACTTTAATGGAGCTGATATACACACACATACACACAAGGGACAAAAATACTCCACGAGTATAAACCAGCATCTGGGAGTGACTTCTTGTTATCTTAATTTCCACTTGAGGGTACTCTCTGTTTTAGCAGGAACCAAACAAATTTCAGTAATCATGTAAGGCATCTTGTGTAACTGGTGCTAAATATTCAGTTTAAGGGCAGTGACCGCTGGCCCCCAAAGCACCCACCACCTCCTCCAGCCCACAGATTCCTTTTCTGCCTTCTCCACTAGAGATGTGCTCCTTCAGGATCAGAGCCTTCTGTCATCCGCCACTGTGACTCCTCACCACCAAGTGAACCGTCCTGGAGGGAGGGGACCACGGTGTCACCTGGCTGTCTCTGGTGCCAGCACAGTGTTCAATACATCATAGGAACTAGTAAACAGTGTTGCACTCGGGAGGTAGGTGTTATTTTTAACAGTGATGAACTGTTATTACAGTTAGATTTTTGTCTCTAAATGTATCACTGTTATCACATGACTGGTCTCATTGCCTTTAATCATGTTCTTAAAAACAATGACAACAAAATCTGCAGAGGAGTGCCTCTCTCTGTCCTCAAGACTGGGTTCACATTGCCCTTATTAAATTTCATTACTTTAAAATGAGTCACAAAAGCTAGATTAAAGTTTTACCGAAGATCCAGTTTAGTTAGAGGTTGAGCTACGTAACATTCTCAGCTTTGCTTACTATGAATGTTAGGCCCAATTTTGACACATGCTACACCTGTTATGAAGCCTCAGACTGGTAGGTAGGTAGGTAGGTAGATAGATAATAGATGATGGATGGATGGATGGATGGATGGATGGACAGATGATAGATAGCCACACAGACAAATGGATGGATGGATAGACAGACAGACAGACAGACAGACAGGAAGACTTCCCCAGCCATTCCCTCTCCTCTCCAGTGGCTCCCTGGAGCCCTGCCCAGCTCTGCAGAGACAGAAACACAAAAGCCCAGACATCCTCATCTGCTCATGACCAGGGAGGGCTGACTTGTTTCCACTCTGGCACACGCCACGGAAGTCCAGCTCAGAAACAGCAATAAAAGCTTCACTCCTATTGAAGAAAAGCTAAACTGAGCATTACACACATAGGTCTTTTGTTTTCCCTAGTGATACAGTGACATCTATTTCTGACTAGTAAAACACAAAAAATATTGGATACTTAACAGAAGATAATTAGTCCTTGGAACACTGAACTTCACCCTTGAGGAGTTAGGTAAAATCTCCCCTGGGTTTTCTGAGGGGTGATTTGCCTGTTCTTGTTACTTGTCCAGCTGGACACCAATCATCCCTTATTTCAGACGTTCTCCTCTGTACAAAGGAATCATTAAACGATGGATAAAAAGGTCACTCTCCTTTTCAATGGTTACAGGAACATGAATGAGAACAATAGAGGGAAAGGAATTGTACTCCAACATGTGAAAAGTCACGCCAGAGAAGGGGGCGTGTGCTCCAGAGATGCACAGAGGGAAGAGCCCTTCCCCCGATTTCCTTCTGGAAGTGCAGACAGTAGGAGTCAAGAGAGCGTACACTTCTTCAGCCCTGCTCAGCAGTCTCAGTTCAGCTCTCCAGGGTCCTGCCAACCTGTGCTTTGAGCATTTAAATCCCCAGGGAGCCCACTCTTCTCGCTAGCCAAACAGCGCTCTCATTTCCCACCAAAACGCCTACAGACCTTGCCAGATCCTCTCCCTTCCGTTCCGCTTTCAGATGTCCAGGTGCCAGCTTTAGAGAACCATGCCCCTGCAAGTGCACTGCCTAAATGAATTTCAGATCCCTTCAGTCCCTACACGTGGACTTCACACAGGACACGGAGTGGATGACACCGGCGACGAGCTCCTGGACCCTCTGCCCGAGGCTTCTGCTCCTGGCTTTCTCCTGCCACAAAGTCACTCCTCCTTGCTAACGCAGATGAAGGTTCTCCCAAACCACTCTGGAAAGACATCTCTGAGCTCCACCACCCGTCTGTCCTAACCTGACAACTGGGTGGTGCCTTAATGTCCCCGTAACATCTTTTTAAAAAGTTTACTTAGGGGGGGGGGGGGCTGAGTGGGGGAGGGGCAAAGAGAGAGGGAGAGAGAGAATCCCAAGCAGGCTCCCCTACTGTCAGTGTGAGGCCCAACACAGGGCTCAATCCCAGGACCCTAGGATCATGATCTGAGCCAAAATCAAAAGTCGGATGCTCAGCCTACTGAGCCACCCAGGCGCCCCTGTCCCGGTAACATCTTGGGCAAATCCTCACTTTAGCACTACCTCCCTATCTGCATCTATACGTTCAGTTGATTACATGTGTCTTTCCTCGCCTGTGACCTTCTAGACAGCGGGAAATACTTCTTGCTATTGCTGTCTCTTCCGGACCTAAAATAACACACCGCTTGTAGTACATGTTCAGTAAAATGTCCGTTGAAAAAACGAACTGGATGGATGAGTGAACATATGGACAGACGGAGACACGGACGGATCCAATTGGGGAAATAAGCCTTGGATAAAAATCACTCAAGACTCTAAGGAGCATCATAAGGCAGCTTTTTAAAGTGTCACAGATGTTCTAAAGGGTCAGAGACAATCAAGGTGGACACAAGTAAAGACGAAAAGTTACATAAAAAACAGGCATTCAGTATGAGGTGTAAAAGCAATGTTATTTCATATCCTGTGAGGCTTCAAGTCACAAAACAGAAGAACAGAACAGAAATAACCTGGATTTTTAGACTGACAGTGAAGAATCTTAATGACCCCTTTGGTTGTTTGCATATATACACTTACACACCAACAAATAAAAGGTTCTGACTTTATTCTGGTTGAAGTAAAAGAACAATAGTGATGGATAATGTTAAAATGGAGTTTAAAACACTGATTTTTATTGAGATACGACTCTGGTGCACATCGGAAATATTTTGAGCCAACAGACTTATAACCAAAGGCCAGAAATAAGTTCCCAGAAGTCAAAGACCTATCCTTCTGATGTGTGCATTTTCAGAATAGTTTTGCAACAGGAAACCTTTGAATTAAAACTATTCTTCAAAGCCACCTATCTAACTGTCTTCTCAGAGCAAGATTTTTCTCTTCATTGAGTACAGACATGTCCAAGGCTTGAATTTGTCAGTTTCACAAGACAGTCTCTTCTGTATTTTGACAACTCTTATCCTTTGAAAATCAATGTTTATAATAATTCCAAACCTGCCTCCTTAATACGTCTACCCAATGTTCTAAGATAAAGCAAAATAAAAGTTCAACATTTGAGAACAGCTATTGTGTGGTTCTCCCCAAAAATGGCAACAAAAAAGTCTTCAAAACCTTTTTTCCAGATTCATCATCCTCTCCCCTCCACTTCAGACTTGGGTAGTGTAGGCTAGCAATGACTCCACAGGAAGATCTTTCTGACAATGGTTTACTTGACAATTCCGATCTGATTAGAGTAGTTTTGCTTAAACTAATCACAGAATTCAAAAGCAAAAGCAAAAAGTGCCTGGTCTGGGTGGGAGGACACCAACATGACCATAGCCATGAAACAAAATGCCACCTGCTTGGGATAATTCAGGGCAGAATGCACTTCTAGTAGAGTGGAGGAATAAGTCATAAGTCACCTGTGGGGAAAAAAATCAGTTTACATTAGGTTTGAGCAGGATTATTAAAAGAAGTTTGGAAAGTTAAGATATAGATCAATGGGTCTTCCCTTTGGCTGCAGGGCAGGACTACCTGGGGACGTCTTAAACACATTAATGCTTGGATTCCACCCCTCTTCTACATCTGAGATTAACTGGTCTGGGACAGGTCCCCAGCATCCACAGGCTGAGAAAATTCCTCAGGTGATTCTAATGTCCAGCCAGGGTCAGAACCACGGTCATGGACCCCAACCTTCAACCGCAGGATGGCTTAGGAAACACAGTCTAAGAGTATTCCTCAATGATTTACTCAGGGCCCAATCTGAACAACATTGTGTGGCCTCAAGCCGGGAATACAGAGGTCTGGATAACCAGCTGCTGGTCCTCACGGGAAATGTCACCCAGTGGGGACCCAAGAGGCCCTGCAAACACAGAACTTTCCAGCATAGCCTTGACTGCATTGGGTGTTCACAAGGGTGCTGTCCCACCCTATTTTTTGCCTCCCCCCATGGGTCACAGACCTGTGCTGCCAGTCATCCAGTGCCTGCAAACAGTGGTTCAAGATAGCCTGACCGATTTTCTAGTTGTTTATAGGCAGCTGGGTGTAGGAGTATCCCAGGGCCCCCATAATCCCCAAGTACCACAAACAGCAGGGCTTAAGACAACAATTTATTCTCTCACACGTCTGATGGCCAGAAGTCCAGAATCGAGGGGTCAGCAAAGTTGCTTCCTTCTTGGGGCTCAGAGGAAGAATCTGTTCCATGTCACTGTCATGGATTCTGGTGGCAGCCAGCAACTCGGCTTCCCACCACGTGGCTGTCTTCTGTCTGTCTCTGTGGTCTCTTCTCATAAGGACTCCAGTCATAACGGATTAAGGGCCCACCCTGCTCCAGTAGGACCTCAGCTTAATTAATTACATTGGTAACAACCCTATTTCTCACAGGGTCATACTCTGAGGTTCTGGCAAGGACGTGAATTTAAGGGTGACCGTGTTCAACCCCATGCAACGGGTCATGGTGGTCCTTGTCACTCCAAAACACTGCGCGATGGGAGTCCTCACTTGAATTGTAGACTCCTTGCTAGATGGATTGGTTCTTACATACTTCCGTGCCTTTCACCGTGCTCTACCCTATTGCAACTCACATGCTGAAATGAATTAGAGTCACATACTGAAATATAACCAAGAATTCTGTAAGTGCAGACTTCATGGCCCACCAGGCTCTGCTGGGTCAGAGTCTCGGGAGGAAGACTGGGAACATGCATTTTTAAGGGCTTCTGGGTTGCTCAGATAGGTTTAGGCCTTGTTCTGGGAGATTCTGGCATGGGGATTGACTATATATACTTTGCAGTGAGAAGGAGTGGAGTTCAAATTCTCACAGGGTGTATCAGAGAGCAGAGAAACAGAACCAATAAGAAAAATGAGAAAAATGTATGTGTGTGTGTGTGTGTGTGTGTGTGTGTACGGAGAGAGAAAGATTTTAAGAAATTGGTTTCCAAGAGTAAGGAGGTTGACAAGTCCAAAGTCTGCACTGTGGGCTGGCAGACTGGAAACCCAGGGGAGAGCAAATGTTACAGATGAAATCCAAAGGCCATCTTCCAACAGAATTCCCTCACACTCAGGAGAGGTCAGGCTTTTGTTCTATGCATGCCGGCAACTGATTAGATGAGGCCCACCCACGCTATGGAAGGCAATCTGCTTTCCTCAAAGTCTACCAGTTTGAGTATTAATCTCATCCCAGATACCTTCACAGAAACATTCAGAATAATGTTGATCACCTATCTGGGTAGTGCAGCCCTGTGGCGCTGTCACATAAAATTAACCATCACATAGGGATCTCACTGAGGCCGGCACCGAGAGAGGGCTAAATAGGAAAGGATCAGGAGAGAGGAGGCAGGGGCAGGTTGGTACATCTTAGGTTTGTGTTTCTCCAAGGAGGACCTTTCTACCCCCAGCACTGGAAGCTCTACATGGAAACGCAAATCACTGGGCCCCATCCAGGAATCCGTGAATCAGAACCCATGGGGGTAGGACCCAGGCATCTATATTTGAAACAAATCCTCTCGGTGCAGCAAAGCGAGTTTAAGACGTCGCACTGACCAACTGACTGCAGATCTAGACCGGTCAAAAGTGTCCATCTCACCAAACACATCTGGCATAAAGCACTACGTGTAGGCCTTTCTGGAAGGAAACTGCTGAGCAACAGCTTCAGGCAGGAGGGGCACTGGAGGGCCCTGAGCCCAAGCGGATGCCGCAGGTAGAAAGGGCGTTGGGCACTGGGGGACAGGGAAGACACGGAGCAGAGCCGCGTGCAGGGTTGGGGCTCAGACACGGCCCGGACGCCGGACGCCGGACGCCGTGGTGATAAGGGTGGGCCCCTGGCTGGGAATTAGAAAGTAAAGGATTTCAAATGTCAGTCCGTACTTTGTGTGCAAACGTGGTGGCAGCTGGAGGGCCCCAAAGGTATTCTTCTCAGTTTCCCGTCTTAATTTTAGAATCTCGGCACAACACAAAGGATCACAACAAGAGGACGGATTAAACGGCATTGAGAAGTCGCTGCGGTTCCCTAGCAGCAGCACAGAGAGAGTGACGACGTCTGCCTGGGCCTGCAGCCCGGGCCACGTCAGGAGAGACTTTTAGCCCCTGTCCACGTCTGAAACTTGGAGAACTTAAGGCTGGAGACCGTAAATCTCCCTCTCGGTTGGCAGTCTCTGCCGTGATTCATTCATACCAGATCCCCAGTCACAGCGCCTCCCGGGTCCCGTTCCGCTGGGTGCTGGGGAACTGGGTGAAAAGCAGAAGCCGAGTGTGAGGCTTGGACACGTCAGAGGATTTCAGGCCAAACGTCTTCATGTCCCCTGCCGCCTGCCAGGTCGTGACACTTCTGTTATTATTAGGTCATCACCATGGCGTGTTTATGAACTGGCCAAACACCCCGGCCACGCGAGGGCAGATGTGTGGGAGAGTGTTGTGGTCACTGTATCTGGGTGCTGGGTTTGCTCCCATTTCCTCTTTGGAAAACACAGAAACCAAGGTGCTTAGCGATAATGAAACAGAAGTGGCTAGTTCAAGTGAAAACGGAGGAATAAGACACACCCCGGATCTCCCCGTGCAAGCTTCCCCAGGTCCTTCCTTGCTCCCCACCCCATCGCCCCTCTGTTCCCTGAGTCCAGCAAGGTAGGCAGGACAGGGAGTCCATCAGCCACGTACTCTGCTTGAATGGACACCACACACACACACACGTCTCAACACGCTTACATCTGGTGTCCAGGGTCCACTGCCCGCAGCTATCAGGCTTCCAAATTCAATGATCTCATCTAATTATTAAATTTTTTTTTAAAAAAACAACTCCTCAGCCAGTTTCTTTAGGACGTGCCTAGCAAATCAGCCTCCCCCTCCCTAAAAGTGGCTCTTGAGATGGAGACAAAAGCTGTTTTCTAAAAAAATGCTCATGTGGAGGTTAAGAACACCGCCAACATCAGAGCACAACACAATCGTTTAAGATAAGCACTGGAAAGAAATCTCCAGCTTTATCATGATGATAGCGAAAGGTTTACAGGACAATTAACACATTTTTTTAAGGTTTTTAAAGAGAGGTCCCATTATCAACATTAGCAATTTCAATCCTTGCAGATTAACCTCTTGACAACCTCATTCCAGGGGAGATTATTAGTCACTTACTGTATGCACGGCTCTGTGCCGGTTATGGAGGGAAAGGTCACTCTCCCCTGAGACTGTGCAATCTGGCTGGGAGATAAGACGAGTGTGGGTAACAATTAAGTAACAATGTCGGGCAGAAAGGTCTGCTTACCTCCTGCCCATCCTTCTGGCTCCCGCCCAAGCCCCACCTCCTCTGTGACAAAGTCCTCAGCCTTCCCAGGTGGCCCGTCTCTCCCTTCCTGGGCTCCTGTATTCGTGCCTCATTCTGCCACTTCCCTGGGCACTGCCTTTGCTTCTGACTTGATTGTCTCCGGTGCATTTGTCCCCGAGCTGGATGGCAATCTTTTGGGGGACCAAAACACACATTTACATTTCTTTTGCATTCTCCTCAGCAACTAGCATGTGGAAGAGACTGAATTAATACTCAGGTAAAAAAAAAAAAAAAAAAAAAAAAAAAAAAAAAAAAAGCATAGGGCTCAGTCTTCACTGAGGCCTGCTCAGCTCCAGGGCAACTGTTAGCTTCCAGGCGTCTCATAGAGAATGACCTAGATGTAATCAGTATCAGTAGTCAGGATTAGTTATGAGCTGGGGTCTCCAAAGGCGAAAGTTAATAAGTTATCTATTTTCACATCACAACCAGTCATAACCAGCCTTGTTTGTATTTGGAGCCAATTTCTGACAAACATAAAAAGCTAACCCCAAGGCCCCAGACCATCCGGTGGTACAACGCAGGCAGAGATACGAGGGATCATTGAAATCTTTCATATTTGCCTCCAAACATCTCAGAGAATATAATCGTGATAAAGCCAGATCTCTAACGTGTATCTCAAATTGTTACTTGTTCTATGCTCTGATGGTGACCACGTTCTTTGCTGAACTCAATATATAATATACTTTATATTTAGTTTACTATGAACTATATTGTATATGATTACGTATTTATATGTTAATACTATATACTTGATATTAAATATTTCATTATATTACATATTTATACAGTGATATTATAAGTAATTATATGACATATTACATATTTTATATGAACATAAAATATGTTATATAAGTTCCACTTAAAATAGTGAGAGTAAAAAAAGTTTAGCATCCTCTCTAGAGATATAATGCAAGTCACAAAGGTGCACCATATATAAAGTTTTTAATCAGCCACATCAAAAAAATAAAAAGAAACAGATAGAATCAATTTTAATAATAAATACATTTTATTTAGTCCAAATAACCAAAATACCATAATCTCAACATGTAATCAATATAAAACTTTATTCATGAGATATATACTTTTTCATACTAAGTCCTCACAATCCAGCGTATTTTACTTTTATAGCACATCTCAATTTAGATGAGCCACTTTTCAAAGACTCAATCACAGCCCCACGTGGCTACTGGTTACCATATTAGACAGCGCAGCACTGGTTGACTAGTTATAACTGATAAAAAAAATTACATAAACTGTTGTATTTCTTTTTGTTGCATTAGTTGCCAGGAAACCCAAAGCTAAATTTGGTGCTTGATTATAGAGATCTTCTCATCCTGAGGTCCTCTAAAATTTATTTCTCCTCCTTCTAAATGGATTTGAATATCTCTGTTTTGTACGTCCTTTTAGAGAAGTAATTTAATACTAGTAACAGCCATAATGATAATTGTCTTTTATTATTCATAATGATACTAATTTATCGCTCACCCGCTGTGTGCGAAGCAGAGTGCCATATGCCTTACATGGGCCACACAGCAAGACAGTGGTCGAGCGGCGACGAGAGCTGAGATCTGATTCTAAAATCCTCCTTCTCAACCATTCCGCTCTTAGAATGCTTGTATCGGTGACCACCAGCACCACTCTGTTCCAGGAACCTCACACACACTCCAACCTTCCTCATCGTACAGGTTAGGATCGAGGCTCGGAGGTCAGGTCCCCCGTCGAGGTACGGCTAATAAACACGAGAGCCAGCATATGAACTCAGATGCTCTGTGCATTCACTTTCTAAATGCTCTCTGCTTCAATTGTGTAAAGCCAACTTTAAAGGATCGAATTCCTTTTGAAGATCAACATATCACAAAGTTATTAATTCAGTAGCTGTACTTTGAGCTCTTTTTGTGAGCCAGGCACTGGCCCCTCCCCACCCCGCAACACTGGGATTCACAAACGGAAAAGACAAAATCCCTGACCTGAGAGGGTTCATAATGGAAGAAATGCAAAGTGGAGAAAAATGTTACAAATACTAACTGGAAATTCTCTGCTGGATTTTTCAGAGCAGGTGCTAAGCAAGTATTTGCAAAGAAACCTATCTAGCAAAGATCAAATGAGTAAAATAAATTAGAAAAAATAGTTCAAACCACTTAGAACTCTGAGTGGATGCATAAATGTGTCAGCGTTGACTGCAGACTCCTGCTTCTCGTAAAATGCCCTACATGCCCTCTGTATCTCTACACGTGTTCCCGCGAGCTGTCCAAAAGGCAAATGGCCCACGGAAGGAGGCAGCCCACACCCTGTCTCAGCATAAACTGATACTCAGCACCATCAGCTAAATTGTTCGGGTGGCTCATCGAGTTCACAGGATGAGAACTCACAGCTGCTTTCTTGAACGTCTGGCAGGGGCTCACGAATGCATTTCATCAAATTTGGCACATGGGCTGTTAGCAAACACACGAGCAAAAGGCACTCGTGTTTTGTTCAGTGCTGTCACTTTCCCGTCCTCCCCCCAACATCTGGCCCTGACATAGACTGATCTCAAATGAATGTCGGAGACTCACTGCCACGTAACGTTGTTATGCATTCGCTCAGCCACCATCGCTCAGCCCAGGTTCTCCATGTTCTCTCCCTGTGACCACACAGGCAGGTAGGTAGAGACATGGCTTACTGAAGCTCATTCATCAGGAATCCGTGCGGGGTCACTGGCTCAACCCCCTCCCTATTCTCCATTCTGACATTATATCTGATTCTAAAAATACCATGGTCTTAAGCCTAACCTTTAAATGACAGACACCTCATTCTTCATGCTATAGTGTCCTTAATTACCCCCTCAAAGCCAGTGATTTTGAAGGTTCCCGGGAGACCTGGCACGAGCGAGTTATAGTTTTCACTGGAGGGCTGTGTTTTCTGTATGCCCAGCAGAGAGTTTCTATTCAGATTGTTTTGGCTGCAAGGAACAGAAGCATGCTTTAATCAACTCAGGAAAAGTGGGGCTTATCGTAAGGACACAAGGAAAATGGAAATGGAACCTGAGGTACGAAACAGGCCCGGGGACTGATGCAGGGCCCACGCGGGCTTGGCCTCTCCCGGCTCTCCCGCCGTTCTGTCTCCTGGCCGCTTCCTCTACTAATCACAGCTTTTCTCTCTTACAGTCTCAGACCGCATGGCCCTGACTCTCACTCATGACATCCTTTCAGCTGCTACCCCAGCATTCACCCATTCATATTCCCTACAGACATCACTGTTTTGGCCCAACCCAATTTTGAAGACCATTTGTCACTGGCCAGCTCACGGATTTGTTTATCTTGAGTCGGATGCCCAACTGTGGCCCAATTGTTTGTGGCTTCGAGGGCGGAGTGGGATGGGAGTGATGTGGCACCAGCAAGGACCCATGAGGGGGTAGGATCCCTAAGAGGTGTGGTCAGGGATGACACCTGAAGGTTTGCTTTGCCCAGTACAGACAAGTAAAATCACGTAATATGCTAATCGACGAAGAAACATCTAGGAATTAAGTTAAGGGAGATGTCTGAAGCGGAGAAAGAAGATGAATATCGAAAAAATAAATTAATTAAATCCAGTAGAATTTGCTGCTGAAATTAGTATTTATTAGCTACTTCACGCTAAGCACGGTGTAGGCATTTTATATGCATTATTTCATCTAAGCCTTCCGAACACCCCGGAAATAAGTGTTTCACTAACCCATTTTCATTTTTAGGACCTGAGGCTTGGGAGACATTACCTACGTCACTACGTGACTCAAGGTCACAAAGCCAATGAACCAGGATATGAATCCATGTATATTTGACTCCGAAGTTCTTTCCACTATAAAACACACAGAGGAAGAGCTAAGTATTAACATCATTCTAATCTACCTGCTAACAAATTATACAATACAGCTGTTTCCTTGCAGACCTGACCTGCAGCGATACGAATAAACAATAACTCAACTTCAGTGTCTTGACAGCACTAAAAATCATTCATAACAAATCGCTGGGTTATAACAACGTGGGCACTTATTACTTGGAAAAAGACCACGCCCTTAAAATAATCCGTTTTAATCTACCGTATGAACGATTCTTGTCACCACCAACAAAATGCAATCGCTACCTCCCTGAGCCAGTCTGCTACTCTGATTCTTTTCTCTTACGTCTTTCAAGCTGAGCCAAAGGAAATGAAGGTACTGGCCCAATTGCACCTTGTTTTAAAAGTGCTCTCACAGCTTACTCCAGTATTTCTTTATAATGCAAATATCAGTTTAATTAATCATAGCAATATGACATTGGGTTAAGCTCTTCAAGACATACACTATTTTTAAGACTCACACCCGATTGTTTCAGATTCACAACAAAGTGAATGTAAAATGTGGTACAATGTCCAGTGTTGATCTGATGGACACTGGAACAGGAACACATACAGTTTCTTGAGTAGAGATGGGTAAAGAACACGGCTGTTTGTAACTTTTTTTATCCTGTTAAAGACTGGCATCATCTGATCAAGGTAGAAATGTATTGCTTTTGGCCAAAAAACTTTGTAAGATAAAAAAAAAAAAAAAGCATGAGCAGGGGCGCCTGGGCAGCTCAGTTGGTTAAGCATCTGACTTTGGTGTAGGTCATGATCTCGTGATTCGTGAGTTCGAGCCCCACATCAGGCTCTGTGCTGACAGCTTGGAGCCTGCTTGGGATTCTCTGTCTCCCTCTCTCTCTGCCCCTCCCCTACACTCTCTTTCTCTTCCTCTTAAAAAGAAGTAAATATTAAAAAAGAAAAAAGCAGGAGCAGACACAAAATGATCTTTAAAATCAATATCAAAGTTTAAATATAAGGATAGCACTTTAGACAAAACAAATGAACAAAGGGAAAAAAATCAGAGGCAGAGAGACAAAGCAAGACACAGACTCGACTATAGAGAACACACTGATGGTTACCAGAGGGGAGGGGATCGGGGAAATAGGTGATGGGGATTAAGGAAGGCACTTGTCATGAGGATCACTCAGTGACGTATGCAACTGTTGAATCACTATATGGCACCTCCAACATTAACATTATACTGTATGTAACTATGCTGGAATTAAAATAAAACTTAAAACACAAACAATAGATCATGCTCCGGAACTGTCATCATAAAAAGAATCCTCACATTTAACACCACCGTGTCACTCTACCTTCACTGTCCGAAGCGTCTTTAGCTTTTCAGCTTTGAAATGGCCAGAGCATCTGGAGATGTAACAACACTGATGTTTCTGGATATCAGAGCTCTTTTTTAAAAATTAACTTGTTTATTTTGAGAGAGAGAGAGGGAGAGAGTCCCAGAGAGAGTCTGACAGTGCAGAGCCTGATGTGAGGCTCGATTTCGAGAACAGTGAGAATCATGACCTGAGCCAAAATCGAGAGTCGGATGCTTAACTGATTGAGCCACCCAGGCCCCCCTCAGAGCTTCTGGTTAAAAACTATGAAAGCTCATTTTAACTGACATAGGCAAAACAGAAAACATATTTTTCTTTAAATACTGGCCTCCAAGACATGTACAACAATGTTCACGACAGCGCTATTCGTAGGAGCCACGTCTGGACCCAAGCCACATGTCCGTGCCCAGTGGAATGGACACAGGGATTGTGATACGTATATTCCTCCAGTGGGAAACAGCATCTGAATGAGAGTGAATGACCGACAACAACATGGAACACGGAGGCTTCTCAACTGCAAAATGAAGAAGCCCAACACCACAGAGCGCTATACGATTCCACCTTCTTAACATTCGAAACACAGGCAAAACTAATGAACGGTGTGAGAAGTCAGGATAGTGATTTCCTTCTAGGGGCACCAGTGACTGCCAAGGCACCTGACGGGAAATGAAGGGTTTCTAGGGCTTTGTTTATTGATATGAATGCTGGTAAGGATTGATCCCCTTCGTGAAAATCCATCAAAGTATACTCTTAAGATCTGTGCAGTCTTATGCGTGTGTGTCCTTTTTCAAGAGACAATTTTATGCAACGCCATGTGGCTTCAGTATTGCCAGGAAGGCTGAAGGACCAGGTTGAGGGCTTCATGTCTGGGAACAAAGCTTGCTACAGAACTGGTTGGCCAACGATGCTGCTGCCACCACGTGACTACCCAACAGTGGACCTGTCCACCGGCCCCTACTGCCCTCTCTGGGGCTGACCCCTGTGAAGCTTCCCCCACTTTGCCTCCGGACTGCAAGGCTGGTATCGCTGTGGCTGGCACGCGGAGCTGGTGTCTGGAATTTACAACTTCTGTGCTGAAAAACCACAGGGAGACACATAAGGCACAAAAGACAGATACGAGGCAGGTGTCGAGAAGGCTAATGTCTTCTACTGCACCTGCATAGGACTCTGTTCTGGGCTGGACACGGATTCCAATGACTCGAGCAAGCTTCAGGCCTGGTGCCAGATATGCAGAACAACATAAAAGATGTTTTAGGAGATGCTTTGGTCCTCAAGGAAGGTCCAGAGAAAGGTCACCAGGTAGGGAATCTGAGTGAGAGCACCGAAGCAGGGGTGGCTTGGAATCAGATTGTTAAATGGCACAACAGATAGTAAAGAAAGCCATACTGGCTCCTTTGGGTGGTCTGTTAATGGCCGTTTGTAAATTAATTTTTATTTTAAAATAGTTTTGGACTTAACAGAAAAGTTGTGAAGATAATACAGAGCTGCCATATCCCCCAAACCTATTTTCCCCTCTTCACTCACATCTTACATCAGTATTGTATGTCTGTCACAAATAATGAACAAACATTGATGCATTATTATTAACTAAAGCTCATACTTTATTCAGATTTCCTAATGTCCTTTTTCCATTCCAGGATCCCATCCTGGATACTATATTACCTTTGGTCCTCACATGTCCTTGGGTACCTTATGGCTGGAACAATTCCTCACTTTCCTTGTTTCTGATGACGGTTTCGAGTAGTGGTCAGGTATTTTGCAGGAAATCCACCAACTGGGGTCTGTCTGACATTTTCCCCACAGTGAGACCACACTTATGGATGTGAAGGAGGAAGACCACAGATGAAGTGCCCTTCTCTTCACATCATACCAAGGGGCCTTATCACTGTTGACGTTGACCTTGACCACCTCACTCGTGTTCATCAGGCCTCCCCACTGTAAAGTTTCTCTTTTCCCCCTTCCATTCTCTGCTCTTTGGAAAGAAGTCACCATGTGCCACCCTCGTGGGGGGAGGGGTACCTACCTGCTTAAGTTATCTGGCATTCTTTTTTTTCAACGTTTTTTTGTTTGTTTGTTTTGGTTTTTTTTTGGGACAGAGAGAGACAGAGCATGAACGGGGGAGGGGCAGAGAGAGAGGGAGACACAGAATCGGAAACAGGCTCCAGGCTCTGAGCCATCAGCCCAGAGCCCGACGTGGGGCTCGAACTCACGGATCGCGAGATCGTGACCTGGCTGAAGTCGGACGCTTAACCAACTGCGCCACCCAGGCGCCCCGAGTTATCTGGCATTCTTGAGTAGGGGAAGTTGATAATCATTTTTTATCGCCTTCTAACATGTGGGAGATTGTATATCCCAAATAATTAGTTAACCAGATACAGCGTTTTGACCTTAATGTGTTATATAGTTAGTATTTATCTTAAAAATAACCCATGAATCCAGAGAAGATCAGAGGTGACTGTGTTTTGGTACTTTGACTCCAGGTCTTGTAATGTTAAACCCAGACGTAAGCAACTGGAGTTGTTTACCTGATGTCAGGAGAGGAAAAACATGTATTTAGCAAATACTGGAGAGGGGTTTCCATTATATCAACATTTTAGAGGTTTCATATGTTTTGACGGTTGTCTTTTATGGAAATGTCTTTGTTTATATATAGACTTTTAATTATGGCCAGATAAATACAGTCTTTACCGGATTTAATATTGCTACCAAAAAAATGAATGTAAGAGACTACTTTTTGGGGGCTGGGGGGATTCGATTACCTTTAAAGATTTACCGATTTGTAGTGTGTGCATGATCCCAACCTCTACTCTGTTTGAAATCTGGGCCTATAGTTGTGCTGAAAAAAAAAAAAAAAAAAAAAAAGATTGTATGCCGCACCACTGTCATTGCAAAATTCTATTTGCATCTTTACATATTGTGAATTTGCATACAAAAGTTTACTAACACCATTTCTCAATAGATTTCAGTTTTTGTACTTAAAACAGTGCGCCTTTTCTTAAGGTATATTCAAATTGGCTTAAATCATATCATAAATGTCTTGTATCTGAGTTTTCTCTGCAATGTTCTAAGTGATGAGAGCAAGCATTTTAACCCTGAGAAGCACAGCCCCGAAGAGCCTGTCCTCAGAGCTGGGCCACGCGGGGGACAGAGTCCTCTGGCCGGACGCGAGAAGGGTCCAGAGGTGGGAATGGAGACACAACGCCATAGCTATTAGGATTCCAACCTATAAATCTGAAGGCCCGGGTAACAGGAACCAAAATGTCAAGAGAATGGGCTGAAAACCAAGCAGTCGGGGGCTTAGCCCCAAGCAGCGGTTGCATGTTGGAACTTCCTTCCTCTTTTCAGGGTGGTCCTGAACTTGACTGTGACACCAGGTGAAACAGATGCCTCCCGCTTGGGTTAAACAGTTGACTTTGGCTCTTTCCATCCCTCACCCCTGGGCATTGCAGTTAACCCTACTGACAGCAGCGTGCCTCCCTCAGGCACAACAGAATTAGCATGAGTTCTTGGAATCTGATTGGCATCCTAGAAAGAAGAGAATTCTTAGGAAAGATTGAAAAGAAGGTTAATCCAGTCTTTTGGCCGTTTTCCAGTCCTGAAATTGTAAAAATCAACACAGCTGAATTTTAAAACAAGAGCCCCCATTCTTTTACACTCTGCCATCTCTGGGGAGCAACCTTTGATATTTCAGACTTGGCTGGAAATTAGTTAATTGCGAGGCCTGCTCACAGTACTTGGAATAAAAACATGTTTTGGGAATAACGCTGGAAAATACCTTTAGGGTGGCACATGGAATTGTTGACTTTTTCAGATTTGCTTATCACGCATTTAATGAGTGGCAGTTGGATATGGGTCCGATTTCACTGGGTTCAAGAGAGGCTTTGTGGCCTCAGTCCGGAAAAATAGGCTCTTCATATTCAATCATGAAGGTGAGGGAGGTCAGGAGACGGCAGGGGCTGAAAGTGTATTTGGAAACTCCTAGGTACGTTAAAGAACACGTTAAGTTTAAGCTTTAATATCCATGAGTGTCCCGACAAAAGTTTGAATCTGGACTGTCTGAACAACTCATGTCTCTGGATCCAGACAAGGATCCATCATACACGTTATGACTAGTAATCACGTGTGTGACTAGTTGCCGCACGTGTGACCAGCTATCGCACACATGACCAGCAACCACACAGGTCTTTAGCATGGCACTTATGGGTTGTAAGGTACAGGTATTTTCTACTTAGCATTTTAAACAGGTTTTGAACACAAATAAAGCATAGGTCATAGGTAATACAGAAGTCCACTGTGCATTGTTCCATAAACCTTCTCAAATGTCACCACCGTTAACCTTCCCGTCAGAAGCATTGTGAAGAGGTCCTGCAGAGCCCTCTGGCCCTTTGTCACTCTCTGCCTCTGTGGGACAGTGAAGCCCCTGGGGGCGGGACTAGGGTGGCAAAGAGGAAAGCTTTTAGGTTCAGGGAGCACAAGACGGATTGAGGCAACTTCTCCCATCTAAGCATCCTATGAGGAGTTGGAGAATAGAGCCGCCAGGAGTCCATTCCTGTCCCCATTCTTTTTTTTTTTTTTTTAATTTTTTTTTTTCAATGTTTATTTTTGGGACAGAGAGAGACAGAGCATGAACGGGGGAGGGGCAGAGAGAGGGAGACACAGAATCAGAAACAGGCTCCAGGCTCTGAGCCATCAGCCCAGAGCCTGACGCGGGGCTCGAACTCACGGACCGCGAGATCGTGACCTGGCTGAAGTCGGACGCTTAACCGACTGCGCCACCCAGGTGCCCCCCCTGTCCCCATTCTAAATCAGCAGAGACTGAAGACTTCCACGCCCATTATCAGTTCAGGAACATTGTCCTCCTACGCTGTCTACTTCCCGCAGCCCAGGGCTCACTAGACTGATGGGAAAGCAGGTAGCAGCAGAAAGCACTGAAGAGCTGAAACACAGACCCTGGATGTGACTGCGTGGCTTGAGCAATCATATCATAAGACAGTTACAGTATTTTTATGAACTGATTATTGGTCACGGCTCCAGGATACAGCTTCTCAAATTGGCCTTGAATCAATGAGAAATACAAGTCTACAATCCATGCAGCCATCTGGGCGGCCACGCGCCATGCTGGGAAGGAAGGTGTGTGCAGAGGATATCAAGAAGAAGAAGATACACGCCCTGCCTTCAAGAATACAAGGCCGGATTGAATGAAACAGAAAATAAATATTATAAACATCTCTTTAAATACAAAGACGTTTTAGGTACTATTAAGTGACATTAATGAGGCAGAGAAATATCAGGAAAAGAGTAACTGGGCTGACAAGGGGATAAGAAACTAAGTCATGGAAAGAAAGACCATGGACAAAAACAGACACTCAGACCAATGGAACAGAATAGAGAACCCACACACCTATGGCCAACTAATCTTTGACAAAGCAGGAAAGAATATCCAATGGAATAAAGAGAGTCTCCTCAGCAAGTGGTGCTGCGAAAACTGGACAATGACATGCAGAAAAATGAACCTGGATCACTTTCTTACACCAGACACAAAAATAAACTCAAAATGGATGAAAGACCTCAATGTAAGACAGGAAGCCATCAAAATCCTCAAGGAGAAAGCAGGCACAAACCTCTTTGATCTTGCCCACAGCAACTTCTTACTCAACATGTCTCTGGAGGCAAGGGAAACAAAAGCAAAAATGAACTATTGGGACCTCATCAAAATAAAAAGCTTCTGCACAGAGAAGGAAACAATCAGTAAAACTAAAAGGCAACTGACGGAATGGGAGAAGATATCTGCAAATGACATATCAGATAAAGGGGTAGTATCCAAAACCTATAAAGAACTTATCAAACTCAACACCCAAAAACCAAATAATCCAGTGAAGAAATGGGCAAAAGACATGAATAGACACTTCTCCAAAGAAGACATTCAGATGGCCAACCGACACATGAGAAAATGCTCAACATCACTCATCATCAGGGAAATACAAATCAAAACCACAATGAGATACCACCTGACACCTGACAGAATGGCTCACATTAACAACTCCGGCAACAACAGATGTTGGCGAGGATGCGGAGAGAGAGGATCTCTTTTGTACTGCTGATGGAAATGCAAACTGGTGCAGCAACTTTGCAAAACAGTCTGATTTCCTCAAAAAATTAAAAATAGAACTACCCTACAACCCAGCAATTGCACTACTAGGTATTTATCCAAGGGATACAGGTATGCTGTTTTGAAGGGACACAGGTACCCCAATGTTTATAGCAGTGTTATCAACAATAGCTAAAGTATGGAAAGAGCCCAAATGTCCATTGATGGATGAATGGATAAAGAAGATGTGGTATACATATACAATAGAGTATTACTCAGCAATCAAAAAGAATGAAATCTTGCCTTCTGCAACCACATGGATGGAACCACAGGGTATTATGCTAAGTGAAATTAGTCGGTCAGAGAAAGATAAATATCATATGACTTCACTCATAGGAGTACTTTAAGGTACAAAACAGATGAATACAAGGGAAGGGAAGCAAAAATAATATAAAACCAGGGAGGGGGGCAAAACATAAGAGACTCTTAAATATGGAGAACAAACAGAGGGTTCCTGGAGGGGTTGTGGGAGGGGGGATGGGCTAAATGAGTAAGGGGCACTAAGGAATCTACTCCTGAAATCATTGTTGCACCATATGCTAACTTCGATGTAAATTAAAAAAATAAATCAAAAAAGAAAAAGAAAAAAAAGAAAGAGAGACCAAAAGATTAGGGTTTGTTTTCTCAAAAAAATTTTTTTTTCAACGTTTTTTATTTATTTTTGGGACAGAGAGAGACAGAGCATGAACGGGGGAGGGGCAGAGAGAGAGGGAGACACAGAATCGGAAACAGGCTCCAGGCTCTGAGCCATCAGCCCAGAGCCCGACGCGGGTCTCGAACTCACGGACCGCGAGATCTTGACCTGGCTGAAGTCGGACGTTTAACCAACTGTGCCACCCAGGCGCCCCTAGGGTTTGTTTTCTAAAAACCAGAAGACTGTAAAGGGCACGGGGGTGTGCATATGGGGATCTATATACATGAGGCAGAGTAATGTGACTGCTCTTTTCAAATATTTGAAAGCATGTGTGGAAAAGCCTTACTCTGCGTTCTTAAGGCCAACACCAGAACCAGCGGCAGGAAGCTGAGACAAAAGGAGGGGTTTCCCCTAGGCATTCTATTTGCTTCTGGGCCTTCCTTGCCCCCGTGCAGTTAGGTAGCACCACGTGAGCAGCTCTGGTCAGTGGGGTATGGGTGGCAGTGACAGGTGTCACTTCCAGACAAGGCATAGAAGAGATGTGGGCTGTTTATTACTGCAGCATATCCTATCATATCCTAACTGATACAGAAATTATGTGAAAGGAGATTTGAGACCAAAAAACCCTAAGCTACTAAAACTATTTACACAGATTATTTACTATTCATGTTGCCTTTGTCTAGAAGTGTTCAAAGCGAGGCTGAATGTGGAACATACAGTAGAAATTTCTGACATGGGTGAAGAGATTTGGTTACTTTTGGGGGGAAAAGGGCAGTTAAGGGCCTTATCTTTAACTATACATAATAATAAATAACTTCAAAACACTTAAAACTTAGAAATCTTGAGTTAACCTGTATACACCTACAGATAGATATTACTTTCAGATGGCAAACAATTTTTTATATTTAAAAGAAAAGGAAAATACAGGTCAATTTGACCACATAAAATGTTAAAACTCTATAGATCATGTAATGCCATCATAAAACCAAAATGTAAATAGTTGAGGAAAATATTTACCCCAATATGACAAAATATCAATATTCTTACTGCACTGGTGGCTTGATCAAGTAACTAACAAAAATAGAAGACTTCAACAGGTAAACTGACAAAAGACACGAACAAAAGGCCTACAAAGCCATAACAAGCTCACGAAAAAATTGCAAACATCATTGGCAATTTTAACTCTATTGTGAAAGAAAGAAAGAAAGAAAGAAAGAAAGAAAGAAAGAAAGAAAGAAAGAAGAAAGAAAGAAAAGGGAAGAAAGAAAAGAAAGAAAGAAAGAAAGAAAGAAAGAAAGAAAGAAGAAAGAAAGAAAAAAAGAAAGAAAAATGACCAATACATAATGTTGGTGAAGCCACAGTAAAATAAGCATTCCTCTTTCACAAAGCCAAGAGGAGCAAAAACTGGAACGGTCTTTCTGGAGGGACATTTAAATACATATTCACTTTTGGCCTTACAACTCCATTTCTAGAAACTTATACTGCAGTATGCAGTGATTTCCACACAAGCATTATATATGATGCTGAAAAACTGATACAGACACCCAGCAATCAGAGAAAAGCAAATAAATTAGAGCACACCCATGAGATGAAACACTATGCGGTCGGGGGGTGAGAGGGAGGCGAGGGTGGGTGATGGGCATTGAGGAAGGCACCTGTTGGGATGAGCACTGGGTGTTGTATGGAAACCAATTTGACAATAAATTTCACACACACACACACACACACACACACACACACACACACATACACACAAAAGAAAAGAAAAGAAAGACTACACAGTCATTAAAAGCCACATATGAGAATATGGAATAATGAAATGGAAAAGATTCATAAAGTAATATCAAGAAGACAAATACATACACATACTGTGTGTGTGTGTGTGTGTGTGTGTGTGTGTGTGTGTGTGTGTATACACAGATGGTATGATTCTAATTTGTAACTAAGTAAGCAGAAAGACAACACCGAATGTATTAATATTTTGGGACGCCTGGGTGGCCCAGTCGGATCAGCATCCAACTCTTGATTTCAGCTCAGGTCATGATCTCACGGTTTGTGATTTGGGAGCCCACCTCTGCACTCATAGCATAGAGCCTCTTGGGTTTCTCTCTCCCTCTCTCTCTCTCTCTCTCTCTCTGCTCTTCCCTCTTTCTGAAAATAAATAAATACACATGTAAAAAAGTATTAAAATTTTATTTTTTATTTTAAAATTCTCTATTCACTTCTGATTATTCAAGTTTTCTTCAGTAAAGGGCACTGCTTTAATAATTAGAAAAAATGTATTTGAACATAATTGATAGCACTCACTGCCTGAAGGGAGTGGTAAAAAGCATCTCTCACTCATTTCGGATGGGTGTGTATATTCCTACAAACTTTCTCAAAAGTCAGTGAGTGCCCTAAAATGCTCCTACCCTTGACTCTTGACTTGTATCACTTGTGGCTAAGCTATCCTAAGAATTAACCTCCAATGAAAACTAAGATGTTATTTTCAATGATATTTATAGTGGTAGAAACTGGAAAACTTAAATGTCCAGAAGTAATGGAATAATTAAATTAGGATCTAGAGTAAGGTATTGTGCAGTCCAGTCACCAAAAATAATGTTTACACAGCACTTTCAATGGCCTGGGAATATATGATGCAATATTAAGCTTATAAAAGAAAATTACACATACTCACAAATATGTATTCATAATATGGTCTCAAATAGAGGGGGAAATGCATTAAAAAACTGTGAATGGTTGGATTGTGGGCAAGTTTTTGGTTTTTTTTTTTGGTTTCTCTTTGCTTTTCATACTCCTAAGTTTTTACATCGAGCATGTATTTCTATAAGTCAAATTTTTAAAAAATTGCAATGCAAAAATAAAAAGACCAAGCTTCTGCCATTATTACTGTGTTTTAACACTACTTTTGACACCGAGAAAGAGAAAGAACGGTCAGCCCATTGAAGCTACCTGCACATTGCTAGAATTGTTCGTGTCTCAGACCTCCCAACACCTGACCTATTGGAAGCCCCTGACAGAGGTGACCCCACCCAGGCCTCCTGGACATCATCTCTCTCTCTGCTTCCCCTCCCCTCGGGTCACACTTTCTCATGTTCCTTTGCTGGTCCCTTGCTATCCACTAACTGGCAAATGTTGGACTGCTACAGGTCTCTGACTGTGGCCACTTCCTTGTTTAGACCCACTCTCCAGATAATTCCATCCACTTTCATGAGTTTAAACAGCATCTCTGCACTGATGTATCCAAATGCATGTCTCCAACCCAGAACAGGCCCCCGGCTCCTGTCAGACTCTCGCTAGTGAACGTGCCTCCTGGACATCTCCACTTGGATAGCTAATAAACTTCACACGTCCTACATCGAACTCCTGATTTCTCTTGCATCCTTCAAAGAAACAATCACACCTACAAAAACCCGCTCTGCCTGCAACATCTCCCTTTTGAGGATACAGAAACCCCACTCTCCCGGCGGCTCAAGCCAAAAGCTTAGAATTCTCTAATTTCCCTCGAACCCTATTTCCAAACGTTCAGCAAGATTTTCCCAGTTCTACCTGCATGGTACATCCAGAATGGAACCACTCTCCGTACCTCTGCTGCGACAGCTCCCAGGTGAGTCTGTTGAGAGATCTGCTCCCCTGGCTCCCCTGGTCTCCCTTCAGTCTTCTCGACACAGCAGCAGAATGAACCCCTATCCCTCAATCCCACTCTCCTTGCATCTCACTTGGAGCGCAAGTCAAGGTTCTACGATAGCCTGGAAAGTTCTACCATGGCCTGGCCGTCTGCCAGCTCTCTCACCTCTTCCAGCCCCTCTGGCCTCCTTGCCACGCTTCCAGTATCCAAACCTGGCCCTGCCTCAGGGGCTCTGCACCTGCTCCTCCCTCACTGCAACACTGGGCAGATGTCTGCAGGCTCGCTTTGGTCCCTGCCCAAAATGCCACCTTCCCTGCGAGGCTTCACCTGGTTGCCCAACGTCAGACAGGACACCTGATGCCTCTCCCCCTTCCTCTTTCCTCTATAGAGCAGGAATGTCTACCGGGCATGTGGCACCTCTTCTTGCTGATTATTTATTGTCCTTTTCTCCTACGAGGACAGACGCACCACCGTATTCCTAGAACAGTGTCTGGTGCGTAAAAAGCATTCAAATATTCATTGCAGAAATGCGGGACAGCTGCGAATGGTGAAAAGAACACTTACATGGAGTTCAGGACACCTCGGACCCACAGGCAGCTGTTGGGAACTCGGGCGTAAGTGCGACTGTCGTTGCCTTAACTCTCACACAGCAAAGGTACCGCGCGCTTGTGAACGGCTGGAAGCACGAAGCCAACGAAAGGAAGCTTTTGCTTCCTCCGGGGCAAGCGGGCGGCATCCGTTCCTTCACTGGTTTTCTGTTCTAGAACAACAGTACGGGTGCATAGCTTCGATGCCGTGCACTGCTCCAGTCCCCAAGGGGCCTCCTGAGGGGTGTGGTGGGCTAAGGGCTTCCAGTGGGAAATCCGTTTGTTTGCTTTCTCAGAAGCCTTAAGTCACTGGGACAGCTGAGGCGGTCTCCAGGATGGCTCCAAAGAATGACATGAAGCTCGTGACTATTCTGCTCATGCAGTAACCGCCACTGTGGACCAGGCGCTTTATATACATTGTCTCTAATGTTCACAACAATACCAAGTGTCATCGTGCACATTTTCCTGAGGCAACAAACACTGAGACCTTTAAAAAGGACTGTGACGGGGTGCCTGGGTGGCGCAGTCGGTTAAGCGTCCGACTTCAGCCAGGTCACGATCTCGCGGTCCGGGAGTTCGAGCCCCGCGTCGGGCTCTGGGCTGATGGCTCAGAGCCTGGAGCCTGTTTCCGATTCTGTGTCTCCCTCTCTCTCTGCCCCTCCCCCGTTCATGCTCTGTCTCTCTCTGTCCCAAAAATAAATAAACGTTGAAAAAAAAAATTTTTAAAAAAAGGACTGTGACAAAACGACAAACGCCTCTAACTAGCCATCTCGCCTAGTAGGATTTGATTCGCAGAAACCACGCACATCACCCCAGCACACGTTCCCACGTAAGCAACGTCCACCCACAGCTGTCTTAAGAAGGTTATTATCAAATAAGGTTATTATCAAATACATCGCGTAAAAACAAATGGGTTTTTTCAAGCTTGTTTAAAACCCTGCAAGAATAACACATACTTTCGCATCTGGTGTAACCTTCCAAAGTCAAATGTCCCTAGGAAGTCCCAATAAATGAAACTATGGAAAAATATGTCAAAGGTTCCTGCCAGAGTCAAACACATGCATCCATGAGGAAAGGAGCTACTGTCTGCTGAATGTCTCAACAGTTCAAGAAATGTGCCTTCAAAGTTTTCTTGGACAAAGACGCCTCTGAGTTCACATTCTTTCCTACGCAGTATAATGATGCTTTGCAAGAAGGGGAAGCCATTTAGAAGCGGAATCAATGCAGGGCTCTTAGGGACAGAGGGAGACATTGGCGACAAAGGGAGCCTCCAGTGCACACGGAGCTACGAGGGGGGCTCAGGCACAGGCTGGCACACCATGAACACGGACGGCGTCGCTGAAACCATCCCTTGACTTGATCGACCGCTGGCACCATAAAACCTTAGGACAACGACTACAGCTCGTGGTCACAGAACAGATATCACACAGTTGATTTCTCTCTGATTTAGTAAGGCCACCTCCAACAAAAAAATTGGGAAAGAATGAAAAGTTTAATGTCAAGTGTACTCACAGGGTGAGCTTTCTGTTTTCCTGAGGGTTTTTTTCTTTTTCCGCTCAGCAAAGGGTTCAATGCGTTTCTATTTTTCTCTTTTTAACCAGTCCAATAAAAGGTCTCCCTTACTTGCAAAGCAGTAGGAGTGGGCAGGAGTTCATCAGTCATGCGTGTCCAAATCCCCTAGTAGCTTCAGGAAGAAACAATACCCAAGAGAGGGGATGCCCCTCGCCCTGGATCACAAAGCTGCCAAGGGCAGGGCTGGGGCTGGACCCCAGGCTCAGTGAGGTGGGTAGCTCCAGTCTCTTTACCAACTAACAAGTCCCACAGGGCTGTCATTAAAAACAAAATACTGTAAAGGGACGCTTGGGTGGCTCAGTCGGTTAAGCGTCTGACTCTTGATTTCAGTTCAGGTCATGGTCTCACGCTTTTGTGGGTTCAAGCCCCGCATCGGGCTTTGTACTGGTAGCACAGAGCCTGCTGAGGATTCTCTCTCCTCTCTCTCCCTCTCTCTCTGCCCTTCCCCCCTCCCTTCATGCTGTCTCTCTCTCAAAATAAAGAAATAAACCGGAAAAAAATTACTGCAGAAACCTGACTGAAAATGTACGGCGGACAGTTAATGATGATCTGAAAACAACTCACACTCCTTTCATACAGAAGCCTCCCCTGTGCCAGGCAGCCTGCTAACGGCAGAATGATCGTGAAGAAGGCCAGCACGATCCCTGTCCTCAGGAGCCTGCGGTCCAGTGAGGAAGACAATTAAACAAGTACTAAAAATGAAGCACGGTTTTGTTCCCATAGGGGAAGCACGGGCACTGTGGGAACAAGACAGATTTAAAACTCGTGTGTGTGTGTGTGTGTGTGTGTGTGTGTGTGTGTGTACTTGGTCACGTGGCAGGTGTAGAGAAAGCCTCACCCATCCCTTGCCCCCAAAACAGACTCTATTTTATTCTCGATCTTGCCATCCATCCGGACTCCTGAGCTAGGATGCTGGGAGTCACCTGGACTTCTCTTGCTCCCTCGGCCTCCTATCCAGGAAATCGTCACGTTCTGTTGGTCAGAAGCTTATCGTTCTTGAGGCTGCCTCCCTCCTCCAGCCCTAACACCGTCTGGTCCACGTCTTACCCCAACTACCAGCAGAGTCTCACAGCTCCCCTCCTGGGGTTCCGTCTTGCTGTCAGTTCTGTCCTCTTTCAATTAAACTGCCTAACGTGCAACTCTGACCACGTGACTTCCCCCACTGAAAACTCTCGATGGCTCCCTGTTGGCTAACGAAGGATGAAGCCCAAACTTATCCACACGGCCCCGGAGTGCTCAGGAGTCAGTCTGGCCTCGTTTTCCAGCTTCCTCCTTGCCTCTGTTCTCCTTCACCGTATATGCCAACAACGCCCGCCTCAGAATGCAGACTGTTCTTTGTTGTGACTCACGGGACATCTCCGCCGTCACTGCCGTCCCCTCCCACACCGCCTCCCACTCTGGTTGGAGACAGGCTGATGTTCATCCTCCCTGACTCAATCCAAGCATCCTTCGTCAGGAGGCCTTCCTGGCTGCCTCTTCCCGAAAGCGCAGTTAGGGACGCTTCTCCGTGTCACATAAAACCGGCATGGTCCACGCGGAATTACAGTCATTCGCCCCTGGCTCAATTTCCCTCCCTAGCTCTCAACCTCCTGGGGGACAGGGATTGCCCTGCTCACCTTTGCACACTTAGCACCCAGCACGGTCCTGACACACAGCAGGACGTCAGTATGTGTTTGTTAATGCCACAATGCTTGCATCACTCGTGGGCGGCACTCGGCCCAATGGCAGCCCAAGGTGACAGTATTACATGTGGAAGTAAAATAATGGGGTTTTGGTTTTCCAAAAGTGGAATAATTGGTTTAAGCTTCCTCAGAGTTACTGGTTTTGGTAAGACACATAGCAACACCTAAAAGCTGTCTACGTTATCAAAAGACAATGGTTCCCACTGTTTTATTACCGAAGAGATGTCCATATGTACACAGCTGAATTATAAGTGCTAAAAACTAGCACAGCACTAGTCCCGGGTCACAGCCTAGTGGTTTCTCCAATAGTGTGAGATTAACAAACTGGCTAGAGACTGGCTCCTGGGCAGGGCTCCTTAAGTGACACACTGCCTGGAGAGGTCACCATCCAAAACAGCAGGTAACCAAAATGAAACACCTTTGCCCTCCCTTCTCCGAGTAGGGTTACCTATCTTCCAAATCTTGTAAACACTGTGGGGACATTGAAGGAGGGCACTGGAAGGAAAGCAACCTCGGAAAGTGTTTAGACAGAAAGCCGAGGCCAGCTAGACTTTGAAATGATTACCAAAAAGAGTGAACTACCGACTGATCATCTGCAAATTTTATAAATGAAAATGGACCGTGCTCCAACCAGAAGTAACCTGAACTTCAAACTGCGAACTGTACAGTCAGTGTGGAGAAGAAAATGACCAGCCAATCCCTCCAAATGCAAACATATACACTGGTTTTCTTAACACAGCACACATGCTTTCACATCAGCCCCAGTGAGGGAGTGGAGGGTTTACATACCATATTCCGGTGGTGTTTGTTTACAATATGGGTGTGGAGTAAAATATCATATCACAACACATTATCTGCTTCCATGAGAACCTCTCCTTCCCGCCTAGAGCGATCTGTACCCTCCTTTCCAACCCCGTATTTAAAAAGTGTATCTTGTCAAATTGTGACAAATTGTTGTTACCCGAATAGCAAAGAACTCGCTAACTAGAAGTAACTTTCGTTTCCTCCAAGCACATCCTTTAGGTAACAAACTGAATCTACTCTTTGTACTTCCGTAACCTTGAAAAAAAGGTGGGCCGGGGGCTCGGCAAAACCACTGGGTTATTCCCAAGAAGGCTCCAACACATTTTCAAAACGGTTTTCAGGCGGAGTGTTGCTTTCAACTTACAAAAAGGAAACAGTATAGGCTGGTGCAGAACTAATCTAAAAATAGGGCTTTGGTGAAAAGGCTTTCTGCCTTCAAACATGAAGGGTGCTGGTATGTTGGTGCGTATCCATTCGTCTATGGATGGACACTTAGGTTGCTTCCGTATCTTGGCTACTGTAACTAATGCTACACTACGCACAGGGGTGAATGCATCTCTTCAATTTAGTGTTTTCATTTTCTCTGGGTAAATACCCAATAGCGGAATCACTGGACGGTATGGTATTTCTATCTTTAATTTTTTTTTTTTTTATTCTTTTTTCAACGTTTATTTATTTTTGGGACAGAGAGAGACAGAGCATGAACGGGGGAGGGGCAGAGAGAGACGGAGACACAGAATCGGAAACAGGCTCCAGGCTCTGAGCCGTTAGCCCAGAGCCTGACGTGGGGCTCGAACTCACGGACCGCGAGATCGTGACCTGGCTGAAGTCGGACGCTTAACCGACTGCGCCACCCAGGCGCCCCTCTATCTTTAATTTTTTAAGGAAACTCCATCCTGTTTTCCACAATGGCTCTGTCAATTTACATCCCCACCAATAGCGCACAAGGGTTCCTTTGTCTCCACACCCTTGCCAACATTTGTTGTTTCTCGTCTTTTTGATAGTAGACATTCTGACAGGTGTAAGCGGATATCTCACTGTGGTTTTTATTTGCATTTCCCCGATTATTAGTAACGATGAGCATCTTTTCACGTATGTGTTGGCTATCTGTGTGTCTTCATTGGAGAAAATGTCTATTCAGATCTTCTGCCCACTTTTCAATCAGAGTATTTGTATTTTTGGTATTGAGTTGTAGAAGTTCTTTATATATTTTGGATATGAACCCCTATTGGATATGTCACTTACAAATGTCTTCTCCCATTCAGTGGGTTTGACTTTTCATTTTGTTGACGGTCTCCTTCATTGTGCAGAAGATTTTATTTTGGTGTAGTCCTGATAATTTAGTTTTGCTTTTGTTTCCCTTACCTGAGGAGACCTATCTAGACAAACGTTGCTAAGGCTGATGTTAAAGAGACTACTGCCTATGTTTTCTTCTAGGAGTTTTATGCTTTCAGGTCTTTAAATCCATTCTGAGTTTATTTTTGTGTATGCTCTAAAAAGTAGTCCAGTTTCGTTCTTTTGCATGTAGCTGTCCAGTTTTCCCAGCCCCATCTATTGAAGGGACTATGTTTTCCCTGTTGTACATTCTTACCTCCTTTGTTGTAGATTAATTGAGGATGGTTCTTTTGTCTCAAGGAAAGCGTTGGTGGGAGGACAGAGGAGGGACCCGGGTACGTATACGTGTTGTAGGAATGGTATGAGATAAGTGGGGGAAGAGATATTTGCAGTACAATTTTGGGTATCATCAGCTTATTTCTTAGTTACTTTGGCTAGGGTCATTAAATAACAGGAATAACTATTTTTGCAATTTTGTTAGTATTTTCCTTTCAAACAAAATACAAAAATGGCTGAGGTAAAAAATCGTCCATGGAGGGCTTCTGGATATGCCACTGTAGGTATAATCACAGCGTAATGTAAAACTTTATTTATATGTCAGAAAGAATATACCATGATGCTCCACAGATGTGTCTTTCCACTTTAGTTAGTCTTGTATCTGTGAATTAACATTCTTCCCAAAATTAAGACACCACGTAGTCATGACACAATTAGTCAGAAGGCCACAATCAAAAGCAGCTGTAGAAGTATCTCTCAGATTTAAGTCATCATTTTCACAGCCTGGCTAACGAACAGAAATTGAAACTATACTTATTTATGCCATAACTACCAGGCAATAACTATTCAACCCATTAAAGTAAAAACTGGGAACAATCCGAGAATTTTAGATGTTCAGATTCCTGAGAACAAATAAGGTATATCAACCACTGAGGGAGTTTCTACCTGTGATGTCGAGTCCTCCCTTTCTGCCTAGTGTCAAAGCTGATGATGCGAGGAGTAATGGTTTCATTAAAGACGTGAATGAAAGAAAAATCCTATTATCTGATCTGTAACAGTCATGTATTAGAAATAGTGATGTAAGTTTTTACCTTTCCCCGGGATACTGGCACGTCGACACAGTTGTAAGTGATCTCGGATCTGGAGGTCCACGCAAAGTGAGACATAACGCGGCCTGAACATAGGCTAGTGCCATCAAGTTCTTCTGCTTTGGCAAATGCACTGGTGAAACATCTGACAGATTACACGTGGATTGTTGTTGTTTTCGAAGCATGTGAGAACAATTTTACTGTTTCCTTTCCAGTTTGATTTTTTAAATTGTTTTGGTTTTCATTCCAGTAGTTAGCGGTGTTGTATTAATTTCAGGTGTACAATATAGTGAGTCACCAATTCCAGATGTCACTTGGTGCTCATCATGACAGGTGAGCTCCTTAATCCCCATCACCTGTTCCACCCATGTCCCCGCCCACCTGCTCTCTGGTGTTCCTCGGTGTGTTCTCTGTAGTTAAGAGTTTTGTTTCTTGCTTTGTCTCTCTCTCTCACTGTCTTTTTTCCTTGGCTTGTTTGTTTTGTTTCTAAAATTTGAGTGAAATCATATGGTTTTTGTCTCTCTGACTGACTTACATTACATAGGATTTCAATACTTGCTCCAATGCATACTTAAGGTCACAGAAAATTCTAATATTCAAAACATACTGGTAGTTATGTTGACCCAAATAGGCAAAGCAGTCAGTCAATAGTTTAAATGGCAGTAAAGCCTCAAATCTCTAATCAGAAGTATATGAACAGCTCCCCAGTGGCATTTTCTATACACCTTCAGAGAATTTGCTGCCCTCAATTTTCTGATTGAATGGGGAAGGCCAAGTTCCTTTGATTGTTCATTTTATTTTAAGGTCCCCTTTTATCAGCAAAACTTTCCCTTCTATATAGCAGAGGGGGAAAATGAGGCGAAATAGAGGTAGCAAAAAAAAAATATCTACAAGGGAACAAGAGGCCATATTGAGCACATATTGAAAGAAAATCTTTCTGGAAAGACTGTCAAAAGGTCACATGGAAAAGTAGTCCAGGAAAGACAGAAGCATAAATGATACCTAAATGAAAAGTCCATGTGGGGAACAGTTCAAGGTATTTTGATAAAAGAAGAATAAAATAAACAAGCCAGGGTGTCCTGGGGGAGTAGAAACAAAGCAGTCACTCATAAATCACTTTAAAGACAGTAAATAGGGAGGTTTTTCTAAAGACAAAATAGCCAAAGGAGAAATAAACTGTCATAACTTGTTACACCTCTTGATTCTAATGGAGCGAATGTTAAGTTCTGTCGCAGAGAGGAGGTCTATCAGAAGGAGCCCCGGAAGATGAGGAGCTCACAGAGGCGATAAAGTACAATCGGGGAAAAGGGTTTAGTGAGGATGAGGCTGCCTGAGTCAACGCCACAGAATCCCTCCTTGAAACGGTCAGCGGCAGAATAGAGGTGATTAACACAGCAGGACAAATGAGTCGAAAAATAGGAGATCCCAAACCAAAGACAAGAACGAACAAGCAAAGGCCAACAAAAGTTAGGGTCTACACGTACCTAGTGAGTGAGCCGACCATTTTTAGGTTGCTTTCCATTTTCAACTTCAAGATCTGGCCACATGGCTGGTCTAATTCAGATGATAGGATTTCATGGCTTTTCTAGTAGGACCGCTACCAACAGTAGGCTTCAGACAGTCAGCCTGAAGTACCCCGATTCTTTCAGTTCTCTGACCCATTACTCAGTCCTAGCGTCCAATCAACCAGATGTCACACAGAACACTCTCCCTGAGCTTGCCTCCCACCCACAAAAACCAACCCAGATCTTGTCCCTGAAGGAGCTCTGGTAGGGAGTCCCATTCCTCTTGGGGTGAGCCCCGACGTCAGTGCAGAGAGGCCGATCTTTGGGCCCTTCCCTCTGCAGAGATAAACCTCTGACCTCCCACCTGGGTCGAAGGGTGGAATGCTGGGAATTCTGTGAGAATCTGGGTGGAGGAAACGCTACCGTGTCCCCCATAGACTTTGACTCACACTCTTCTCTGTCTCTGGGTCATCCCTGGCTGCATCCACATCTGGAGCTTCTCCAGAACCCCTGCCCGCTGGACATAGAACAGCTACGCAAAAATGCACGTGGCTCATTTTGAGCCTCAAGAAGAAAATCAGGTCCATCCCCAGCCATTCAGTTCCCTAGGTGCCAGCCACCCCTGTCCTCACTCGGGCCGCTGTCATTCTTCAAAAGTCTCCTAACCAATCGCTTACCTGCAGCATCACACTGTGGACATGTAATCCAGTATGTCAGTTTCCGGTATTTTGTAAAGAACCCCCCACAATCCGATCTTGACTCACTTCTCCAGCCTCATTTGTTTGATGATTCCCACCTCATAGGCACCATGCTTTGTGTTTATTTCCTTCAATGTGCATGGCTCTCCATTAGCCCCAGACCTTGGTGGATATTATTCTCTCTGCCTAGAAGACTATTCCTTCCACCCCCATGTTCTCAATCCACCGTCTTTACCTCATTCTTCCTTCAGATCCCTGCGCAGAAAGGACTCCAGAAGTCTCTCTGGCTACCCTACGCTCCACCTATTTTGGATTCACTGCCTCCTATGGATACCATAACACCCTGTACTTCCTCATCATGGGTTTTATCATAGATTGTAATTGCCTTTCTCTGTCTGTATCTCCCTCTTACCCATAGGCTCAGGGTATACAATGCCCACGCTAACTTGTTCATTGTTTTAAGTGCACCCCGGGGCCCAAGACATGGTGCACAATCCATATACACTTGTGGCATGAATCCATGAAAGAGTAACCAGTATTTCATTGACTTCCGTTTTAATCTTTGCTTTCCTATAACTTTTGATTTCTAACATAAAACATTCAAAAGACAAATATTTCTCAAGACAGATGCTTTTTTTTTTAATGTCAGAGGTTTGCTTATTTATTTATTCCAACATATTCCATTCTTCCCTTATGCGATTGGCCTGAGGAAGAGAGCCATCCAAATCAGCGCAGTCCCAGATGGGCCAAAGAAGGGAGTCTACCACTTTCTTGGGTGACCTCCCATGAGGAGATTCCAAAGGTACAGAGATTCTTTGGGATCTGGGAAATAGGTTGTGGTATCTTGCAAGCAAGACTTCTAAATGCAGGTATAGATTTTAGCCCACTGGCCAGAATACACAATATTTCTATTTTCTCCAAAGCTATCTTAGAAATTAAATAAAGTGTAGAGATTCATTATTAACATACATTTTTAAACTATCAGATGACTCTGCATACAAGTAACAGTTGGTTCTTCTTTGTGTTCAAGATTTGTGTGTGTGTGTGTGTGTGTGTGTGTGTGTGTGTGTGTGCATGTTAGGAGGGGAAGACTGGATTAAAATCTTTGTTTATAATTAAAAAAAACCCCAGATGCTCTATTATTTAGGATTCTACGTTCTTTTTTATGGACCATTATTGGAGGTCAAGGGCTGAGATTGGTGTCTACGTAGATTTCAGAAGAAAGTTCCCCCAAAGGGGTCAAAGCTAGAAACCATTCACTAATTCTGATGATTCAGCTTATTAATGATAATGACAACAAACACTGGCTGTTGTACGCCTTCCTGAGCACTTAGAAGGAAACAGGTGATGGCTCAGAAAAAAATCAAGGCAAGCTGAAATTATAGCATGTTAAATTAAATTAAGTAAATAGCCCCACATTCTGTAAGGACAGATTACTACCCACCTGAAGACTGGTTTCTAGGAACCTGTCACAAGGCTTTGTCATTGGCTCCATTCAATGCAATGCTTTTATCAATGATTTGGAAGAAGAACAGAATTGGGAGGTGCAGTAGTATTTTTATTGTTATTATTTATTTATTTATCTTTTGCACACATCTCAGTTGTCTTTATTGAAAGATGATACAGAAATGATAGAGTGATACCTAAAGGGTCTTGAATATAAGATAAGAAGACAGAGGTCCCTAATGGAATGTCCCCGAACCTTCTGGCACTGGCCCCTGCAGGATCTGTTAAGTCTCCTTGCATGATTGCTGCATATTCTTTCCGGTGCTCAACCAGCTTCAGGAATACTTCATATTTCTTGTCATAGTATCTTTTATCCTCCAGTCTAGGAAACACGACTTTCCCAACTTTGCTCATTCTAGCCATTGCCTCCGGTACAGAAGTGAAATCCCCAGAGGCACCGGCACCCAGAATAACAGCGCCCACAAGAACAGACTTCACCTCTTGCGACAGGACCACAGGCATGCCTGTAATGTCCACGTGCACCTGCACAAAAGGGGATTCCTGCTCAGGTCTCCACACAGGGAAACAGCGCTGATACAGTGCCCTGCCACCCCCAAGGTCTCTATAAAGAGGTGGGTCCCCAAAGCAATGGCTTGAACTGTGGCCACATAGAGAATGGCAAGATCATTGAGGTCCTGAGACAGGTAATATTTTAAAAAACAAGACAGGGTATTAAGTAACATTAGGAATTATTTTTAATTTTTACAAGTATGCTGAAAGGATATTATGGTTATCTAAAAGAGCATCCTTTTTTCCTGGGGCAAAATATCAAAATATGTGTATATGTCACTGAAATGTTATAATGTCTGTGTGTTTATCCACGAACAATCTAAAAGTAAAATAACGTACGCGCGTGTGTGTGTGTGTGTGTGTGTGTGTGTGTAATGAAGACAAAGAAAAATCCCCAGAACTGAAGGACATGACTTTGCACTTTGAAACAGCCCACTCAAAAAATAAACCCACATGAAGTACTTGAATACTGGAGATTAAAAAATATCCTAAAAACTACCAGAGAGAAAATATAGGTTACATGTGAGGCATGAAGAATGAGAATGGCATTAGGCATCTCACAGCAACTGTGGGACCAGGAATATAATTCTGGGGGGAAATATGAAATTTTTATCCACCCAAATTGTCAAGTAGGTGTAAAGGTAGGGTCAAGACATTTTCAGACATAGAAGATATTAAAAGATCTATTGAGTCAACTGATTTTCAGTTAGAGTTCAAAGACATTCCATTGGGAAAGGACAGTCACTTCAACAACTGGACAGCCATACACAAAAGCACCAAGTTGGACCCCTACCTCACACCATGCACACAGATTAGCTCAAAATGGACAAACAACCTAAATATAAGACCTAAACCATAACACTTCTAGAAGAAAACAGGGGCAAATCTCCATGGCTTTAAATTTGACAAAGGATTCTTAGACATGACACTAAAAAACAACAAAAGAAAACTAGATAAGTTGGACTTCTTCAAGATTAAAAAATATTGTGCATCAAAGAACATTATCCACAAGGCAAAAAGCAACCTACAAAATGGGAGGGAACATTTACAAGTGATATATCTGATAAAGGCCTAGTATCTATAATATATAAAGAACTTTTACAACTCAACAACAAAAAGACAAACAACCCAACTTAAAAAATAGGCACAGGATTTGAATAGACAGTTCTCCAAAGATATACAAATAGCGAACAAGTACATGAAATGATGTTCACATCATTAGTCATGAAGGAAATTCAAATCAAAATCACAATGAAATACGACTTCACACCCACTACGATGCGTATAACTTAAGAAAATGGAAAATAACAAGCACTAGTGAGAATATAGAGAAGTTAGAACTCTTGTTCATTGCTGGCAGGAATGTAAGATGGTTCAGCTGCCATGAAAAATAGTTTGGCAGCTTCTCAAAATGTTAAATAGAATTACCATATCATTCGGCAATTCCACTCTTAGGTATACAGCCCAAATAACTGACAACAGGTACTCGAACAAATACTTGAGCACAAATATTCATAGCAATCGCTAAAAGGTGGAAACAACCCAGATGTTTGTCAGTGGGTAAATGAATCAACAAACTGTGGTATATATACACAATAGAATATTATTAAGCCACAAGAAGGAATGAAGTACCCATACATGCTACAATATGGCTGACCCTGGAAAACATGCTAAGTGGTTGCTCATTGCTAAGGCTGGGTGAAGGGGAAAGGGAGTGAGTACAGGGCATTATTTTGGGGTGATGGTAATATTTTAGAACTAGGTAGAGGGAATGGCTGCACAGCATTAGAGATGTCCTAAATGACAATGAATTTTTCACTCTAAGATGTTTAATTCTGTTACATGAATTTTACCTCCATTAAAAAAAATTCACGTATCTTTTCTAAGGATTTCCTCCAATAAAATGAAGAAGTAATAAATTAAAAAAGGAAAGAGATGTGAGATCCAGGAATCAGGGGGTCAAATCAAGGAGGCTAAGGGATCTGGTAGATGACAAGACATGGGGATCACATGACAAGTGTGCATCAGGTCTGACGTGAACCCAGGCCAGGTGGGAGCAAGACAGAAGGTCCAGAGAAGAGATCCCTAAGAGCAGAAAATCACTAGACTGCCTAATAGATCCGGGTGTATACAAAAAAGATTTGTAAAACTGGTAGAGAATTTGGGGTGGGAATTAGTGAAAATCCATGAAAAGCTTACGAAAATTACGAATTCTAGCGAGAAATGTAAAAGTATACTACATGACTCAGTTATAAACAGCATTTTCCTACTCATTAAAGATCTGAACACTGAAGATTTACATAACCAAAATTAGAACGTAATTATCTATTATATTGGGAGCATATGAGAAAGGACGTGTGTGTGTGTGTGTGTGTGTGTGTGTATGTGGTGTAATGTTGACAGGTGAGTTAAAGGGAGCTCAATCCTAATGTTGCAAACTGAGAACTCAAAAGATAATGATTATAGCTGAAAAAAAAATCTAGAAGTACTAGGATTGGAATGTTATTTAGACAGCAGAAGGTAAATGCCCATAGAATCCGTTTAAGGAGTTCAAAGTGGTTTCCTTTGGGATGAGGGAATTGTAGGTGCTTCTCAGAACTTTTTGGCTCTCCACGTGCACATATCAAAGTTGAGCTTTTAATAACTAGATTAAAAGAAAATGTTTAATGCCAAAATAGATTGGATGGGTGCACACTGCATCATGACAGCCTCGTGGGGCTTGGGTTATGGACAGGATGAGAGCAGGGCCCGAGGACCCACGAGGGGACTAGAGAGAATTTCATCTTTTGTTTTTTTAATTTTTTATTTTTTTTAATATGAAATTTATTGTCAAATTGGTTTCCATACAACACCCAGTGCTCATCCCAAAAGGTGCCCTCCTCAATACCCATCACCACAAAAGGCCCCGAATAGCCAAAGTAATTTTGAAGAAGACCAAAGAAGGAGGCATCACAATCCCAGACTTTAGCCTCTACTACAAAGCTGTCATCATCAAGACAGCATGGTATTGGCACAAAAACAGACACACAGACCAACGGAATAGAATAGAAACCCCAGAACTAGACCCACAAAAGTATGGCCAACTAATCTTTGACAAAGCAGGAAAGAACATCCAATGGAAAAAAGATAGTCTCTTTAACAAATGGTGCTGGGAGAACTGGACAGCAACATGCAGAAGAATGAAACTAGACCACTTTCTCACACCATTCACAAAAATAAACTCAAAATGGATAAAGGACCTGAATGTGACACAGGAAACCATCATCTTTTGTTTTTTTAAAGAATAATGCTCAAAGGACGAAAGGTTCACAATTATTCATTCCAGGTTGTGGGAAAGCTGGTAAATTGCTTTGGTATTTGTTCAATCTGTACTTTTCTGTATAGCTAACATTTCTTAAATTAACATATGTTAATGAACTCTATAATCAGCTTCACAATCCAGGATGGAAAGCTACCTGAAGGACGGTTTACACACACACACACACACACACACACACGACTGCTGAGCTACTAGCTTAAAACGAAGGGTCTTTTAAAAAATGTCTGCAGAATTCATAGAAATCCGGCATTCTGATCAAGGGATGCGTAACAGTGGGCCCATGGGGCTCTGTCTTAGTTCTCTGGAACATACCTGGAGGCCTTGGTCTTTTCTAAGGTGGTGCATATTCAAGGAATGGTGATGAGGGACTCAGGAGACTGGTAGCCCTGGGCGATGCTTGCAGACATCTCTGGAAGACTGTCCTCTACAAGAGAGACTGAGGGATGACTGGTCCAGCACAAGTGGTCCTTATTACTGACAACATTTTTTGCTCGCCTTCTATGAGGATGCTGTGATCGCATTTAAGTTTCCTTTATGCAATTTACTTTCCTAAATGCAATTTTTTATACCTGTTTTCTACTTTTGTAAGAAAGATAAATAACAAAGAAAGCCAGAAAAATCTGTTCAAAAGAGTCATTTCCAAGGTATCACACTGAGAGAATGTGGATTGGGTCTCCTGCATTTAACTGCATTTTTATTACTGACTGCCGATAATGGCAACCTCACGCTTAACAAGCAGTACAGATTATTGCTTTCGGTTTTTCAGTGTGCTTATGAAATCACAAAAACATGCAATGCTTTTGTTCCTGTTGCTTATTTCACAGATCTTTAGAAGTCACTTTTTTTTTCATTTAAAAAGGGTTTAGTGAGGAGCAATAAAAGTATAGACTTAGTACAACGGATAACACACTTTTTCTTATAAAGATATCTAGCTGCTTATACACGCATACACATGTACATCATATGGGTTAAATTACTAGAGGAAATAAAATTTTTAGAAATCGCAACGTTTTCTGATTGTTAAGTGTATCAGCTAGCTTTAGGGTGTTAATTTTACTCTACTTATATTAATTGAAGCCCAAGCTTCAGAATAGTGGGGGATAAACGTTAAACTGATCTAAGTAAAAGGGTTTGTCCTTTATTCCCTCTTCTGGAAATAAGAGGGTAGAGATGTAAAGAGAAAACAGTAAGCCCCCCAGCCCCCACTATATAGCCTTGAAGTAACCAGCTCACAAGTCTCAGTATCACTTAGAAAAGATCATCTCATCGGTACTTCTATATAACATGAGGCAGACGGAACATATAATTATCCATATTTAATTAAGGGTATATAAACCCGTGTTACCTGGGATCAATATGCCCTGTGGTAAGCTACTTCCATCAGATTCCATAAAGGAACATTGTTTTGCATAGCTTTCTAGGAACCCGTCTGTCCCACAAAACAAGGCCGATCTGTGGAAGGAAGCTTACCAAAGTCACACTGGGCACGTTAAGGAGAAGGAGCAGAACTGGCTTGTCCGGTGTTGGAATTTCTCCGGCCAAAAAACACAGGTGCGAACTCCCTGCCCCTTCCTCCCTAACCTACCCTCCCCAGTCGCTGCCTTCATCAAAAGGGTATTTTGAAACCTGGAAAGGCAGGGCGCCTCCAAACACCGCCTACGCGCACCGTTTCTCAGCGCAGGCTTCGGCGTCTAGAGCGTCAAGGCTACGCATCCACGCACGTGCCGGGTGGAAATTCCACTCCTCCTCTTCCACGCGGATTGTGCGCAGGCCCATCCCGGGCGGCGGACGCTGGGCCAGCCCTTGGACGGAGCCCATCCCCGGGCGCGGGATGGAGGAGGGCTCCTACCTTTGCTTCCCGCCGCCGGCGCGTCACTCGGCCAGAACGCGCGCAGCTGCGCCCCGCCCGCTCCCCCGGTCCTCCCCGGGGGCTTCCGCCCTGGTCCCAGGCACTAACCGTGCACGGGAACGGCCCCGGGCCCGCACCAGCACCCCTCCGCCCCGCCTCCCCCCCCCCCCCCCCCCCAGCGGGGTCTGCAGCCTCCGAAGGGATGTGACCCATCTGCCGGCGGAGTCGCTGAGGCTAAAACCTGCGACAGGTTCGGTGACCCGGAGACTCCGACCCGGGAGGCGCGACGCTCAGCCTCCGCCGCGCAAAGCGGCGGCATCTGCCGCCCCCTGCCGGCCCGGGTCGGCGCGCGCTTTGCTCAGCAGCGTTCCAGAAAAGCGGAGCACCTCCAAGGCACGTCCAGAGTAAAGGCCGCCTGCCGCGTGGGCCGGAGTTAAGCCTCCCTGCGTCAGAGCGGTGGCCCCAGGCGCTGGGATCGCCGCAGAAGAGGCGGTTTCAGGGCTGCGTCGCTGGAAACTCCAAGCCCTAGCGGGAAGCCAACTTTCCACATTGAGCACGTAACATAATCTACTTTATCTCCTCTGGTTTACCGTCTCTCCAGCGAGCAAGCCTCTGCAAAATCGGGCTTACGAAGAAGTTTTCTTCAAGAAGCAAATGTTGGCTGTGCCGATTCCCTGCCTGGGAGTTGTTGGCCGCATCGAACTGATGCCCTTAAACGCATTTGAACAATCAATCAGGAAGGCGATTTGAAAAGGAACGTTCCATTCGACTGAACAGGTTTCTACTTGAGCACCAAGACGCCCTCTGCAGGTTTGGGGATATAAAAGAGAACTAAAATGAGGCGTGTGTTTCCTGCAGGAGTTCAACTCAGCTTGGCGATGTCCATCCCCAAAGCAGGAAGCAAACCGAACTCTGCACAACCAAGAGGCAAACTCAGTGCAAGATATTAAAATGTGCAGACCTGAGCCGATAGTCCCGGGGCAGTGGCCCCAGAGTAAGTTGGTCTAAGCAGCACCCTTTAGGCAGTGGCCTCTGATTTGGATTCTGCTTTGTCTACCTGTCCTTGGCTTTGCCTCATTGCTGCAAATGCAGCAGGCGCTCCATAAATGCTTATTTATGGTTGATGCAATGGTTGATAACTTTGGTGGATAATGAGAAGCTGGAGGCTTTCTGCAGCAGTGAGGCTGAAGGGTCTGGCTGGGGCATTCAATGCCCTGCCAGTCCCTACCCCAACCAGCCTCACTAGCTGTGTGACACTGGACCCGTTATGAACCTCTCCTCATGCCCCGGCCAGCAAAATGCAAATGATAATAACAGTGCCTCCTTCTTAGGATCAGGATGAAGGGTAAGTGGATATAATGTATGTAAAGTGTTTAGGGTGGAGCCTAGTACATAGCCAGTACTCAATCAAGTGGTGCTATTATCCTTTTTGTTACCACTGCTGTTCCTTCTTTTCCCAAGTTGCAATGCACTAGTTAATAGCAGTCACTTGAGGGGCGCCTGGGTGGCTCAGTCGGTTGAGCGGCCGACTTCGGCTCAGGTCATGATTTCACGGTCTGTGAGTTGGAGCCCCGTGTTGGTCTCTGCTGACAGCTCAGAGCCTAGAGCCTGTGTCAGATCCTGTGTCTCCCTCTCTCTCTCTCTCTCTCTGACCCTCCCCCGTTCATGCTCTGTCTCTCTCTGTCTCAAAAATAAATAAACGTTAAAAAAATTTTTTTTTAAAAACTAAAAAAATTTTTAAAAAAGCAGTCACTTGAAACCCAGATATTTGGGTAGGAAGGTGGCCAATTTGCACTGGCATAACACTGGACAAGTGAGTTTCAATCTCCTGAGCTATAAAATGGCAATGGTTATAATAGCAAAGGATATGGTGATTATTTCGTGATGTGACGTTGTACTTAATTCGTAGAGTTGATTGTGCCCAGTGCAGAGTGGACAAGCCTACAGTAAGTGATAGCTAATAGTAAAACAAATTTTTTTGTTTAATTTTTATTTATTTTGAGAGAGGGGGCAGGGCAGAGAGAGGAAGAGAGAGAGTCCCAAGGAGACTCTGAGCTGTCAGCACAGAGCCCGATGCGGGGGTCGAGCCCACGAACCCGTGAGTTCATGACCTGAGCCAAAGATCCAGTGTCAAATGCTTAACTGACTGAGCCACCCAAATAAATTTCCCAAATAAATTTTTTGAAAGGCTATGTTTAGACTAACCACCAATGCTTAATTGTCCCCTGAGGTAATATTCACGTCTTTGTCTCATTTCACTTTTCCATCCATTTACTTAGCAGAAGGTTAATTCTTAGCAAATTGCCAGTGTCTGAACTCTGTGACACGAAGGTCAGTGACTGTGTATAGCACTTTGTCTGAGTCTGAAGGGCCTTGAGGACTTTTGCTGGTGATGACCAGCGATTATGGCCTGGGTGGGTGGAGGGTCTTGTCAGAGAAACCAAACACAGTAACCTTTTAGCTCCGGCAATTATTCGGATATGCCGCTTGGTTTTGAGAAGTTGATCAAATAAAACTGAACAATATTTGCAACAGTCTGGCACTCCTTGCTGATGGGAAAAGATTCTGGAAGGAACGGGGCTAGAGACGCGTGGCAGGAGGCCGGCAGTGAGATATCGGGTACCCATCCCGTCTGTGTACCTTTTCAGGACGATATGCACACCCGTTACTGAACTGGAACGCAGACTTGGCAGATGCCTTTTACTCTCCGGGCGCCCTTCGGGACTCAGGAGGCCAGGCTGGAATGATTCAGAAGAGGGTTTTTAAAAGTCCAGGGAGGGGCGCCTGGGGGGCGCAGTCGGTTAAGCGTCCGACTTCAGCCAGGTCACGATCTCGCGGTCCGTGAGTTCGAGCCCCGCGTCGGGCTCTGGGCTGATGGCTCAGAGCCTGGAGCCTGTTTCCGATTCTGTGTCTCCCTCTCTCTCTGCCCCTCCCCCGTTCATGCTCTGTCTCTCTCTGTCCCAAAAATAAATAAACGTTGAAAAAAAAAATAAAAAAAATAAGTAAATAAAAGTCCAGGGAACTACTTTCTGTTTCCGTGCTCTAAGACTAAGCACCAGAGAAACTACTCTTTTGTGAAGGTCAGATGATCCTAGAAAAGGGAGGGCCCTACCTTCTTGTCTTCACACATGACAACTTATTCTTTTTCAAGGAACCCGGAGCTCCCCAGTTTGTAGTATACCCTACCTTAAGTCACAGCCTTTAGGTTAAAATGTATAATATTTATCAAGCACCCCCTCCAGTCATCTGACCCCATTCTGATTTTCCACTCTTAGCATCCTCCCCCCATGCTCTTGGTCTAACCATGACTTTCAAAAGCCAGGCAGGTAAAATGATTCCTGATGAGAGCCAGTTACAAATTTTTATTTTATTTTTTAACGTTCATTCATTTTATTTATTTAAAAATATTTGTTAGTGTTTATTCACTTTTGAGAGACAGAGAGAGACAGAGCACGAGCGGGGGAGGGGCAGAGAGAGGGAGACACAGAATCCGAAGCTGGCTCTGGGCCCTGAGCTGTCAGCACAGAGCCTGACGATGGCTGGAACCCACAAACTGTGAGATCATGACCTGAGCCAGAGTGGGACGCTTAGCCGACTGAGCCACCCAGGCGCCCCGATATTCATTTATTTTTTTGAGAGAGAGAGAGAGAGAGAGAGAGAGAGAGTGTGTGTGTGTGTGTGTGTGTGTGTGTGTTCATAAGCGGGGGAGGGGCAGGAGGGGAACAGAGGATCTGAAGTGGGCTCTGTGCTATTAGCTTAGAGCCCAATGCAAGGCTCGAACCGACGAACCCGAAGATCACGACCTGAGCTGAAGTCAGAGGCTTAACCAACTGAGCCACCCTGGCACCCCAGCAAGTACAACTTTTAAAAGTATAGTCACTAGCAAACCGGAGTATTGTCACTTTCGCCAGCCACACAGAACCACATTCACTGTCACTCTTCCCTCTGAGCTGTCTCCACCCCTCCAACCCAGACTCAGTCGGAGCAGCTCAGGCCTGGGAGATGTTTCCGGCAGGGATGAAGGTGCTGGGAGCCTGCCCCCTGGGCCAGGGCACCCACGAAGATGTGATCCGAACAGGCTATGCTTCATTCTCCCGAAAGGCCAGAGGGGTCGCAGGCTCCAGAGTCCAGGCCACCTCTCTGGGCAGCCAGTCCTGGGGCTCCTCCCAGTCTCCGTGAGGAGGCTCACGGACTGGCTCAAAACACCCTTACCTCCTCTCATCTCCTGCCTGTACCCTCGTGCCGCCTTTGCTCTGGGGACAAAATAGAACCCTGAAGGGGCTCACTCAGTTTCCTCGGGGAAACTGCATACTCCCTGTCAGCAGAGAAGGGTTCTCCCTCTCCTGGTGCTTGGCTCGCGGCCTCCTCTGGTACCTCAAGTCAGTGTCCTCTGCTCTGGCCTCCTCATCACCCATGCGCTCTCCCATCAACCCCACAATGTGGCCTTTGCCCCACACTCCCTCCAGCCCCGACTCTATATCTTCCCTCTACTCCCTCACGGACCCACTTCCTGAAAGAGCTGTCTGCACGTTGTTTCCATTTTATCTGCCACCGACGCTTCAGCTGTGGCCTGGCGCCCCCTCCCCCCTGTCTGCTGCCCCCCTCGTGGCTGAGCTCAACAAACATTTTTCAGTCCTTATCCTTATAAAGGGACATTTCGGTCGAGTAGGAATTGGAGCTCCTACAGCACTGAGGAAGAGAGTCGGAGTGTCCCCCAACTGATCTACAGCTGGGGCTTGAGTACAAATGCAGAGCTGGGAGGACCCTCTTACCCTGTCTTCACCTCCCCGATTGGCCTGGGGACAGAGGAGCCACCTGGGAGAAAACTACTGGGATGTCCACACTCTAATGCCTGTTGACGTTCAAGGATGTAAAGAGGTGACCAACTTGTGGAAAACCACTCAGGCTTCCTGGGAGAGAATGTACCATGAAGGGGAAAAGGACCTTATACCAGAAGTCTACCCCAATACCATGATGTCAAATTGGAGGGACTTCTGGTTCAAGACAGAATAAGGCACTAATGCCAGAAGTCCATTCGCATCCTGACACCATAGAACCAAAAAACACGTACTTGAATATGCTTTGCAAAAAGATTTCGTGTTTATGATAACTGAAGATTGGAACACTTTGGACCCCCCAAGAAACTTTGTGTTGTTATATCCCTGAATGAACGTAACGGGTGGGAGATGGTATCCTTCCAATAAGCCAAAACCTCCCTCTCTGTGTGCAATGACAATTTGGAGTTAATTGCCTGTGAGCCACTGAGGATAGATGAACAAGCTCCTTTACCTAACAAAGGCGCACTGATATTGAGGTGCTTTGACACCAGTAGCGGAACGTGGGTGAGAACAAATCTCTGGCTCTACTTTCTTTGGAAGCAGATGTGCTTGAAGCTCTTTGGGCAAACTGTAAGAATCTGATCCGTGTCTAGGTGGGAGAGGGAAGCGTTTTAGCAAAGTACTTTTGTTAAGCTATAGAAAGAGCTGAATTATGAAACACATGTCAATAGATCCAGATGTACAGTGAAACCAATAAAGCTGAGGCTGCAGGGTCCCCTGCAGCAGATTGTGTTTTTTTCCAAGATGGCGGCAATAGGACTGCCCATCACGTATGCTCTTCTTACAGAGTGAGGCCAACAGTCTTCCCACCGACAGGTAGGCCCTACGTATTCTCCTTTTGAGTCCGGGCAGGCCTGTGACCATGATGCGTATACTTTCCGAGCTAGGTCTCAAAGAAGCTATAACTTCTGCCAGATTCTCTTGGAACCCAGCTGCCACACGGCGAGGAAGCCCAGGATACATGGAGAAGCTACAGGTGTTCTGGCCTGTAGTCCCAGCTGAGGTTCCAGTGACAAGACACCTTTGAGAGGAATCCAGCCCTCACCACCCTCTGACTGCAACATCGGAGTGACCCTAAGTGAGAGAACCACCAGGCTAAGCCCAGTCAACTTACACAGTTGTAGGATATGATAAAATAATTGTTCTTATTGCTATGAAATGGATCACCACGTTTAGGGGTGATTCATTCCATCGCAATAAACAATTTTAACAGGCCCCTTGGAGGCCCTGCAGGGGCCCCAGCAATGTGTCCAATGTGATCATATGCTTTTGTAAGATTTACAAAGGTAAGATATTTTAGCCACAATTGGTTAAAATTTCTGTGTCTTTCCACCCTGACTTCCCCTCTGTCTCTGCAAGTGGCATTAGAGTAGGTGTGGGCATTTTGAGGATTCAGCTAAAGGCAAATTGAGTTGGGGTTCATTTAACTTGGGCTCAGTGTGGTGTATTTATGTGCTGTGGATTCACTTCTGTGTAAGTTACTACTGTAAATAGCTTCCACAATATTTCTAACAACCGCTGTCCCGGTTTGGGGGTGTGACAGGAATGTGTAGGACTACAGATCGTATCATGACAATGCGCTATATGGCATGTGGATTTGAAATGTACAAAGTTAGAAGAGAGTCTGTGGGAATTATTCCAAACTTTACAGCTCAGACATAAGAATAGTTCAACAGATGGGGCACCTGGGTGGCTCAATCGGTTGAGCATCGGACTCTTGGTTTTGGCTCAGGTCATGATCTCACGGTTTGTGAATTCGAGCCCCGCGTCGGGCTCTGTGCTGACAGGGTAGCACTTGCTTGGGATTCTCTCTCTCCTCTCTCTGCTCCTCCCCTGCTCATGCTCACTCTCTCTCTCAAAATAAATGAATATTAAAAAAAAAAACTTTCTAAAAAAACAGTTTGACAGTGGCTTTCCTAGATGTGACTATTATCCTGAAAATTTATCTTTTATTATGAATAATAAGCTATGGAAGCTGAAACTTTTACAGTCTATCAATAATAAAATGTAAGGGAAAGAATGAATTATTTTTCCATTCTCTCATGGGATCTGATGTTACAAAACCATTGTTAGATGAAGATTCAATAAAAAATTAGCCAAAAAGGTTAGGGAAAGAGCATTACAGAGGTGGCTCGTGAATTTAATAAAAATATGCTATTTTCCTAGGTTTCTTATATATTTGGTGATAGCAGTGGACAGGGTGAACTTTTGTGGGAGGCCAGACCCTTTTGAGATTGGCATTGTTGAGACGCCCAGCTTTAAAGCCCTGGCTTCCCTTGGCTTCTCTGAACCTCCAGTCAGTTCTTCTCTCCAGCTAACTGGTCCCCGTAACCTGGAGGGGCGTCTCTTTCTCTGGGACCTCCCGTGGTCCCTCTTTCTTCTGTCAGGGCACCCTCACCCTACTCTCATTTCAATGCCATGGTCCTGCTGCAATCCCAGATTCTACATCTCCAGCCCACACCTCTTTCCTAGACTCTAGGGCCAGACAGTAAATATTTTATGCACCTGCTGGACATCTCACCACCTCTGTCCACCTCAGCTCGACGTTGTCCTGCAAATGTAGCAGTAGCCAGTAGTCAGTTGGTGGGTGTGGCTGTTTGCCAATGTAACAGGATTTATTAAAACAGGAGGCGGCCCCAAGGGCTATATTTGACAACACCTGCCTTCGGCCCAAATATCCAGTTACTTCTGGAAGTTTCCCCGTGGACTTTCACTAGTTCCCAAACACAACGTCTCCAAACAGACTCGTCTTATTCCCTCCCGGCTCTGTGTTCCTTCTCAATGAACTATACCACTGCCAGGTGCCCAGGACAGAAGGGCGGGCACGAGCCTTGGTTCCATCCCCAGAGTCAGTCAGTCACCAAACCCTATCAATTCTGCTTTCTAATCATCTCCCTAATGTCGTCACTGTTCTCTTTCTCCGCTGCCTTCTTTGAGACCCCTGTGTCCTCCCCTCCTTCCCCCCTGCTTCTTACAATCCCCTCCCACTCTGCAGGCAGAAGGAGGGTGCCACTCTTCCAATCTAAAACCCTTCCGTGGTCCCTGCTGTCTGTCGGTTAAAGAACCCCCTGCCGCAGTGTAAGAGGCCAGCAAGACTGGACCCCCCTCAATCAGCCACCGGTTCCCCGTTTCAGCCTGAATGCCTTTCAGTGGCCCGGACCTCTTGCCTCCGGGACTTTGCACGTCTGTTCCTTCTTGCTTCTCATCCCTCCCACTTGTCTTCTAGGGCTCTGCTCAATGTCACTTCCTCGGGGAAGTGTGTGCTCACTTCTCAAGACAAGCCAGGTGTCGCTCTGCCTGCTCCGTGTAGCCTGGGCCTCAGCAGGGCTGAGCACTCACCATGCCACCTGACAGCCCAACTTACGGATCCACAGCAGCCCCGTGTCCATCAGGGGGGAAACTCCCTGAGAGTGGGAATCGGGTCTTACCCACTCGTCTGCCCAGCTCCCAGCACGGAGCTAAACACTGTAGACACCAGAGAGGCTCTACCCAGGAGGGCTGCACCCGGCACAAACCCCGGCCTCCACCCCACCCTCCTGCTTCACTCAGGGACCTTCCCACACTTCCGCTGGACTGTGGAGTTGGTGTGGCTGAGTGGGAGACGAGGGAGGCGTCATCATGTGGGGCCCGCTCGGTTTGGGTGGTGTTTTACCTGTGTGCAGAGGTGTTGGGTGTCTGAGAGGTGGGACTCCTCCAGCCTCCGGATTCCAAACCCGTGTGTGGGGGCTCCTGCTGCCGGGTAGCTCCACCAGACCTTAATAGTCGTCTTGGCCTTGGAAGAGGGGGCAGTGGAGGTGGGGGAGGGGGCCTCTCCCATTCCACTCACACTTCCCCTGCGCTCACAGAAATCAGCCAAAGGCTGAGTCCTGCATGCTGATTCAATATTTTGGTAGTTCTTTTAAATATTATGGAAGCATTTACCTCATCCTGGGTCCTCTTAAATATATACATGTATGTCCAAATATATATATATATATATATATATATATATATATCTCCAAATATACATACACATGTACCCAAAAATATATACACAAGTAACCAAATATATATACACATATATGTAAATACATATACACACATAGCCAAATATGTACACATGTAACCAAATATACACAAATATATAAACATATAAACATATATGCATATATAGATATATATTTTTGCTTTTTAGCTGGAAGTCATTATAAACATACAATAAGCTACAAAAACAATGCTGAGAGATTTGGTATCGCCATTACCCAGCACCCAGCTCCTCCAAGGGTAAAAACTTGCATAACTGAAGTTCATTGTCAATACTGGGAAACTGCTCTTGGTCCAGCGTAATGAACTAGTCCACGGACGTAGCTCAGATTTCACCAGTTTTGATATAGACTCATTTTTTCTTAAAACATTTTTATGTTATGTACATGTTTTGTGTCTTCCAAGTACTATGAAGAAAGATTTTGTCATAATTAGCTTAGAGAATAATGAATTTTAAAGATGGAAAGAATGATTTGGCTTCTCTCTTTGTTTTATATGTGGTGACTCTGGATCTCAGAACAGAAAGGATGTTTGCCTGGATCTCGGGGGAGTCCTAGTGCTGACTCAGTGTGAGCTGGTAAATTTCTTCTCTGCTAATATTTTTTTTTAGGCGGATAAAAATCTAATGAAAAGGTATCCCAATGAAGGCTAATTTTGTTTTTCCAAAAATGAATAAACATCTTGATTTCTGCAAACACAACTCAATTAAGAAAATATTGCCTTGCTGAACACTGAATTAGTCAGTCAGATCTTACTTAGAAAGTGCTCCTGGACTGGTTACATTTTAACCCCTGAGCTAACTGAGCAGCCCTGTTATCTCTTTACGGGAGCTGATACGTATCTCATTCCATAGTGCCAGAGACTAAGGAACAAAGGCTAACAGATTTGAAAGAAAGGTCGGATTAAAGAAATGAAAGCCACCTTCCGGTTAATGAGGACATGTTTCCTAGGTCATATGTCCTAATAAAATAACACAGTAAAAGCACTCTGCAAATTGACATGCAGGGCAAAGAAAAACGTGCCTAGAACCTTTGCAACAAGGAAGGTATACTTTGTTTGAACCCTTACTGGATTAATTAATTGTTGCTAGTTTCATTTTGAAATATATGGTCTTATTGGGGATACTCAGAGAATGGTCATGGTAAAGAAATGAGGTGTCTTAGAATGACAGTTCCCAGGGGGCAGAGCCTGGACTGGAAGGAACCCTACCGGGGCTGGAGGAAGGGGGAGAGTCAGTAGAGAAAGGTGCCCTGTGCAAATGTCAGGCCAGCAACACAAGGCCCAAGCAATGTGAAAGCAAGTCCCTGGGAAGTTGTGAGCTGGCCACAGCTTCCACTTTAGGCAAAGTGGGGGCAGGTGCCACCGAAGGGGAAACTGCCTCACTCTCCTGGTGAGGTTGACCTGGCCTCGTGTTCATAACTTACCTCTCGGGTTCTTGCAAGGAATTTGCCACTGTAATGCCTGAAGGGAAGGTGCTAATTCTCCTCTTCGGAAGGGAACCTGAATGGATCTTGGTGGCAGGCCCCGTGCTGCAGAGCTAAGGAAATTAGATTCATCTTCCGTCTAACTTTGATGTCCTTGTCGTTGGCTACAAGTATAGCAGAAGTCTTCACAACTCTTAGATGCAGAAGTTTCCTGGAGTTCCTTTGGGTAGGGACTGTGATTTGTACCTTTCATGTAATCTTAAAGGAGCCCAACACACAGTAGGTGGTCAGTAAATATTTGATGAATTGGGGGCGCCTGAGTGGCTCAGTCGGTTCAGCACCTGACTCTTGGTTTCAGCTAAAGTCACGATCTCACGGTTCGTGGGTTTGGTTCGTGGGTTCGAGCCCCGCATCGGGCTCTGTGCTGGCCGTGCGGGGCCTGCTTGTGATTCTCTCTCTTTCCCTCTCTGCCCCTTCCCTGCTCACACACACTCTCTCTCAAAATAGTTAAAATTTTTTTTAAAAACTTTAAAAAATACTTAATGACTTGAACTCAATAAGAATGCACATCTCAGAATGTACTCAACCTGCTGAAAGTATAGAGAGATGATCTCTTTCTTTTATCTCTTTCCTCAGTTTTTGCCATTCTTTCAAGTTGAAAATGACTTATTTTGAATTAATTGTCTTTGCAGCTCTGAGCGAAAACCCCGCCCAACATCCTTCTAAGAGTGCTGGTGTGAGACTCCTGTGAACTCTCTAGAATAGTCCATTGCTTTATGCTTACGCTGTGCCTGTGGAGCTAAATCATGGAGGACCATGCCATGCCATAACGGAAGTCTCTATGCCTTCAGTCTGGTACACACCTGAGCAATACATTCCTTTTTGCTCTTTACACACTACAATATCTGATGGCCCATTCACAAAACCCTGCTTCATGTTTATCTGAGCTCTCATGATGCTGATACATTATGAAGGTGAGGAAGAATGTATAGGCAGAAGACCATAGGAGGGCAACCTGATTTACAAAATAACAGGTGTGGAATCAAATCATTCAAGAAGCTTCCAGGAGGAAAGGGGACAAAAGGCATACCACCACCACCCAAATTAAAAAAATCAAACAGGAAAGGGAAAATTACATGGATATAGAATTTCTTCATGACATTGTTCCTGATGCTTTATCCATAAAGCAGTAGTAAAATATTAAGTTAAAAAAATGTTTATCTATTTATTTGAGACAGAGACAGAGACAGAGAGCATGAGTGGGGGAAGGGAGAGAGAGAGAGAGAGAAAGAGAGAATCCCAAGCAGGTTCCTCTCTGTCAGCACAGAGCCTGATGGGCTTGATTTCATGAACCATGAGATCATGACCTGAGCTGAAATCAAGAGCTGGAGGCTTAACCGACTGAACCACCCGGGTGCCCCAAAACTAAAATATTTTAAATGGAAATAAATGCATACTGGAAACATTATGTACCAGAAAAGTCTGGTTTTTTTCCCCAAAGAACTTTCTCAAACACATCAACATAATCCCCCTAAAAGACTTTTGGAACATTTTTAAGAAAAACAGTCTGCCCAGTTCTGACTCCTCCACTTGCCTCCACACTGTGTCCCCAGGCCACTTGGGGACAGGGAGGGGTGAGGGGGACAGAAGAGTTTGGGGAGAGAAGAAAGCCAGGAGGAGGTAGAAAACCGGGAAATGTGATCAGGTCCTCCCTGCCGCTCACAATAGTCTGCCTTCTTATTCTCCAGCACGTTTTGTTCCGGGGAGTTCCACAGAGGACTTGGGTCCCAGGGAATTTAGCAAGAGGTTCCACCCAAGACAGTTTGGTGACGACCTCTACACTTTGCTAATTTACAGAAAGGGATTTCATAGCCTGGAGTTCTTATTTCACAATTAAAATAGAATCCATTCCACTCCTCCTAAATATTGGTGAACGCTGAAATAGGAGGGGTTTAAAAAAAATTTTTTTTAATATTTATTTATATTTGAGAGGGAGACAGAGACAGACAGTTCACGAGTGGGGGAGGGGCAGAGAGAGACGGAGAGGCACTGTGAATGTCTTTGGGGGAAAAGACGAATGTTTTTATAGCATAATTTATAATCATGGAAAGCATGTGAGTCCAGGGGGCGTAAAGAAATTTTGATAAGAAAATATTTTAACTTTCGTAGTAATTTCCATATTGTTTGGTAGGCCGTGGGAATATGAATGCCAATGCCCTAGCTTATGCTTATAATCTAAGGCCTACACGGTCTGGGTCTATTAGCCTCAACCGTTGGCAGCTAAATAACCTTGAGAAAATTAAACTTTCTGAGCCTGGGTCCCCTCCTCTAAAGAGGGGGTGTTGATATTGCTTGTTTTGAAGGGTGAGTGAAACTGTGCGTATGTACCTCTTAGGAGAGTGACTGGCCTAGGAGAGTTCTCAGCAGAGGTTGGCAATTAGCATGATTGTCTGTCTTTCTTTTTGCCTCCCATTTTACTCAAAGCCAGGGAAGGAAAGTGGGGAGGAAACCGGAGGGAACGGGGAAGATGGTAGGCTTGGTGGGGAGAGGACAGGGGTCGGGAGATAAGAAGGCAGCCTGGGGCGGTGGGAGGGGGGGAAGGGGGGAGGAGGGGAGGACGGCTTTCACCACTTCCCAGCATCTATTGCACACTTGGCTCTCAAACATTGTAAGGTGCTCCGGCCCGAGGTAATGTTTGAACCCTTCGGAGCACAGTGGCGATGGGCGTCTCAGAGAATAATTAACTCCAGGCGATTATCTTGTTTGTGGATGCGTTTTCTCTCCTGTAAGTCAACAACATCTCGGGATTGGGACACCCAGGTTTCTGGGCACTGCTGGCCGGTCCCAAAATGGAACACAAGGAAGTCATCCTTCTACTTCTTTTATTTCTGAAATCAGGTAAGACAGAGGGTGTGTTTGTTTTACTTTAATTAAAATGGTTTTCCTAGCAATGTCCTAAAGATAGATCGCATGACGGCTTTCTGAGCAACCTGTTTAATTTAGCTTTTGATTCATGAGAGTCCCAAACCAAAACCTACGTGCAAGGTTGAAGAGTTCTCTAAGAACTAACTTTCATTTCTCTGCGAATGCTAAAGACCAGTGGGCAGAGGAAATAATGAATGACTTTTTAAATCTAAAAGATTGTACCTCGGGGCGCCTGAGTGGCTCAGTCAGTGAAGCATCCGACTTCGGCTCAGGTCATGAACTCACGGCTCGTGAGTTCAAGCCCCGCATCGGGCTCTGTGCTGACAGCTCGGAGCCTGGAGCCTGCCTCCGATTCTGTGACTCCCTCTCTCCCTTCCCCTCCCTCACTCTCTCTCTGTCTCTCAAAAAACAAACGTTAAAAAATTTTTAAAAATAAAAGATTGCACCTCAGTGATGGTTGCTAGAGTGGAAATAATAGCCCACGGAGGCGAAAGACCCCCAAAGTTGTGGGCCCCCTCGCCAGGCCCTCAGCTTGATTGAGATCATTTTTGTTAGTGTCCTGTATTCTCTTCACTTTTAAATGTAAGCGGTGAACTATCTCTTTGACTGTGTTCTTTGACCATTCTGTGGTGGTCGTCACCAGTTCTCTGCCTGCTTCGGCTTTAAGACAGCCTTCCACACGTGTAAGTTTGCTTCTTATGCGTGGAGAAATCACGGCCATCGATGTGCAGAATGATGTGTGCATGGGGAAATTTAACAGATACTCACGTAGCGCTTGAGGTAGACCAAGCACGTTTTTATAGATACACACACACACACACACGTGTGTGTGTGTGTGTGTGTGTGTGTGTGTGTGTGTCCTTAGATACTACTAGCTTATTCGGGTGGTATGATAGGGTAGTATATGCATCCCCATTTGACAGAAGAGGAAATCCACACTTAGGGAAATTATGTCACTTCTCTTTTGACCCGACTCCCAAATCCAGGAAGCGAAGAAACCAGAATTTAAACCAAGGCTTTTCCAGAAGGAATCTGGTGCTCTTCTCACTTTTCAACTTTGTTTAAACTGTCTTTAAAATATTCTAAGCATGTCCTTGTAGGTTTGGGGTTTTTTTTTGGACAGCTTTATTGAATTACAATTCACATACAATTTGCCCATTTAAAGCATACAATCCAGTGGTTTTCAGAATATTCAGAGTTGTGCAACCATCACCACAATACATTTTTGGACATTTCCATTATCCCAGAGAGAAACTCCAGGCCCCTTGGCTGTCACCCCTAGTCCCTCTCCCCATCCCATCCCTCTACCTCCATTCCTACCCAGCCCCTGGCAATTGACAATCTACTTTCTGTCTGAGTTGCCGATTTTAGACATTTCATATAAATAAAATTATGATGGTAATTCTTCATATAAACAATGCATAGATACTTGAAATTCGATTTTTAAATTCTGCTGGATAAAATTTTATAGGCTGTACTTTAAATTTTTTTAATGTCTATATATTTTTGAGAGAGGGAGACAGAGTGAGTGGAGGAGGAACAGAGAGAGAGGGAGACACAGAATCTGAAGCAGGCTCCAGGCTCCGAGCTGTCAGCACAGAGCCCGACGTGGGGCTCGAACCCACGAGCTGTGAGATCATGACCTGAGCCGAAGTGGGACGCTTAACCAACTGAGCTCCTCAGGCAGGCACCCCACTGTAGGTTGTACTTTAGAGTTAAATGTACTTGAAGTTAGCAGATCCGTTTAAAGAAATACCAAAGAAATACAGAAGATTGAACACAGCGATTTTTTGTGGGCAACGGTCCTGTGTGGGGGTGCAGGTCTGTGTCTTTTGTGTTAGCCTACGGAAAACAGGATCCAGAACACCATGAACCAATACAGTGGGTCACATCAGAATGGGAGAGCAAACTCTTCTGCAATAGAATAAACATAAGTTTTTGTCAACCTGGCAGGGGGAGACTTTCATAGGCTCTTTTTGAAAGGAAGGCATTTACTCTGTTTCCATGGATGTGTTTCATCTTTCCAGGGCACAGACATGACTGGGGAGAGGGAAAAAATATCCTCTTACAGCCATTCTTGGTGGTTTAATAAACCACTAAGACTTTCGTTTCAAACACACGAGCACGGGTGTATGCATACGCGTTACAGTGATTGAACAACAACAACAAAAAAACCCCCACCACATTATTAACACAATACATTTGCTTTGGTGGCAATATACATCTACATTTGGCCTAGAATATAAACATACTTTTCTGACTAAAAAGATGTGTTTAATATTTCTTGGTCAACCAATAAATTGTATTACGCCCCACTGCTATATAGCCCTGCAGTTAAAGAAAATAACGTGGGAAAACTTTTCAAGTGAGAAAGAAAAAACTGATCTCTTTTGGGATATTGCTTTGAGATATCAACTCCTCAGGTGGTCTCAGCAGCTTTTTGCTATGAAATATAACAACACAATTAAAGGTCACTTAATTAATGGGTAATATAAATGGAAATTTTCTTGTCTTGGTATCATTCATACACCCCAGCCTTCTCAACTTTCTGAGAACTCTTCAGAAAGTTTATGTCTTTATAGGATATGCTTTCCAGAGTTACTGTGATCGCCATATTTGTTTTTTAAAATCACATCCCCATCTATAGAATTCAGCCAAGCACACCTTTTCTTGGAAATGAAAGCTCAAATTGGGGGGAAATGCAGGATGAAGGCACGGATATGGGTCTAAAATCTCTGCTTCTCCATAATCCTTTGAAACATTTTTCCAGTGCTTTCTGGTGCATTAAATGTAAATTACATCAGCTAACTTCCTGTTCCATTGCCACTTTCCAGTTTAGAGTATCCTAAATTGGGGAAAGCAAATACCAGAAGGAAGGGAGGGTGGCCTCCGGAAAATGGCTTGTCTCCACCTGCTAGAGTGCATTGCCTCTGTGCCCCAGGTCTCTCCAAGGTGGGCAGGGAGGGCCTTTCAGAGAATGAGGGGCTGACCTCTAACGGTACTTCCTAGTGGATAATTTTTATTAGCATCTAAACAAGCTCTAGAATGTCTCAGCTTAAACAAAAATTCCGTGAGGGCACATGCCCTCTGGGAAAAGCTGCTTTCACAGCCAGGCTTCTGAAGACTTGCCTGCTCTTGAGGCTCCAGGGCTCCTGTCAGTTTTCAACCCGCTCAGCCTGGCTTCTGTCCTCACCACTCCCCTCCAGGCGGTCAAGGCCGCCATGTTGCCTAATCCCATTTAGGCAAACTTTAGGTAACTTTGCTGTCTTCGTTTTATTAACCTCTTCCAGCCTGTCACCCTGGGAACATCACTAGGGTTCCACACCAAAAGCAAAAAGTGGGGAGGCCGTCGTCTCTGGGTGGGGAGTCAAGGTATCAAAGCCAGTTCAGCGCTGCCTGGAGGCCTCGAGACAGAGAACACTCCTGTAGCTCCTGTGGGAACACTCTCTGAGGTGGCAAGGGCAGAGCAACCCTGGGACAGATTCTTTGCTTCAGATTTTATCTTCTAGAAAAATCAAGGCCAGTGTTCGTCCCAGGATCTGCTTTTTTATAATTTCCTCAGAAATGCCAGATACTTGTCATCATTGTGGGGAAAAAATGATTTCTCTTTAATTAAGAGTGAGGTGTCACTGTATTAAGCCCAGTATAAAAATGACCTTGTGTGGTAGTTGAGACATAGTTCAAACCTTCTTTATTAAAATCATCAACTTGCTAACGTGGAACCATTCAAGAATGTCTGTCTCATCAGTTTAAGTAACAGAGTCGCAACCAAAGTTTATAGTGTTGGAAATCAAGGAATGGCCTCCAAGTTGGGTTCACATCCAGCGAAGGACAAATCAACATTAGTAATTGCTAACATAGTGGCCACTGGTGGTCTCTTACTGTTCTATCATGGTGTGGCAATCCATAGCAAACAAATTGAATTTTTCTTATTTAAGGTTTCATGCTCATTAATGTAGCAACAGAAGTTGTTAAATAATTCTAATCTTTTCTTTTTAATTTTTTAAATTAGTTTTCTTTATTTTGGAGAGGCGGAGAGAGACAGAGCGCACGTGGGGGAGGGGCAGAGAGAAAGGGAGACACAGAATCAGAAGCAGGCTCCAGGCTGTGAGCTGTCAGCACAGAGCCCGATGTGGGGCTCGAACTCACGAACCGTGAGATCATGACCTGAGCCGAAGTCGGTGGCTCAACTGACTGAACCACCCAGGCGCCCCAATAATTCTAATCTTAATTAACCAATTGGTCCGGTTGATCTTTTAATAGAATGCAACCCAATGATGGAACTGTTTTCCTGACTAAACATTCTTATTCATGACACCTGTCTGCTTTCCAAGAAAGCAGCAAGTTTTATTTGGTTGATGCAAAGCAAATAGATGATTATGAAGTCATGATAATTGAACCATGGTGTTGATGAATCTTACCAATTATCCCACCTTTATCTTCCATTCGTAGGTCATGGAGACCCCCTGGATGACTATGTAAATACCCAGGGGGCTTCTCTGGTAAGCCTCACTAAGAAGCAACTGTCAGCAGGAAGCATAGAAGAATGTGCAGCACGATGTGAGGAGGAAACAGGATTCATTTGCAGGTATTTCCCTCGTCACTGCTCACGTGCAGAGATTTTGCTGTTTGAGACCCTATTGTTTTGATAGCGAGAAATTTGCTCAGGGATTTCTTTTTTTTTTTTTTTTTTTAATTTTTTTTTTTCAACGCTTATTTATTTTTGGGACAGAGAGAGACAGAGCATGAATGGGGGAGGGACAGAGAGAGAGGGAGACACAGAATCGGAAACAGGCTCCAGGCTCTGAGCCATCAGCCCAGAGCCCGACGCGGGGCTCGAACTCACAGACCGCGAGATCGTGACCTGGCTGAAGTCGGACGCTTAACCGACTGCGCCACCCAGGCGCCCCAGGGATTTCTTAGCAAAAATAGCATTTGAGAGAAAAGAGGAGTTTCGTGGGACTGGAGTGTATTTGCACTCTGGATCTGAAGCCATGTGAACAGTTCCTTGTCAAAGTTGACTCGCATCCGTTTTAGAAAACTGCCCCCGAAGGATGTTATTTTTACCCACGACATCACCAGCTGTTGTTCTGAGCTCTGGTTTTTTGACATCCTCGTCAGTAAATATTTAATGAGCATCACGTGACTGGAAGTGCCCTGTGCCTAAGGAGCCAAGAAGCACAGATACAGTGATCCAGGGTGTATGATATATATGATCTGTGTCACCGGCATATATGATATATATGATCTGTATCAGTATGTGATAACTCTCTGTATAGTTGAACATGCAGTGTTTGCCTTTTTCTTTTTATGGTGTACTCACAGACACTGGATAAAATGTAAAAATTGTTTAAGAACACAGGCAATTTGAGGTGTCCGTAAGTGACATAATCAATGGGTGCTTTATGAAGATGCAGAGAAAACTCCTAAGGGGCGAGAAGGCTGGAGAAAGCCTGGGGAGGACGGGGCTTGGAAGGAGGCGTGAGATATACTGACGAGGCAGGAGGCATTCAGGCTCAGGGAGCCTCGTGGCCCTGTGAACAGGACAGTGAGAGGCTAAAGAAGGGCTCATGGAGAAAATGGAGTTGGAAAGACAGCTGTGGATGGCTTTGAATGCCAGACTGAATGTCCACGGCAAGACCATGGCGATGGGCAAGGCGGTTGAGGTGAAGGGAGAAGAGGGGAAATGTAGAGGCAGAAGTCAAGTCAAGGGAAAATTCTGGGAGTCCAGAAGTCACATAGACCCTCCTGGAAAGAGAAATCTGAGTTGGTTCTTTGGTTCTTTCAACATAAAAGCAAATATTCTAGCACTGAACTAAAAAAAAAAAAAAGAAAAGAAAAGTGAAGAGAGAGCAGAGAAGCAGAGAAGTTGAAACAGAAAGAGAAACTTTGGAGGGGGAGAAGGCAAAGGTGGAAGACCACAAGAATAATTACCACGAGGATGTGTCCTTTCACAGCGCTTGACTGATAACTGCACCAAATTCAATGGAAAGGAAACATTCTGAGCTCCGTGACCCATCAAGAGATACAATTGCCTTTTGAGTCTCTTATTTATTAACACAGGTTTGCTTTCCTTTAATAGGGGAAAGCATTTGTTGTGTTTCCTGATTTTCTTCTGCAGGTCATTCCAGTATCACAGCAAAGAGCAACATTGTGTGATCATGGCTGAAAACAGCAAGAATTCGGCTGTCTTCAGGATGAGAGATGTGGTTTTATTTGAAAAGAAGAGTGAGTACAATGTTTTCTTCCTCCTGTTCCTGTCCTTCTTTTCCTCCCCACATCTTCCCCCCTCCCCTCCTCCCCCCCCCCCCCCCCACCACTTCCTCTTTTATATCTGTCCTTTAGCAGCTAGACCAGAGAATGGAGACACTATCACACAGGGAAATTGAGTTCAGACGCACGGTAAGATTTGGTCACGAATCCAATATGTATTGATATATATTATATTATATATTGAGTACATATTATTTCCCCCTTTAGATTTCATTTTTGTTGATTTGAAAATGAAGGAATTGAACTGACAAAATCACTTCTACCTCTATAACCCCGAAAATAAGATATTCAACTTTGAGGAGAGGGGAGTCTAAATGTTCCTTATGATTGTGACTTTTTATTCTGCAGGGACCATGGTCCTCGGGCCCTGGCTTCTGGACCGAAGCCTAGGGAAATAGAAAAACTGAGGTGCCTTAAATCTTCGGTAACATTTGTATACAGACAACATATTTTCATTTTTAACTTTACAGATGTTTTATGTCACAGTCTGTATTTACCTCAGGCTCAGAAATATGATCTTTTGAAGATGTGCAACCCCTGTTGCTTTTCCATAATTTCCTTGAAAATCCTGGATCAAGAATCCCATTGTTTAGGATAACAGATGGGCTAGACTCCTATGAAAATTGTATGTCCTTTTAGATATGCCAAATCCCATTAAGTATGCCTGAAGATTTCAGTGATTGTGTGACATTTTAAAAGCTACTCCGTACTCTCTGGTTGGCTAGGAGTAAGACTATTTATAATAACAACGTAGCTCTCTAAATATACTATGTCACAGGTGTGAAAGACAACAAGAAACATCCTCTATCGTGCGTTATTGACAATGACCTGCAACATTTCTCTCTAATCTCACCACAAAACTCTAAATAAGATTTTTTGAAGTATTTCCTTAGGTTAGGATTACTTCTGTGCCTCGGTTCATCTTCTGAGGTTTAATTAGCTGTATGCCTACTACACTCCCTTTCTTACCATTATTTATCTCTAATTCTTTAAAAAAATTTTTTTTAATGTTTATTTTTGACAGAGAGAGAGAGAGACAGAGAGACAGAGCATGAGTGGGGGAGGGGCAGAGAGAGAGGGAGACACAGAATCCGAAACAGGCTCCCGGCTCTGAGCTGTCAGCACAGAGCCCGACGTGGGGCTCGAACTCACGGACAGTGAGATCAGGACCTGAGCTGAATTCGGATGCTCAACTGACTGAGCCACCCAGGCGCCCCATGTTTATCTCTAATTCTCAAGATTCAAGTGCAGAGTCAATCTGAAGTTTATCTGTTGAAGTTATTCATTTTTACCAGTCAGTGCAGGGTGAGCTATATAGGGTTACCTAGTAGATTTTTTAAAAAAAGAGACCAGTAGGATTTTCCCTGCAAAATGCTAACATTTAAATAAATCCTTCGTAAATTGTTAACCAGAAGGAGCTTGGGGGTGATCGCTAGGCTTAGCATGAGTAGTTGAATAGTGGCTTGTTTTCAAGGTGATGGAAAGGAGCAAAAGGTTATATAAACTCTAGTGGGTACATACAAACAGAAGAGAGGTAAAAAGTCAAAAGTCAAGTCATTTTGTGGTGCTTGTTTCTTTACTGTAGCACATCGACCCACTGCTAAATTCCCTGCCTGAGTTTTTCTGGGAATACTCCATGTCAGATCCCATTTACGTCTGCCCCTCCCCACCACGGTCACCGCCACCACCTGGGTCTAAGCCATCACTATCACTGGCCAGGCCATGGCCGCAGGTGGCCTGTAACTTCCCTGCTTGCTACTCTTCATGCCTTTAGAATAAAATCCAAATACTTAACCTACTACGACTGGAACCTGTACTATTTAAGCCCACCCCATTTGCTGGTTCACTAGGCCTTTCTGCTCCGGGCTTGTATCTGTTCCTCCCACATGCCAGGCACACACCCCCATGCTGAGGCCCTCTTCTGTTCTTTCCGCGGCCGGACCCTTCTCACCTCCCGCGTCTCGGCTCAAGCATCACCTTCTTTGAAAAGTCTCCCGGGACCCCTGGGCCTCCAAAGTGCCTTCAGTTTATACTTTTGATCCCTGAAGTATGTCTACTGCCATAGCTTATCAAATGAAGATATATTTGGAGTCTTCATACACGAACTTGAGTTAAAAGCATTTGTTTGCTATGGGTGTGTTAGAAGTACTTGCCCCAGATAATTGATCAAATTAATTTAAAACCTTGGCAGGACGTCGTAAAAGATGACACAAATAGACCGTATGTATTTTGTATTTTTAAAGAAAACACAATTCATATTGACACCTTTTGATGAAGAGTGGAAGCTTTTTTCTTTGAATGTGGGGCCACCAATAGCAATTAGCAGGTCATTTCCTGCGCAAACTCCGCTCTAAGCGCACCGTCCAGGATAAGTGCCTTTCATCTCTTTGAAGTGAAGCAAGGTCTAGAGACATCTGTTAATCAGTCTGACTGTAAAATACCTTTGTGTTTTTAGGATTTCCCACCCAAAATTATATAGCCAACAGTATGAATGGATTGCCCTCAGTGGGTTTGATAGCCTTTTTAAAGACGATTCGAGTCTTTCGAGTTCTTAAAAGCATTTGTCTTAGCTTTTTTTTTTAATTCATCTTTGATTTTTTTCCACATTCATTTCTCAGTTTAGATCATCTTAAACCAAATACAGCTGTATCAGAAGTTTAATGATGAAAATAGTTGACTCTTCTAAGTGTAAAATCCAAGTGGTGGGAACAGAAGTGGGTGGGCACACTGGAAAGCGGCCCGCCAGCCACAGGTGCCCACCTTATCACATGGAGAACACAGGTGGGCATCTGACAGTGCGTTCTAAAAATGGGCTGGAGACTACTACTGGCTGACCAGTGAGTTGGTTAAATGGAGGCTAGTTGAGAGTGTCTACTGTGAATTCTCAAGCGTATAACTGTTTGGCATTTTTTTTCCATATCTAAAATACTGGGAGCCTCAAAAAACAGAAGTGGCTTGGATCTCTTTCCACCTCTGAAAAGCCCCCTCCCCATTCCCTTTGACTCGCTCCTCATGTTATTTGTCCTGTCTGTTCCATGTGTGACCGTGAGGTTATCTCATTTCATGATCTGTGACCTTGATTACTTTCTGTAACCAGCCCCTCTGCCTTCCCTAGACTGGAAGCTCCATGAGGGTAGGGCCTCTGTTCTCCTCTCCATGTGTCTCCAGCACCCAGCCTGGTACCTGGTACACAGAGGGGCTGTGGCTTTGAATAAACCAAAGCGCCAAACAGCTTGGTGAACTGCAGCTCTCACACAGATGTAAAATGCACAACATGGTCTTTCCAAGGAGTAGGAAAATGGTGTCTCGAACGTGAATTTTTTCCATATGACTAAGCAGCACAGGGCTTCTTGGTGGTGGTTCTTGCGGAGGTCTTGACCGCTGTGTGGATCCCCCTTCAGTCTATCTTTCAGAGTGCAAGATTGGAAACGGGAAGAGCTACAGGGGGACAATGTCCAAAACGAAGAATGGTGTCACCTGTCAAAAATGGAGTGACAATGCTCCGCACAAACCTAAGTAAGACTCTCATCACTGTGTTCCCCTGTGATATTTACAATGATCCCCATTACTTTTTTTTTAAGTTTATTTATTTATCTTGAGAGAGAGAGAGAGAGAGAGAGAGAGAGGGAGAAAGCATGAACGGGGAGGGGTAGAGAGAGACGAGAGAGTGAGAATCCCAAGCAGGCTCTGTACCAGTATGGAGCCTGACACGGGGCTCGAACCCATGAACCGTGAGATCATGACCTGAGCCAAAGTCCGACACTTAACCGACTGAGCCACCCAGGCGTAGCACCCGCTCCCCCACCCCCTGCCGCCATTACTTCTAAATCAAACAGAATATGCGAATAAACCGGTCTGGAGAGAGCCTTATTGAGGTTGATGTGGAACGGGTCGGCTATTTATAGCACAAAAGCAGAGAAGGGTTCCATTTGCTCTTGTGTGTGTACTGTTTTGGAAGACCTGGAACGTGGAAGGATGCCTAGTGGAAAAGAACAAACCACGAATCCCAGGTGACTCAGAAAAGAGCACAGATGATCCTGTTTAGGGCAGGATTAGTCTAACCCAAACATATCAAGTGAGAACCCTCCCCACGTGTTGACCTCAACATCACAAAGTAGCAAATAGAACATAAACGAAAAACTGATTATCCTGCAACTTGCCTATTATTATTTTAGTGTCATTCTTTTTCTGCTTTCCCCAGTATGGCATTAGGTGGCATGAACAGTAACAATTCTCACCAATTCTTAGTGACAGTGCTTATCAAGTAGAATTTAGTGTATATGACCGCCCACCTCCCCCAAAAAATTCCATTGGCAGATATAATATTCCCAAGACATATGGCTTATAGAGGAAAAACGATCAAACCAAAAGGCAAAGTCACGGAGTGTCAGGGGCTTTAGAGATAATCTAGGCCATCTTGACCCTAGCAGATGAGGAAACTGAGGCCCCGGGAGGCACTTTATCAAAAACAGGTACATAGAAGAACAGAAATGAAATCTGCCATTTAGACTCTAAGTCTTGGGCTTTTGATCTAATTTTTATCTCGACACAGCATCTAATTTCTAGAGCTGGAAATGAGCTTAACTTTACCCACCCCCACACATTTGGAATCAGACGGGTTGATTTGAACTTGAGATGCTAGTTAATTAGGTGTTCACACTGAGGCAAGATGTATTTTGTTTGACGTTGCTGTGCCTCAGTTTTCTCATCTGCACAATAGGGATAATATGTTTCCCTTTAGGGGTTTTATTAAAGCTAAATGAGAGAATGTAGAGGAGGATTTCAGTATTGCCTGGTGCATTGTTCACACAGACAGAAATGGCATTAACTACCACTATTTTCACAGAGTGAAGGTTACCTGAAGAAAGCAGGTGTTTGGAAGGAATCAAGAATTTGGCAGGCTTTTGAGGTCTTTATATTTCTACTGACTGTGCATAAAAACACTTTGGCTCTACTTCTGAGACTCACCTGTCAATATCATAATAATGGTAATATTAGCTACTATGCTGAAGCAGTCTAACAGTAGAGCATTGGAAATCAGACAACACAAATGCTGAAGCACATAGCGGAAATGCATTTGGATGACAGAACCTTGAACCTCAGATGGGAATGGCATCTCATTCTGCCTTCCTAACAGCATACGGACTTTTAAAACACATTTGACCCCTGGGGCACCTGGGTGGCTCAGCTGGTTAGGCATCTGACTCTTGATTTTGGCTCAGGTCGTGATCTCGTGGTTGTGAAACTGAGCCCTTCACTGGGCTCTGTGCCGGGCACGGAGCCTGCTTGGGATTCTCTCTCTCCATCTCCCTCTGCCCCTCCCTGCCCGCATTCTCGCCTTCACTCCCCTCCCCGCCAAATTATAAAATACATCTGACCCTAGAACAACACAGGATGAGGGCCACTGGCCCCCTGCGCAGTTGACAACCCATGTATAGCTTTTGACTCCCCCCAAACTTAACTACAAATAGCCTACTGTTCACTGGAAGCCTTACTGATAGCATAAAGGGCCAAGTAACACACATTTTGAATGTTTCACATATTAGAGACTGTATTGTCACAATAAAGTGGGCTAGAGAAAAGAAAATGTTACGAAGACAATCATAGGGAAGAGAAAGTCCATTCCAGTACTGTGCTGTGTTTATTGAAAACCATCTGCATGTAAGTGGACCCACGCAGTTCAAACTGTGTTGTTCAAGGGTCAGCTGTATAGTCACGGGGATTCTTTCCCACGCTTTACAGCTATTCACCTGATAAGTACCCTGCGGAGGGGCTGGAGGAGAATTACTGCAGGAACCCTGACAATGACGAGGACGGACCCTGGTGCTACACCACAGACCCAAACAAGAGGTTCGACTACTGCGACATTCCTGAGTGTGAAGGTCAGGAGCAGCTCTAGAAAATGTTCTCACATCTGCCATCTATCTGTAACGTGCTGTAGAGCGATTCCATACAGGGATATTATTAACAATCAATTAGTGGCATGTTTGACAAAATTGAGTAATGTGTTTACCTCTGGGAAAAGACCAAAAATTTGCTCAGACTCATCCCTATTTATTGGCCTCAATTATTTTTATTTAAATGTTGTTTCAATATGTACAAGTATCAAAGTAGATGTAAATTCTAGATACAATTTCTTTTTTTAAGTTTATTTATTTATTTTGAGATATAGAGAGTGTGAGCAAGCAGAGGGGGAGGGGGAGAGAGAGAATCCCAAGCAGGCTCCGCACTGTCAGTGCAGAGCCTGACGTGGGGCTTGATCTCATGAATCATGAGATCATGACCTGAGCTGAAACCAAGAGTCGGATGCTTAACCGCCTGAACCACCCAGATGCCCCTAGATACCATTTCTTTTTTTTTTTAATTTTTAAAAATGTTTTTGCTTATTTTTGAGACAGAGAGAAACAGAGCATGAGCAGGGGAGGGGCAGAGAGAGAGGGAGACACAGGATCCGAAGCAGGCTCCAGGCTCTGAGCTGTCAGGCCAGAGCCTGACACGGGGCTTGAACTCACAGACTGTGAGATCATGACCTGAGCTGAAGTCGGACGCTTAACCGACTGAGCCACCCAGGCGCCCCTCCTAGATACCATTTCTTACGCTTAAAGCTCTTACACAGGATAAAGCCAAAAACAGATTTGCGATCAAATCGTTAGAACCACAACATCAGTAAAATCCAAATACATGTATTCATTTAACGCGGTAGACTTTGCTGTTTGGTCAAAGCCAAGCATCAACCCGGGTTTTTAAACCAGCAATCCGCTATCTTTAAGGACCAACCAGTTGAATAGCATACCTTGAGAGTAAATGCTAAAAACTTTAAGAACCTCCTATTGAAAAACTTTTCTTCGTTTCCTATTTTCTGCCACATTTATCGGTGCAAAAGGGGAATGGATGAGGGCGGAATTTGTGTGGCAGTGTGGATTGTATATGCACCGTGCGACAGCTCACTTCTCCCGTCTTCGTTCCAACCACAGAGATGCCTTACTGGTATATGATGTCATGAGGTCATTTGGCCCTTAAATGACATGAAAGCATCAGTTTTGTATCAAGTCCGCCTCTGGTTTCGTTATCATTCCGTAAAAATTAAAATCCTAGATTCTTCCACTGCACCATGTTATTCCAATAATTCCAAAAAGAAAGAAAGAAAGAAAATGTAAATGGGAGGAAAAAAAAAAAGAACTCCAGACCAAAGTTTCAGTTTTTAAATAATGTAGGAGTGCAAAAAACAAGCAGTCTTGCTTCTCAGTATAGGAGTGCCCCCCCCCCCAACCCCGTCTTATCCGCAGGGGATACGTTCCAAGCCCCACTGTGGATGCCTGAAACTGTAGACAGTACAGAACCCTGTATGTACTGTCTTTTTCCCTGTACCTACATACAATAAAGTTTAATTATAAATAGGGCGTAGTAAGAGATGAACAACAATAAGTGATAATAAAGGGGGGTGATTATGACAATACACTATACACAATAACTGTAATCAAAGTTACGTGAATGCGGCCTCCCCACCTCCATATCTTATTGTACCATATCCTCCCTTCTGGTGGTGACGTGAGATGATAACATGCCTACAAGATGAGACGAAGCAAGGGGAAATGTCGTAGGCATTGTGATGTAACCTTGGGCTACTGTCGACCCTCTGACGATAGGTCAGATCATCTGCTTCCGGGCTGCGGTTCACCACAGGTAACTGAAGCACAGAAGACAAAGCCACGGATAAGGAGGGGCTACTGCTATAATATAAAAAGAGAAGCCCTGTCACTTTAGGTGAATATTGGTCTCTGGGGAGGCCTTGAGCACCAACAAAAACTCAAGCACTAAAATCCAACTCACTGGCCGTCATCCACATGATCAGAATAACTTCCTAGAAATTTCTAAAGACTGTTATTGAAATGAAGACATCAAGTATTTAAAAATCTTCGTAGAGAACTTACAGATTTCTGGGGATACGTGCACCTTCTCCCCATACCCTTCCCACCCACCAAGGGCCAGTGGATCCCAGTTTGAGGAACAGGGTGTTACGGAATTTCTGGACGTGGTCATGAGTATAATAGTTGAGGGGGTATTGACCGAAATACATGAATTTTACTCTGAAGGAGAGAATGACGTTTTAGAGTGTATTAGAAGAGTGCTTGCAGCAATTTCATTGTCAAGTGATTGTTGGAAAATGCAAAGGAACAAGTAGCTAGTGGTATTTGAGGCATTGCTAGTTTTTACTCTTTTTTGATTCCTCCATTTCCGTTTCTTCCTTCATTCCTTTCCTCCTTCTCCATTCTGCCCAGATGAATGTATGCACTGCAGTGGGGAAAACTATGAGGGCAAAATTTCCAAGACCATCTCTGGAATCGAATGCCAGTCCTGGAACTCTCAAACCCCACATGCTCACGGATATATTCCTTCTAAGTAAGTCTTACTGGAAAAGCAATTCGACGTTTACAACTCTGCACCTCTAGGGAGCGTTTAATGTTATTTAGATGTTTTCGCATGCCTCAGGAAGAGAACACATCTGATGTTTTGAATTTGGAAGTGTGTATCCTCCGGCACCATTGCAACTGAGGTATAATTTCTTGCTACTCAAAATGTGGTGCAGGGAGGAGTGATATCATCTGAGAGTTTGTTGGAAATGGAGAATCTCTGACCTTCTGAATCTGAATTTGCATTATAACCAGCTTCCTGGCTGATTCATATGCACATTGAATTGTGAGAAATACAGATACATCTCACTTGTGTATTTTCCAAGTATTTCCCTCCTCTCTTTATTCCTTTCCTTTTCCTTTATACTGATGAGATTCAAGGCTTCCTAATGTATGATCTACAGACGGGCCTTAGGGATTGTGAATCCCCCATCGTTTTATGTGTATTTATATCAGTGCATTTTTCTGGGGTGAGGATTTTCAACTTCCACCAGAGTTTCAGAGGGGATCATGAATTTATAATAGGAATAAGAATCCATGATCTGGAAAGTAGTGATGATTCCTAGAGTAAGGTTTTCTGGGTCTTCCTTCTCACACTAATTGTACTGGAAAATGCCTCGTAATGGGCCTTATAAAACTCATAGGAAATGGGACTAAACAACTCCCCTGAATTTCTATACATCCCATTCCACAGGGCTCGCTTAAAGCACAGCCGTTGTCATTTGCCTTCAAAGGAGAAATACGATAAAGGCCTCAAGGCCCAGACTGGATAAATTCACTTTCCAGAGACTAGAAGAGGCTTGTTTAAGCCTCTGAATATTCACAGCTTCAGACAGGGACGTGAAATAAGCCCAAATGGCCACAGGCTTGCCGTGCATCTCACAGTCTCCGTCACTAGGTCCCTGCAGAGGTCCCTGGGGCACTATTCGGCCAAGTGCTTCAGGAGTATACCTTCTCCCTTCCAGTTTCTATAAGCTTAAAGGCTAACAGGACCAGAACCTGGTAGACCAGAAGGACCATTCCTTTAAGTTATGAAGATGCCAACTTCTTGACTATACAGTGTCTTAGATGACCATCCCTGGTCAGTGAGTACTTTGTATTTTCAAATGGCTATCATTTGCAGCTGAATAACTGGAGTTTGCCTACATTAATTTTCCAGATGGCCAAAATGATGAAGGCCTGTGATTTTTGCATATATACACTGTTAGAAAAACAGCCCTTGGAATAGTGAGCTAATCTTTCTAATGAGATAGTTACCTCTTTGAGGACAGCTCTCATCCAGTCATTTCCTTGGGTGCCTGACTGTGCCTAGCACACAGCAGATGCTCAATATTTGCTCATTTGAAGTGGTTCTCACCCATAAATGTAAATGCTCAGTGCTATTAAAATCCTTCTTACCCCTTCAGATTTCCAAACAAGAACCTGAAGATGAATTACTGCCGTAACCCTGATGGGGAGCCCCGCCCGTGGTGTTTCACCACAGATCCCAACAAACGCTGGGAGTTCTGTAACATCCCGCGCTGTAGTAAGTATGGCTCCTGCCCGGTCCTCAGGGATCCTCACCTGTTAAGCCCTTGAAATAGAAACAAACAAACAAAACAAAACAAGCAAACAACAACAAACAAACAAACAAAAACAAACAGAAACCTTGCATCAGGCTCGAGCGCTGTGCCTAAAACGTGCCTTATAGGTCCCGTGGGATATAATTGTTCTTTTAAAACAATTTATTGATGACTGTAGGTAATTGATCAGAGCCTCTACTGATTATGTTTTCGTTGTTGTTTTTCTTGCCTCTTCCAAGTACAGTTCAATGTAGGTTTGGGGGAAGTATCTCTGCTATCCTACTTTTCTCTAGTGCATAAGGGCAACAGACCCATGCTTTCTGATACATGGGTTTCAAATCAATCCGAGTTCCTCGTGACTGTTGCTTTGTAAACAAAGCGATCTCTCTGGATGCGCAGTTTTTCAGTAAGCCAAACTTGTGAGAGAGCAGCAGAAAGATAGTATTCAGGGGAAGACTTGGCAGGAATGACTTGGAAGAAACAATTTTATGTTTTCCTTCTGGGAGAACCTGTAACAGAGGACTAAACATTTAGACAAGGACAGTCATCGAAGATTAAAAAAGATGCAGGAGACCTTGATGGTGGCTTCCTGTTCTTTGATCTGACAATCGTGCTTTGGGACTCTGAAGGTTATCAGGTGCTCTCCTTTATGAATATCAGTTATTTTGTCATCTTTTTTTTTTCCTCTCAAGAATTTCTTGATTTCCGTATGCATACGCTTTTCCTTGGAAGTAATTTTTGCCTTCTTTCAATGGGCTCCTTGTTGTTTGGCTTTATAGAATGCTGGGTGTTCTCCAGTTATGTTTACTCAGTGAATAATTTATTCATTGCAAAGGAAGTTGTATCATTGGTATATGTGACTCTTACCATGAATGAACTGAGCAGAGAAAATATAAAAAGAAACATCCACTCCAAGGGTCTTGTCTTGGGAAGAGTTCCTCATTAGATGATCTAATAAACTCTACCAAGTCAACTTCTTTTGAAAATGATGACAACTTTCAAATGCCAGATTCCAAGAGAGGATGAGCCGAAGACAGGCTGATTCTCCCTGTCTCCATCCCTCTTACAATATCCATCTGTGCATTCTTTATTTTTAAAATACTCATAGTAATTTATTACCTCCATTCAAGCAACACCACCCCCAACTCCTGGTCCAACGTATGAGTGTCTGAAAGGCAAAGGTGAAAACTACCGAGGGAAGGTGTCCCTCACCGTATCCGGACACACTTGTCAGCGCTGGAGCGAACAGACCCCTCACAAGCACAACAGGACCCCTGAAAACTTCCCTTGCAAGTAAGTCCGCCTCTGGTCTCAATCCCTGTCTGCTGAATGGAATGTGAAATCCCACTGACTCGGCCTTGGCTTTGTTACGAGAGGAACCAACATTAAAGTATTCTCGAATGAGAACTGGCCAAGTCATACACAAGGAAGTGAAATTTCACACTGCCTTTCCTCTAACGCTCGTTCTTTAAGTGTGGTTCCCCAGACCAGCAGCACTGGCATCATCAGAATTTGTTCCAAATGCAGATTCTTGAGCCCTGTCCAGATCCACTAAATCAGAAACTCGGAAGTGGGTCCCGACAGTGTATTTTGGAAAGCTCTCCACTAAATGCACAGTAAGGTTTGAGAACACTTAAATTCTACAGCTATGATGTATCCTTCTTGAGGCAGAAACGGTCTGGAAAATACCCACTGTGTTTTCCACGTTGAGCATAGCACCCAGCCCACAGCAAAAGACCTATTTTGCTTCACTATCCACAGTTGAGGCGTATAGTCCCATCATTTGCCAGTGAGAAGCATCGGTGCCATAATTCTGCGGATCCTGCGGAATCCCTCTGTGCTTAAGTTTCCGCCTGTTACTTGATTTGTGTCATTCTGGAGAATTAGCTGGGTGCATCTCCAATATCACCATCAACAAGCATGCATGCACCATTATGTATTGAGCCTTTTTGAAAAGCTGGATTCCCAATCACTTCTTTTTCAGAAATTTGGATGAAAACTACTGTCGCAACCCTGATGGAGAAACAACTCCGTGGTGCTATACGACCAACAGCGAAGTGAGGTGGGAATACTGTCAGATCCCATCCTGTGAGTCCTCGCCACTGTCCTCAGAACATTTGGACGCCCCAGGTAAGGAAGGGGAATGAGAGCTTACCGAGGGCCCCGAGGCATTCTGGGTTTTTCCACTTCAGTGGTGCCACAGGGCACGGTAGCTTTGTTTATAGTTTCCTTCTGGTCTGTTCAGAGAGCATGCTGTATGATTTCAATAATTTTGAATTTGTTGAGGCTTGTTTTAAGGTCGAGAATATGGTTGTCTTGGTGAACGTGCCCCGTGCTCTTGAAAAGCAGGTAGCTCTGCTGTTGTCGGGTAGTGTTCTACGAAGGCCAGTTAGGACGGGTGGGTTAGTGTTGTTTCGCTCTTCTGAATCCTTCCTAATTTTTGTTTTTATCAATGTTCTATAGATTTCTGAGAGATGAATGGTGATGTCTCCAACTTGAGCTATGGATTCGTCCATATCTTCTTGGTCTTGTGTTTGCTTTATCTATTCTGGAACTCTTTGTTAGGCATATATACATTTAGGATTGTTCATGTCTTCTTGAAGAAATGACCCATTCATCATTATGTAACGTCTCCCCTTATCTTTGGAAAGACTGCCCGCTTCAGTCTGCTTTTACTTGTAGGAATACAGCCCTTACAGCCCCATTTTCACTATTGTTTGTATGATACCTCTTTTCTCTCAGCCTTTTAACTGAGATGTTTAGCATTTGCATTTAATGTAATTGCTTTATTTTTATTCTTATTTATTTTTAATTTTTTAAATGTTTTTATTTGCTTTTGAGAGAGAGAGAGAGAGAGAGAGAGAAAATGAGAGAGATCAGGGGAGGGGCAGAGAGAGAGGGAGACACAGAATCTGAGGCAGGCTCCAGGCTCCGAGCTGTCAGCCCAGAGCCTGACACAGGGCTTGGACTCATGAACCGTGAAATCATGACCCGAGCCGAAGTCGGACGCTTGACCAACCGAGCCACCCAGGTGCCCCTAATATAATTGTTAATATGGTTGGATTTAAAAGTTGTTTCTACTTGTCCTGTTTGATTTTTGTTATTTTTTTCAATCTTCCTCTGCCTCTGTGTTCACTCAATATTTTTGATTCTCTTTTATCACCGCTATGTGCTGATTAGTTAAACCAATTTTAATGTTTTTACTATTTTTTTCCAATATCTACAATGTCCATCTCTAACTTATCACGTTCCACCCTCAAATGATATTAGTCTCCTATATTTGAAATGCAAGAATCTTAGAACACTGTATTTCCACTTCCTCCCTGCAGTGTTGTGCTACTGTTCCCAAAGGGCTTACTTCTACTATGTTATAAATCTCACAATATATTGATACTATTTTTGCCCGAATAGTCACCTTTTAAAGTGATTATAAATTAAAGTGCTTATGTTCTTCATTTCTTTTTGAAGATTCAAATTTCTATCTGGTAGCCTATTTCTTCTGTAAAAAAAAACTTAACCTTTAACATTTTTTGTAGTACAGATCTGCTGCTAATGAAGTCTTTCAGCTTTTGTATGTCTTAAAAAGTCTCCATTTTGCCTTCAGTTGAAAAAATAATTTTGTTGGGTGTAGAATTCTAGGCTAATTTTTTTTTCACTACTTTCATGATATTCTGTTTAGAATAGCTTCTGACCAGAAATCTTATCTTTGTTCCTAAGTATTTCATACTTCTTTTTTCTCTGGCTGCCTTCAAGATTTTGTCTCATCTTTGGTTTTCAGCAGTTTCATTGTGGTATGTCCACATGTGTTGTCCATTTATTTACATTTTGTATCTATCCTGCTTGAGGTTCTCTGAGCTTCCTGTATGTGTGGATTGATGATTTTCATCACTCTTATAAAATTCTTAGACATTATTATGAAAATATTTTTTTCCTGCTCTCTCTCTTTCTGTTTTCCTTTTTTAGCCTCTAATTACCCTTTCTTTTTTTTTTTTTTTTTAATTTTTTTTTCACCATTTATTTATTTATTTTGGTACAGAGAGAGACAGAGCATGAACGGGGGAGGGGCAGAGAGAGAGGGAGACACAGAATCGGAAACAAGCTCCAGGCTCCGAGCCATCAGCCCAGAGCCTGATGCGGGGCTCGAACTCACGGAGTGCGAGATCGTGACCTGGCTGAAGTCGGACGCTTAACCGACTGCGCCACCCAGGCGCCCCTCTAATTACCCTTTCATATTACCTCATACCTCTTATATATTCTTCTTTTCCCTTCCACTTTTTTCTCTCTTTGTCAGTTTAGACAATTCCTCTTTTTTAAGTTTTAATTTATGTATTTGAGGGAGAATGACTGGGGGAGGGGCAGAGAGAGAGAAGGAGGACAGAGGATCTGAAGTGGGCTCTGTGCTCACAGCAGTGAGCCTGATGTGAGGCTCAAACTCATGAACTGTGAGATGATGATCTGAGCCCAAGTGAGACACTTAACCATCTGAACCACCAGGAGCCCCAGTTTAGATCATTTCTATTAACCTATTTTCAAGTTCTCTGATTCTCTTTTCAGTTGTGTCTAGTCTGCAGATCAGCCCATCAAAGGAATTCTTCATCTCTAATATCATGTTTTTTAAATTTCTATCATTTGCATTTTATCCTTTCTATCTCTGCTGAAATTCTTCACCTATTCATATATCTCGTTCACCTTTCCTATGAGATACTTTAGCATATTAATCATAGCTACCTCACAATCTCTGATAGTCTGCTCTGGTCATCTCTGAGTCTGGCTCTATTAATTTCTTTATTACTGGCTTTTTTAGTGTGCCTTGTTATTTTTTATCAAATGTGGGACATTATGTGTAGAAGAATAGTAGCGATGGCAGTAAATAGTACTTACACTTTGAAATGGACACCCTCCTTCTGTAAGCATCTTGTGTGGGTAACTGAGTCAATCTAATCAGAAGATGAACAGAATTTGAGTTGTCGTTGCTGCTTTTACTTTAAGCAGGTTTCACATTCCTCATATCCCCGTCACATTCCTTCACATTCCTTACAGTAAAGTTTGGGGGTGCTCAAGAGTTTTCTTAGGATTCCTAATCCGGTCTTAGTTTTTAACAGTCACTACATGCTTGCATCACAGAGGGCTCTTGCTCTAAACCTGATTTTAGTGATAGACTGCTATTTCTTGTTACTCAATGCTAAGCTTTTGGTGGAGGTAGGCATTCTCTATCTTCCTGATCTACCCTCAGTCTTAGAGGGACTCTGTGCACTTGGGCTTTAAAGGTAGTGTTTTCTTAATGTTCTTGCTCCTTCTTTCCATGGAACTAAATTCCAACTTGTATCTGTGGTGGATCTTAAGTGGAAGAGTACCAGACTTCTGCTCTGGGTCAGTGAAGGATTCTGAGCACTGGAGAATTCCCTGTCCCTTTTCCAGGGGAATAGATCTTTACCTCTATCCCTCCTTGAGAAGCAATGGACATTTTGCCTGCACTCTTGGGTGCAGAACTATTTCCTGCCCCATCTCCCATCAGATTAAGGCTTTGGCTTTGTGTAAGCAAAAGGTCTGGGGAAACACACACACACACACACACACACACACACACACACACAAGGATTTCATTTCTGCCCCCACTGGAAGCCAATCATCATGTGCAGCTTACACTATTGAATGTGCCTCTGGGCTCCTACCCATCTATTCTCATGAGCACCCAGTGGACATCCAAGAAAAAGAACTTGCACATGAGTGCAATTTCCAAGTAAAGTACTCTGACCCATTTGTTTTTTTCCTGAATTTTAAATTAAATATTTACAAAAGAAAGTACATGATTAAAATTCTACAGTGTGATGGATCTATTGTTTTCTTTACAAGTCCATCTGACTGCCAATATGGAAAAGAAAACAAAGTTGATTTCAAGAGACTACTGTTCTGTTTGTGTCATGAATTGCTTCACATATCTCTGTTCTAGTCATTACTTAGTTGATTTCTTCTATTTCAGTTTCAGTACCACCTGAACAAACTCCTGTGGTCCAGGAGTGCTACCGAGGCAACGGACAGAGTTATCGAGGCACATCATCTACTACTATCACAGGAAAGAAGTGTCAACCTTGGTCATCTATGGTACCACACCGACACGTGAAGACCCCAGAACGCTACCCAGACGCGTATGTCTTTAATTTTAACCACGAGAGGAACAATAGCCAAACTAAATTTCGGTTAGAAGGCCCATGCTTTAAGCTAACTTCTTAGAACCAAATTTCTCTTTCACACCCTGGCTCCAGAATGTGAGGCAAAATGTCTTAGGCACCTTGCCTTTGAGCAAAAGCTCTGGAGGTAGAGACGTTACAAACTGGCTATCTTTCCTGAGTAGTTTTGTGAAAGAAAAGGAAGATGTATAGAGTGTTACAGTCACACCAGCAGAAAGCTCAGGAGAGCACATGACCAAAAACTTAGAAACAGAACCATTCTATAACCCCTGCTAAAGATCAATGAAATCTTTCAACTATGGAGTTTTGTCATTCCAAACTGCAACCTCTGAAGTGGACTTTATGTTTATCATTGGATCACAAATATAATATATATATATATATATATATATATGTATATTCAAATATACATAAAATGTAATATATATCACTTAAGTTGTACTGACACACGGCTCCTGAGCACAAGTGGTCTGCAGGGGTAGGTTGCCAGGACATGAAGAGCAAAAGCAGAAGAGCAGATGAAAGTCAGGGAGTATACAGATACCAATAAGCAAAACAGGTAGAGGGACAAAAACAAGCATTTCTGCTGTAAATGTTTAGAAAATGTAAGGAAAAACTATTTTCACATGATGGACAAAAGGTGTCACAGGAGTGAGAACTATTAGAAAGGGAAATAAATTAGTAGGTAGTAAGTTAGTTATAGGATTACTGAAGCTGCAGGGATTTTGTAGGCTGGGGAATAATGAGGAAGGATCCACGAAGAGAAGGAGCCGAAAGAATATGCACAGATCTCCTGAAATCTTTGGCTGAATAAAAAGGTGCACCTGCACAGGAAAAGATTCCACAAAGTTTGCAGGACAAAGAACAACTACTGAAGAAAGAACAACTACCAGGGAGTGGTGAGATAAATGGAGATTACAGAACTCACACAGCATTGGGAAATTCTGTGTTCAGAGATTTGAGATCCTGAGTAGCCAGAGAGGGGAGACCTCATGGGACACCGTGAACATTTAGTCAAGACTATAGAAAAGTCACACTTTAGGAGTAGACTTAGTGTATTCTTAAAATAAAGGCTATTCTAGAAACACCCCAGCAAAGCCTGAAAGCAATCTTAAAAGGATCAAAATAATCTCTATGTAATTAACTACTTGCCACAAGTAAACTCAACTCTCTTTAGAAGAAAACGACAAAATCCAGTCACTCAGTAATGTGGCATCCAGTAATGTCTGGCATAAATTTAAAAATTACCAGACATGCAGAGATCATTAAATGTAATCCAGAGCCAAGAGAAAAATCAGTCAATACAAGCAGACCCAGAAATAGATAAATTTTAAAAAGATATTATAATTGTGTTTAAGAATTTAAAAGAAAGTATGAATATAAAAGAGAAAAGTAGATATTCTAAAGATAAAGGAAAACTATAAAAGAACCAAATGGAAAAGGCAGGATTAAAAAAATATATATACATCAAATAAAAAGTATAGTGGATGACCTCACCATCAGGTTAGACATTACAGAAGAAAATCTTAGCTTGAAAACAATGCAGTAGAAGCTATACACCCTGAAGCACAAAGTCAAAAAAAAAAAAAAAAGACTGAAAGAAAATAAAGGAAATAAGGATCTCTAGAAAAATATCAAAAGTTCCAATATATGTGTAAATCAAGTCCCAGAAAGAGAGGAAAGAGATACTGAAACAGAAAAAATACTTGAAGTAATGATGGCTGAAATTTTTCCCAATATGAAGAAAATTATAAACTCATAGGTTTAAGAAGCTCAATGAATCATAAGTAGAATTTCAAAATTTTATCAAATATTTAAGGAGAAATAATACTGATCCTTTATCATCTCTTACAGAAAACGGTGGAGGAGGGAATACTTATCAATTCAATTTGTGAGGCCCAAAAAACTGAGATACAAAAAGTAGATAAGACTATTGCTAGAAACTACAGAACATGATCTGTTGTGAACATAGACAAAAGACTTAACAAAAAATAAGTAATTTGAGTGCAGGATTGGTTTAACATTTGCAAACAACCAAACGAATCAACGTGTCAACAGAATAAAAGTGATATATCATATGATGTTATCAATAGATGTAGAACAAAATTAGACAAAATTTAACATTCATATGATAAAAAAAGTTTTAGCAAACTGAGAATAGAAGGAAATGTCGTCAATTTGATCAAGGCCATCTACAAAAAACCTCCAGCTAATATATTAATGGGTAAAGATTAATGCTCTCTCTATAAGACTGGGACAAGAAAAAGAAATAAAGAGGCTAAAGTTTAGAAAGGAATCAGTAAACCTATCTTTATTCACAGAAAACTTGATTAATAATACAGAGTCCTAAGGACAAAAGTGAGCTTTTCAAAGTCGAAATATACAAAAGTATATACAATATCAATATTCAAAAAATCCATTGTATTTCTATACACTAGAAATAACCAATTGGAAAAGAAAGATTTTAAAACAATGTCACTGACGATGGCATCAAAAACAAAATATTTAATAATAAATTTAACAAAGTGTGTACAAGAACTACATACTGCTTACTACAAAATGTTGAGAAAAATTTAAAAGATCTAAATATAGATATACTATGTTATGGATTACAAGAGTCAGTATCAGTTCTCACCAAACTGATCTTTGGATTCATCCTACATTCAAGCAAAATTCCTGCAGCTTTTTTTTTTTTTGAAAAAGAGACAAAATCTGTAGGCAAGGGACCTAGAATCAGCAAAATGATCTATAGAAGAAGAACAAAGTTGGAAGACATACCCACCCTGATTTAAAGATTTACTATCAAAGTACAGTAATCAAGACACAGTGGTAATGGCAGAAAGGTATACAAATAGAAAAAAGGACGGTCCAGAACCAGACCCACATACACATGGTCCATTGATTCTCGATATGATGGCAAAGCAAAGCAGTACAGAAGGGAAGTCTTTTCCAAAATCATTCTCGAGCAACTGGATATCCAGGTGGAAAAACAAAACCAAACAACCCAAACCTTGACTCTTCTTACCTCAAATTAGAGAAAACTCTTAGATCTGAAGGTGCAGGCTAAAACCTAAGCTGAAATATAAAGCTTCCAGAATATTTTCATATCCTTAGGGAAGGGAAAATCTTTTTTAGACAGGACCTGAAAGGCAGAATAAAAGAAAAAAGAATGTATATTTTGGACTTTAACAAAATGAAAACTCCTGCTCACCGAAAGTCATTGTTTAAAAAAAAAAAGGTAAATCACAGACTGAGAGAAAAATACTCTCAATTCATATATCTGCCGCATGGCTTATATCCAGAATATATACATATTCTTCCTACTTGCTAATACAGAAACAAACAACCTAATAAAAATGGACAGATGAGTTCATTAGGCATTCCACAGGGAAGATACACAAACGGCCATTAAGTACCTAAAAAAATGCTCAATAACTTAGCCATCGAGGAAATAAGAATTGTAACCACAATAACCAATGGCAGTGGCTGTTACTGAAAAGAGGAAAGACCGACAACAATCAGTGGGGCCAAGGTTGCAGAACAACTCTACCCGCCGCCCCGTGTTCTGGGTAGAGTAGGAAATGTACAATCATTTCATGTGGAAATCAGTCTGCCCAGCAATAAGAAAAGGAATCAGTAATTGGTGGTATATTCATACAATGGATATCATTCAACAATAAAAGGGAACAAGCCACCGATACTCTTAAATAGCTCCAAAAAATCATCCTGAGGAAAGAAGCCAGACACAGAAACGTACGTACCATGAGTCCGTTTTTATGAGGTTCTGGAAGAGGCAAATCAGGTTTATGGTGAGAGAAATCAATAGTATTTCCTCCCCCAGAGGGGCAGCAGAGATACATTGAACGCTGACCCGATTTCTGGGGGGATGGGAATCCCGTATAATCCCGTATAATCCCGTGGGTTATACAGGTATATGTGGTCAACAAAACTCATCAAACTCCCTTGAAGGTCTATGCATTTCGCTCTGTATTAAGTATACCTCGATTCTAAAGAAGAAAGAGATCAGGGCCCCATTTCAAAAGGTAGAACTTTTGACACATCCAGTTGCTTGGGGGCCTCTCTGAAGGGCTTCCTCGGATTGTTGGCCAGGCCCCGTGACAGTCACTTGCCTGTAGTGTCCACAGACATAGTGCTGGATTCCCATAATTCATAGTATGTTTCAGCTTTCTCAGCAGGTTGTGGGTCTGAACTCGAAAGAGGATTGCAAAGCTGAGAAATCCCAGAGGCTGGGGCAGTTTGGGGGGGGGGGGGAGGGGGCGGCAGGGACCGCACTGCCCAGTGTTCCCAGGTTCCTCACCTGCTGTGCCTCTTTCCCAGTAGTCTCTGACTCTCCCGTAAGCCCTCAGCCCCGCTGCTGCACCCTCACATCTCCTTTCACCCCCGCTTTAGCATCGTCTGCCTCCCTCCATCCAATGTGGCTTCAGGGAGGGAGTCCCCAATCCGCCTGCCCCCACCCCTGCATTTCCCCAGAAGGCATCCTTTAGAGAAACACATTCTGCCTGGGAGCTAGTTTTCCAGGCGAGCTTTTCTTAATCTTTCAAAGCCCAAGCCCACGAGATCTACCTGAGAGGCTATTTACAGTGTTTTCATGCTAAGTGCACAGCATTTTAGCAACATGGTGAACCAGTCAATGGAGGGGGCTGGCCTGGGAGTGTGGTCACGACGTCACTCCTTAGGGGAAATATTCAGTTCCTACTTACATAGCTCTGTGTATTCATCAGATAGAGATAGAGATATATTTGTATGTGCATAAGAAAAAAAAAATCTAAAACATCTGCTTTAAAATCAGTATTGGTTATCCCTGGGGAAATGTATATAACATTCCCAGGGAAAGGAAGACATTCAGGTACTTTCTTTTACACATTTAGGTATTATCTGTTTTTATATGAAGTGCATATAGGGGCGCCTGGGTGGCACAGTCGGTTAAGCGTCCGACTTCAGCCAGGTCACGATCTCGCGGTCCGTGAGTTCGAGCCCCGCGTCAGGCTCTGGGCTGATGGCTCGGAGCCTGGAGCCTGTTTCCGATTCTGTGTCTCCCTCTCTCTCTGCCCCTCCCCCGTTCATGCTCTGTCTCTCTCTGTCCCCAAAATAAATAAACGTTGAAAAAAAAATTAAAAAAAATTATTTATATGAAGTGCATATAAACTGTATTATTAAAGTAAAAATTATAAGCTATGGTTTAAAAACATTTTTTTAAGTTTATTTATTTTGAGAGAGATAGAGACGGCATGAGTGGGGAAGGGGGATAGAGAGAGAGTGAGAGACTCCCAAGCAGCCTCTGCCCAACACTGGGCTCGAACTCATGAAACCACAAGAAGGTGACCTGAGCCAAAACCCAGAGTTGGGTGCTTAACTGACTGAGCCCCCAGGCGCCCCTATAAGCTGTGCTTTAAATGTACCCCGTTGTTTAGAAGTTGAGAACCATCTGTGCTTGTCATGATTATAATAGCAATTGGCACTGAGGTACAGGTAAGGGAACGATTTCAAAGTCACTTACTATCAATCAGTCTGTTATAACAAAAGTCTGGGAGGGCCCCAGAAGATTCTCCACCTCTCACGCCCTGTATTGTGGACTCCACAGCGGCCTGACCATGAACTACTGCAGGAACCCAGACGCCGACAAGAGCCCTTGGTGTTACACCACCGACCCCAGTGTCCGCTGGGAATTCTGTAACCTGAAAAAATGTCCAGACAGAGAAGAGAGTGCCACCAAGTCCCCGACTGTTTCCCAGGTTCCGAGTGCAGAGGACCCTTCCGAGTCAGGTGAGAAGTCCGTGCCCTGACGTCCACACACCTGGGCATCGGGAGGATGCGAGGTGGGACGTCTCTTGGAAGGGCTTTATTGCTACAGGCAACTGAGCCCCGGCTGACGGTCGGCCACCGGAGGCCACAGCCGCTACTGCCCGTGTGACGTGGGTGGGCCACGTTTTAAGGACTTGCAAACCAATTGGTGGTGAGGGATGGATGAAATGTGAGCCCGAGGAGACTGAGGGGCTGACCATGGCAGTACTGGCCAGGATGGAATCTGCTGGAACACCCAACGCTCACCTCCTCCATGGAGAAGTAGAAATGATTAATTCGGGTTTGAATGTACTGAGTTAGGAAGGCTCGGAAGGCAGTTGGGTGAGGCTCCCTGACACAAACCTGGGAAGGTGGATATGTGGCTTGCGGGGTGCCTGGGCCCGAACACAGGGTTGTGATTGTCATCCAAGGAAAATAATCACGCTCCCCTGTGCTTCCCTGGCCCTGGGAGTGTATGTAGCTCTGAGCGCTTAGCACCTGCTTCTGGGCTTGTCTCCCCTCGGCCCCAGCATGGAGACTCAGGGGTGCAGGGCCCATCTGGCCACATTCAGGTAACTCAAACACCTCCAGAGGGTAATGACTAAAACAAGAACTTTGTTGGAAGTTGAGACCCCTCTCCTTGCTGAGATGGGCTTGGTTCCTCTGAAATGCTCACCTCCTGTTCCCTTGACCAGGCTGAGTGCATCTCTCTTTCCTCTCTCTCGGTGACACCCTAGGCTCTGTGCCCGTCTGCATATCCCTCCTAGATAGTACTTGAGATGACCCCCCCATGGGTCTCCCTCATGCCTGCCTCACCTTTGGTACGCGGGGTAACTCCCCTCCCCTGGTCCTGGCAAACACCGAGGTTCTAGCCTTCCCAGATGGCCCCCCTTCCTGGCAGAGAAGCTAGCTGGCCCAGCTTTTGTTTTTTGTATTTTCCAAATGGCCATCAGAGCACTGGTGCCCTGGGTCCCCCTATGGGGTATGTATCATGTTCTCGGTGGGGGGGGGGGGTGTCTTGTGGAAGCTCCCTTTCCCGAGGCTCGAGTTGAAGATGGGCTTGAGGAAGAGGCCCCAAGTCATTTCTTTAGGAACCCTTTCACCGCAGAGGGTGGGAACTCACAGCACAGCTCCAGCCAAGATAGACTTGTTTATAAAATCCTTTTCAGTCCGCACTCTTTTTATCCACCCTTGATGAGAATGGGGTGCCCAAGGGTCGCCTGACGGCTCACAGAACTACCTGCGTCTTGTCAACCCTCCACGTGCTAAAACTCCCCTTGTTACGAAATTGACCTAGTGTCCTAGCCAAAATTCCCATGCTAACATCTTGGCTTGTGATTATTTCCCAGGCAGTAGCGTTTCCAGTAACATTTTAAAGTAGTCAGCGCTCACTGGGATTGTCAGCATTCCAGGGCCCTGAGAATGTGACCGCAGGATCTGTCGTCAGAGAATCCGCGCAGGCTGTATATCTTCCTTGCCATCCCGGAACCGCGCAGGACATATCACCCCCCCCCCCCCCATTTTCTTTTCCCTACAGACTGCATGTTCGGGAATGGCAAAGGATACCGGGGCAAGAGGGCAACCACCGTTTCGGGCATCCCCTGCCAGGAGTGGGGAGCCCAGGAGCCCCACAGACACGGTATTTTCACTCCTGTGACAAATCCACAGTCAGGTCTGGAAAAAAACGTAAGCCACTTTGATTTGGACTCTATTTGGCCTTCTGCTGACCAATCTTTGCAAAGAGGATTGGTCCTGTGGTACAGCAAGGCAGCTGGACAGGTCCTCGGGGGTGGCAGAGAGCATTAGGAGAGACCTCAGGAACTCAGCCTCCATGTAACTGGCATCAGCACGTGGCAACGACCCTTTCCAAGGGCAAGCGGACCTCCGGGCTTGTGGCCACTGGGCTCAGGCCCCTCACTTCGCCTGTGACCTTTAACATTGTGGGCTGTTTCTACTTTCTAGCATTTGTCTTCTACATTCTGGTGGTCAAGGGTGACTTATGTGACATTTTAGTCAAATTTTTCTAGAAAAAAATGTGGATGGTCCATTAGGACTCCACGCGGTAGGGTTTTTCCTAGTCTCACCCACTCTGTGGGGTGGTTTATGTGGGGGGTCTATACAGGACAGGAAAAGAAAGACATCGCCTTCCTGTGGCTTGACCCTGTTGGAATGTGCATGGTTGCCAAGAACAGTTTCTGGAACAAGAGCAGATGGGCGTCACTGGGGAGGACACCGCAGAGGTGAACCTAGGGATGAGTCAGTCGTGTCCCACGGTCCACTTTTGCTACTGCTTGGTCTCTAAGAGGTCCGCTGACACAGGCTGCTGGAGGGGCGGCCCCTTTCTATCACCTCTACCCAGGGCACCTGGGGGGCTCAGCCAGTTGAGCGTCTGACTTTGGCTCAGGTCATGATCTCACAATTCATGACTTTGAGCCCCACATCGGACGGGCTGCTGTCAGCACAGAGCCCAAGTTGGATCTGCTATCCCCCTCTCTCTGCCCCTCCTCTGCTCATGTGTGCTCCCTCACTCTCAAAAATAAAATAAACATTAAGGAAAACCTATAGCACCCCAGGGCGCCTGGGTGGCTCAGTCGGTTAAGCGTCCGACTTCAGCTCAGGTCATGATCTCACAGTTCGTGGGTCCGAGCCCCACGTCGGGCTCTGGGCTGACAGCTCGGAGCATGGAGACTGCTTCGGATTCCGTGTCTCCTTGTCGCTCTGCCCCTGCCCAACTTGTGCCCTATCTATGTCTCTCAAAAAATAAATAAATGTAAAAAAATTTTTTTTTAAAGAGAAAAACCTATAGCACCTCTACCTTAGCCCCTCGGGGGTTCTATCCACTCACAGGGGGCTTGACTGATGTCAAACTGAGTCAGAAGCTTTATAATATCCTAAAAAAATAACCTTGCCCCCTACTGCAATAAACTAGGAACACTACCTTTTATCTTTTTTTTAAGTGTGTTTATTTTGAGAGAGTCAGAGAGATTGAGCGGGGGAGGGGCAGAGAGAGGGGGACTGAGGATCTGAAGTGGGCTGTGGGCTGACAGCAGAGAGCCCGAGGCGGGGCTTGAACTCTTGAGCTGATAGATCATGACCTGAAGCGAAGTTGGACGATTAACCGACTGAGCCACCCAGGCGCCCCACTATGCAGCTTCTAATGACAGCAGTGAAATGTCTGTCTGAATACCTTCTCTGCCCTGCTGTGCCCAGCCCTCCATACACCTGCCTTTTGTTTTCAGTACTGCCGCAATCCCGATGGTGATGTCAATGGTCCTTGGTGCTACACGATGAGTCCAAGGAAACTTTTTGACTACTGTGATGTCCCTCAGTGTGGTAAGTTGCTTGCCTTTCTGGAAGGGGATGACTTCTCGGATAAATGCAGCATCATCTCCCCGATACAGATTTGCAAAAGGAAGGCTCTGAGCTGAGTGCGTCGGGTGGGCTGCCCTCTCTTCATCCTGGTCCTCTTGAATCTGTCCTCCTGGTGGCCCCATTTGTTAAGGAGTCCCCTTCCCTGACACCTAAACAAAGTAAATACACCATCTTCGCAAAGAGCAAACTTAGAGGTGATCCGATCAGCCTCAGGATGGTCTCACTGAATTCTCCATGTCCCGCTTGGGCTGCCTGAAAAGCAAATTTAAGTCCAGTCCCCAGACAGGTGACTCTTCTCTCTCAGTGGCTGAGAAGTAAGAAAAAACATACGAACAACATGACCCAGCTAAGCATACCATGTACGTTGCAAACCTATAAACTGTCATCCTAAGAATTCAATGAGAAGTAATGTAGATTTTTACCAAGCCCCAAATCTCCTTTCTCCTCAGATTACTATTCATTACCCACACATTAGCCACATAACTTAGAGAAAGCTTGTCTGGATTCTTTCCTCGTTTCCCTGAGGTTTTCCAGGGAGCCAGAAGCTTGGATCAGGGAAAGGAGAAAATTTGGAATAACAGATCCATGGGAAGGTCTGGAGAACAACGTCAGCCTCTTTGATTTGGACCCTGTGTCATCTCCTGCAGACCTGTCTTTGCACACAGAATTCGTGCCGGTTACAGAAAACCAGGCTGGACCTCCCCTTTGCTCGGCTTGGTTACATGTGATTGTGTCTGATCGTGTCTGATTGTGTCTGATTGTGTCTGATTGTGTCTGCCTGGTGGAGGGACTAGTGCTGGGGAGGGAGAAGCTCTGACTGCAGAATCACTGAAGACCAGCACGCAGAGGCGGTTGGGGGGCAGTCGGGAGCACAGGTGAAGAGCACGGGAGCCACTTGGCCAGGCTTTGCACCTGGGGCCCTCCTGGGTAGAGCCGCGGGGTAGAAGGAGCGGCCAGGGTGACGGGCAAGTTTGCGCTCGGCTGCTGTTATTCTGCTGTCTGGATTTGGGGGGAGTTCATAGCTGAATCTTCCTCGAGTGGGTGTTCTCTCTGTTCTGCAGAAGCTCTCTTGGCGGCCCCTTCATCTGGAAGTCTCTGAATGGGGTTACTGCCTTCCCTTCAGCGGGTCACTCCTGATCATCAGCCCTGCCCCTTCTGGAATACCTGGCCGCCTCTTACGGCCCAGGCTCTCCGTGCTGGACAGGCCGCTCGCTTGGCAGGATGGCCTTTAAGTTGTCTTATCAGCATGACATGCCTGTCATGGGCTCCACAGCTGTGCCTGGGATGATGCTCCTCAATGCCCATGGAGGAGAAGTGCAGTAACTTCACAGGTGCAGCCCTTGGCCACCACCAGATGCTCTGGCCTTTTGGAGGCTAGAGCTGTTTTAGGCATTAGTGGGTGGTACCAAGGAAGGAGCACTGCCCTTATTGCCTAGGGGGAAAGGTAGGAGGGCAATAGAGAATAGGGCAAGTGGCTGTAAGTCATCCCCAGGGCATTGGGTTAGTCTTTGGAAGCTTCTGGAAGCCCTGTCCCGAGGCTGGCTGAGAGGTGTTTAGGACAGTTCGCTTTGTTGCATACAACTGTACACACACACACACACACACACACACACGGGTACATGTATGTACACACAGAGTTTCACATAAAAAAAAATACCCATCGTGCCTTTCAATGGACATGACAACTATGGTTTTCAGTAAACTTTGTGTGGTTCAGATGGCACAGAGGAAGAAGAAGAAGAAGAAGAAGAAGGAGACAGAGAAGGAGAAAGAGGAAGAAGAAGAGGGAGATGATGATGGAGATGAGAATCTAGATAAATCCCATCAAGTCAGAATAACATTTGTGTCATGGCGCCCTCAGCAAACTCTCACTGTAACACCTAACTCTGCTTAATCCCTACCTCCAAAATAATACAAGAGCACTTACATTTTCCTGAAAGGAGAAGGTTCTGTGTTGTCTACTGCCACTTTTGAGGTCAAGGGGGAAAAAATATCCCAAAAGATGCTTGTGACTTTGCTGTTCAGTTTGGGCTTCGAGATGTCAAAACCTTAGTGCTTTGACCATGACCCATTGATCTCTCTGGGGTTGTGTGACGCAATGGCTGCCTTTCATTTCGCTTCTTTACATGTGACTCTCTTCTCCACTTTGTGCCACAGCGTCCGCTTCATTTGATTGTGGGAAGCCCCAGGTGGAGCCGAAGAAATGTCCTGGAAGGGTTGTAGGTGGATGTGTGGCCAACCCACATTCTTGGCCCTGGCAAGTCAGTCTTAGAACAAGGTAACAACATTTCCAGAAACGATTAGTTCCATTCTTCTAGGTAAGCCCTGCAAAACCTTTCTCATTTCACACTGAATTCACAGAGCTTAAGTTATCAGTACCTGCCTCTATATTCTTAGGAGGAAGGAAAACTACAAAAATAAAATTATATTTTTCTAGGTTCTCTACTTTGAAAATAGCCAGAATTGGAATATTTTCCTTGATCTGGGCATCTATCGTCAAACTCTACGGATGTAGCAACTTACACCAAATTCCGATATTTCTGGCAAAGTATTGGAGATGCCTGGAGGGTTTTTATCAATGTCTATTGTCTCTTTGGAAGACAAAGGGCAGGGGGTATTTTTAGAAATGTGTTACGTTGAGGGAGGCATGGACAAAGTTATCTATAATTTTTGACCAATACCCTTTTTTTTTTTTTACACTTTTGTGAATTCTTGAATTTAATCAAAGGGTGCTCAGCCATTCATTCACAAGCACATCCCATGTCTTCACTCTAAGTTCAGGAGCACCATAATTCAAGAGTGATCAGTTCTGGTCCTATGGAACCCAGAAGGTTCGGGTGACTGTTTCAGTGGCATGGGCTTTTAATAAGTTCGATTTTCCTGGATGCCTCTTATAAAGCGCACGTGTGAAACAGGCTGATCTGTTTTCTGTGTTGCTCTGTCATCTTGTTTCGACACCAGGGCAACACTTCTGCATTCGGTTGTTGTTCTCAATTGCCTTCCTTCCCTATATTTGGGAGATGCCACCACTAAACTCGACTTCAGTGTATTTCATTCTTTTGTTGAGTTGGCTTTTCTTCTCTTCACCTTATCATTTATTAACTCCTTGCTATACAAACCCTCACCTTTCACACATTTCAAGTTCTTTCTTTCCCCAACTGTGCTGTGGTCTATTTCCTGACTGATTATTCAGGCACTTACAATTTGTATCCCTTTCATTACGATGGAGTGGCTGACACCCAAAGGGTAAATATGAGCAGATTCCCACAAATCACAGCTATTCGGGGTCACATTTGGTTCAGGTCTTGCATAGGTCTTGCCATAAAGAAATAAAAGAGGCCTCAAGGGTAGGACCTTTGGCTGGTCACTTCTGTTGGAATCCGGGGCCAACAAGTCTAAGCCACAGGTGTGGACTTCCTGTTGCAGCCCCATGGCTTTGTTCTCCTGTGGACCGGTTGTGCCTGGGTCTCCCCCTGCCAGCTAAAGCGTGGTGAGGATGAGACCTTCTGGAAAATACACTACTGAAGCACAACTCAAAGTTCTTGCCATCCTGATGATAGGCTGGTAGCCTTTTCCTATGGGAGCATCAACTTTGTTAAAATTGAGTGAATACTTCTTTCGGGCTTTCTGTAGAACATATCATCTGATTTGAACTAAAATTCTGGCAATTTTCCTTATAGATTTGGACAGCACTTCTGTGGAGGGACTTTAATAGCCCCAGAGTGGGTGTTGACAGCTGCCCACTGCTTGGAGAGGTATGTCTGGGGAACATGAAGACTTGTCTTAAAAACTCTCTGCCTCTCTCCCCCTCTCCTTTCCTGATTTCCTCCCTCCTTTCTTTCTCTCTCTGCCCCTTCTTTTCTCCCTCTCTCCCTCCTTTCTTTCCTCCTTCCCTCCGTCTTTTCTCCATCCCTCCCTCCTTTTCTCCTTCCTTCCTTCCTTCCTTCCTTCCTTCCTTCCTTCCTTCTTTTTATGGCAGTGACACTAGGGACCAGGGAATGGATGTGAAGGTTGAATCAGAATTTCCAGGGCCACTGGATGAGAGAGAAGGGGAATATTTCTAGGGAGGGTGGGTATGTAGGCCTGGGTCCATGGTAGAACAGGCCTCCTCACTGTGACAGACACGGGTCCTCCCAGGTTCTCCCGACATGGGTATCTGTCCATTCTTCTTCTGTGGTCAGGTCAAAAGCAGCTCGAGAACATTCCTTAGTGACCAGATTCAAGTAAACGGTGAGCTTTCTCTCTTGCCACTTGGAGGTCGCTGACTGTGGGTAGCGAGGTGGGGAGAAGACGCCATGTTTATGACTCAGAAGGCCACCTGATGAAGGGGCTGGCACATGACTTTGCTCCAAATGTCACCACCTTTCCTAGATCCTCAAGGCCTGCAGCGTATAAGGTCATCCTGGGCGCACACCGAGAACTAAATCTTGAAACGGATGTTCAGGACATAGAGGTATCCAAACTGTTCTTGGAGCCCACACGTGCAGATATTGCCTTGCTGAAGCTAAGCAGGTACCAACTCACTCTTGGTTTTCACCCCAAGATCAGGGATAACATTTGTTTATGCCCGGGTTTCATGAGCATAACAGAGTTGTGCGTATGTGTGTGTGTGTGTGGTGGGGGGAGACACCGTCTAGGACATGAAAGATACAAAGGCTTTGGGGAACAGAGAAAACCTGGGTTCGGTCCCATTCTGCCACACATTAGCTGTGCTCTTGAAAAAAGGCATCAGACAGATATCACAGGATTTCACTCGTAGGTGGAATTTGAGAAACTTAACAGATGATCACAGGGGAAGGGGAGATAAAAACAGAGAGGGAGGCAAACCCTAAGAGGCTCTTAAATACAGAGAACAAACTGAGGGTTGATGGGGGGGCGGGAGGAAGGGAAATTGGGTGATGGGCATTAAGGAGGGCACTTGTTGGGATGAGCACTGGGTGTTGTATGTAAGTGATGAATCACAGGAATCTACTCCTGAAACCAAGACTACACTGTATGTTAGCTAACTTGAGACTAACAATTGAAAAGAGGCACCAGGATTCGGTTTCCTTGTGTGGAAAAGGAGTGAGTTGAAATACGAAGTGCATGAACTCTCACTTAACGTTGGCCATTCAGCTAACATACATCCATAATCAGAGAAGTATTCAATTCTTCCAGGTTGACCGTTCTCCTCTCAAAACAATAATTTGTTTGGGGGAAACCAAACGAAACCACATGTTTCAAAGCACTTCAAAAGCTACAATATAGGGGCGCCTAGATGGCTCAGTGGGTTGAGCATCCGACTTTGGCTCAGGTCACGATCTCGCAGTTTGTGAGTTCGAGCCCCACGTGTCGGTCACTGCTATCCGTGCGGAGCCCACTTCAGATCCCCTGTCTCCCTCTCTCTGCCCCGCCCCCGCTTGTGCTCTCCCCCACCCCAAGTAAATAGTTTTTTCAAAAAGCTACAATATAGACCCACACACAAACACATACACACACAATTCACAAATGCAAGTTCCTCTTCCTCCTATCTATGTTTTTGTTTTTGCTTTTGCTTTTTTGGGAGAGAGAGAGAAAGAGAGGGCGAAAGTGAGTGAGGGGCAGAGAGCGAGTGGGAGAGAAGCAGGGCTCACCCGAAGCGGAGCTCATGTTTTTGCCCAAAGCGGGGCTCAAGCTCACCCGAACGCGCGAACTGTGAGATCATGACCCGAGTCGAAGTCGGATGCTTAACCGATGGAGCCACCCAGGCGCCCTTCCCTGTCTTTGGTTTTATTTTCCCTGTTGAGATAGAATTTTGTTAAGTCTGACGAAACGATAAATCTGCTTATGTTACTTAAAGTGAGTGATATTTGGAAACTGGTGCCAATGGAGAAGGCTGATCGGACAGCTATTTTGAGAATAGGCGCATTTGGGCCGGGCAACAAGGCCCAGAGAACACATGTACCGTATCTGGTGGATTCCAGACAGCGTGGGGTGAGCCAGGATGGGCCAGGCCAGCACAAGGAGAAAAGGTGTTTTCTGCATCGTACTGTGTCAGTGGAGCAGGGAAATACCAGCTCAGAGGATTCTGGGGGCTTTGGGCCGATGGCATCTTGTTGTGAGTGACCAACAGAGGAGTGGCACAAGAATCCTGGCGAGGCAGTCCGATGTAACTTTTGATGTTTTTCTTTCAGATCCGCCGTCATCACCTCCAAAGTGATCCCAGCTTGTCTGCCACCCCCAAATTATGTGGTTGCTGACCGGACATTATGTTACATCACTGGCTGGGGAGACACCCAAGGTGAGAGAAATTCCCAAACTCACACAAGGAATTGGTGTAGACCTGTAGCCTACAGGAGAAAACGACCATTTGTGCAAATTCCTACCACTTTTCCTGAGGGTCCACCCTTCCTGACTTTGTCTTGGTTCCCGCCTAAGTCTCCATAATTCATCGTCGAGGGACGTGGGCGAGGGACGGAGTAGTCCCTCTTGGGACTGAGTCTCTTGGCCCATACATGCAACGTTGATATCCCATCCCCAGGTAAGTAGGGTTTTGAAGTAGACCTAAACATTAAGGGTGTTTGATTATTCTTCATGTGAAGTTAGCCACACTGAGCTCCCTAACATGGCACGACACAACAACAAAAATTACGTTAAGCTCATCTCCCCAGATCCCCACATGCATTCGTAGGCGTGGAGAGGCTGTTGGTGGTGGGACAGACTGACAGCTGGGGGAAAGGAAGGAAGGTCCCAGCCCTACGGTGGCGTTCGCTGTTGGTTGATGGGGTGTGCGTGAAAGAGGAAATGCTTATGCACGATCCTGTATCAGCATTCGTGCTGCATTTGGGGGGCCCCATCTTCTCTTGGCAGTAGGCCCTGATAGGGATTATATTCGTCCGACTCGGGCCTCAAAACATTGTAAGAATGCCTTAGATCGCTGCCTCGATTTCTCCAAGCGTTGGTGAGGGCTCCAGAATGGGGGTCAGGGGCTCCGGAGGGTAGATCTCGTTCTGCCGCCCGCTGGGCAAACTGGACAAATCACCTTGCCTCCTTGTACCACTTGGCCTGGAAGCCCTCACCTGTAAAACCCGCGTTTTCGAATTGTGTTTCACACAGTATTTTGTTATTAGCTTTCGTTTAAGCAAGGTTTTGTGGTTTGGGGGGAAAAAAGGTTAAAAATGACTGGCCTTGGTCACTTCAAATCTGCCTTCCTTCTTTCTGCACTTTAATTACATTTGTGAAACCCCACCTCCTGAATGTCGCGCGTCCCCTACGTTCCGTGCTTTGGAGGCTGTGAGCACTGAGAAGTTAAAGGGAAAGCTTCCCAAATGAAGCGTCGCTGTGGATGTGACAGTCTACTCCGCTGTTTTGCATTTAAAAAAATTTAAACATCCCAAACCCCTGTGAGTTCAATATTTTTTGTTTCCATTTTGGAAACGAGGGATCTGAGGTTCCGAGAAGGCACAGGGCGGCCCCCTGGGAGCCGCGTGCACAAAGGGCGGGCAAGGGGGGTTCTGAGTCAGAACCCCGACTCCCACCTATCGGCTGCAGGCTCTTTTTGAACCTGTTTCCTCAGCTAGAAAACGGGCTGCAGGGCCATGGTGGGGGCAACGATGGGAGGGGTGCACGGAGCACTGGACATGGCCACCATCCACAATTTTCTAACTGCCATCCTGTGGTAGGTGCCTCCATCTACCCTGGCCTCACCCCCAGGTCGAGTGGGAAGACGATTCTCCGTGTACTCAGTGAACCAGGAGGAGTCACGAAACAGGAGTCAGGCCTGTTTACCACTTTTCTTATGTCAGGAGTAACGTTAGATCAGTGTTCTCAGCTTCTCGGCGTGAAGTCAAAACTCTCCCGTTCTCCCTTTCAGTCTCCGGACTTTCCCTGACTTGCTATTTCAAAGCAAGGTAAGCATTCAGGCAAGGGGCTCGTTCCGGTTAGTCCTTCATCGGCAGAGTGCTTCTGGGGCTGCTGCCTCTTCCTCCCCACAGCCCCTATCAGGGCGCCCCTATCTAGGACACTCCAGCCTCCCGGCCCTCAGCAATGCCATCTCTACTGTGGCCACACGATGGCAGCACTTCTGCACAGACCACACCAATTTCCCCGCCAGCTAGTGGGGGATTTTGTCACCAGCATCAGGACGGGCCTTGCTCAGAAAGCAGATACAAGGGCAAGACACTTGAATAAATCAGTTTTCAGCAGGATATTTGAGAAGGCTGGTCCCTCCCCACGAGTACTCAATTCAAGTAGTGCACCCCACCCGAAGCCTCCTCGGGCCCTTCTTCCACGGTGGCTCTGCCCAGCCAGAGCTGGGTCAAGCCTCTCCTTCCCAGATGGCGGTCCCCGTCCACGCTCCTGTCAACTCCAGATCCAGCGTAGGTATTCCAAACTCAACACGACCGTCCGAGTGTATTCAAAGTCTTTGGAGAAGGAGTAGCACCCCGTCTCTTGGCTGTTCCACGCTAGCAACGCTTTTTTGCGAGGCACGTGAAAGCCGGGCTTGCGAGATTCGAAAACTGGGTTATTTCTGAAAACACATGCCCGGGTGTGTCTATCTGGAAAAGCAGCGTTTCCTCTGGCTGTTTTGCAAATGTTCCACTTCAATTTGCCAAAGTAGAAAAAAAAAAAAAAAAAAAGCAGTTTTTTACAAAAGAAATACGAGTAAGACAAGCACATGGGAGAATATTTACTCTTCCTAACTGGAAAAGAAGTGAACACTAGGAAACAAACCAGGACAATTTTCACCTATTATATTAGCAAATATTTTAAAAAATATTAAATACTCAGAAGTGTAGGGTGAAGTGCCCTTTTTTTCTGGTGAAATCGCGTCCTGTCATACACTTTTAGAAAATAATTTGGCAACGTTAACCGGGAGCCATAAACACATGTATATAATTTCCGGGAACCAGGGTAAGAAAATATTAAGGAATATAAATAACATGCATGAACAAAGATGTGGACAGTTGGAAACCACTGTAGGAGCCCAGAAACACGGGTGTGAAGAATTTGGGCAATGCTGTCACAGACCCAACTTCAAATCCCAGTTCCTCCACTGACTTGCTGGGTGATCTTGGGCAAACTACACACCCTCTCCCAGCCTCAGTTTCCTTCACTGTGCAATAGAATTGACAAAAGTGCCTATTTCGTGTGACTATGGTAAGGATTAAATGAGATACACCACCGAACGAGCTTGTGCCTGAAAAAGTTTATTCCGGTAAAAGGCGGCCTTTTTTTTTTATATTGCGGTAAAGTATATATGACATAAAGTTCACTATTTTAATTATTTTGAAGAGTACGACTCAGTAGCACTTAGTACATTCGCAATGCTGTGCAACCACGACTATTTCCGGAACACTTTCCTCACCTTAAAAGGAAACCGCCCACCCATGAAGCAGTCACCCCCATCGAGATATTAACTACGGGCACCTGGATGGCTCATTGACCATCAGACTCCGGATTTTGGCTCAGGTCATGATCTTACGGTTGTGAGATCCAGCCTCACATTTGGCTTCTCGCAGAACATGGAGCCTGCTTAAGATTCCCTCTCCCTCTCCCTCTGCCCCTCCCCTGTTCGTGTGAGCTCTCACTCGCTCTCTCTCAAAAAAAACACAACCCACTAATTACAAAGATTGTAGTATCCAAAAAAAAGCCCTTATTATATAAGATTGTGTGAAATCAACCAGCGTATAAAGTCATGAAATATGATATAAGTAGTAAAAAAGAAACAAGCATCTAAAAAAGACTGAAAGTGAATATATGATATAGTAACACCTGTATTTCTCAATCTCTCTTTACATATTAAAAAATATTTCTTTAGAGTTAAAAAAAAGAACCAAAGAAACATAACAACATGAACCCCAAAATGCCACAAAGAAACCCAGATTTTTAAATCCAGGTCTTGGGAACATGAAATCATATATAATATTTATACCTTTAAGGGGTAGAAAGAAAGAGAAGAATTCCAGTAGTATTAGGAACTGACTTCTTTTAATTTGTATTTTGAGAGAGAGGATGTGAGCAGAGGAGGGGCAGGGAGAGAGGGGGACACAGAATTCGAAGCAGGCTCCAGGCTCTGAGCTGTCGGCACAGAGCCCGACGCAGGACTCGAACTCCCGAACCGCGAGATCACGACCTGAGTGGAAGTCGGACTCCTAACCCACTGGGCCACCCAGGCGCCCCGGGAACTGACTTCTTTATACAACCTCACGGTCAAACAAGAGACCTGCCACTGTTGCTCTGTTGTGCCGGAAGTTTCCTTGGGGGCATATTTGGGATCTGGTGGCCATTTCCTTCATCTTTTTAAACACAGGGACCTTTGGCGCTGGTCTCCTCAAGGAAGCCCAGCTACCGGTGATTGAAAATAAGGTGTGCAATCGCTACGAGTATCTCAACGGAAGAGTCAAATCCACAGAGCTTTGTGCTGGGAATTTGGCCGGAGGCACTGACAGTTGTCAGGTAAAGGACAAAGTCCGGTCTTCTGCCGTCCTGCGTCGGCCTCTTAGATACCTCTGCCCCCAAGTGGCAAATCCAGGAAGCCTTTGTCCATTGAAGGCCACGTCCATGTGCTACCCAGAAACATTTTAGGTCTGGCCCTGAATGCGGACTGAGATCATCTGAGGGGATTTCTCCGGCCCTGAGTTCCAGATGGGTTGTAAGGGGGTCGTAAAGTATCATCACTGCCAGAGCCCCACACACCTGGGGACCGTGTTGGAACATGGGACTCGGGTGGTGGCCTTACTAGCAGGGAAGCAAGGGAGGGTATGGGGAAAAGACCAACTCTGCCCCCTTTGCAATTATTCTGGGGTTTACTCTGCCTAAGGGAAACCCCAAGGCACGAAGGGATGAGACCACTCTTCACAAGGGACTTCTCCCCCAGGAACACCAAACGGTGTGGTTTTGCTAAATGTACCCTGTTAAGTACCGAAGCACTTCAGCCCTTGTTGGGTACTGAAGCTACTCAACACATTAATAAGTTTCTTTCTAATTGCACAAGAATGTTCAAGTACTGGGAAAACATACATTTGGGTAACAGAGGGGTGACATCCCATAATAAAAGGGTGCCGGTTTAATCCTCTCGTGGTTCTTTTCTCTCTCTGCCCAGGGTGACAGCGGAGGGCCTCTGGTCTGCTTCGAGAAGGACAAGTACATTTTACAAGGAGTCACTTCTTGGGGTCTTGGCTGTGCCCGCCCCAATAAGCCCGGTGTCTATGTTCGTGTTTCAAGGTTTGTTCCTTGGATTGAAGGGATAATGAGAAACAATTAATTGGATGGGAGACAGAGCGAGGCGTCAGCACATCTAGAAGCTGGAACGCGGGTGGGGAATTGAGCACGCTCAGAAATGATTGACAGTAATCAGACCAACACACTGTACTCACACCGCCCGCTGCTAAACCTCAACATGTTTTAGTATTATCGTGGATAAATTGTTCCTGTCCGTGGACTGCTGGATTCTGTAATAAAAAAAGTAACACATTTATAACATTTGTTGAAAATAAACTCTGTACTTCCTTTAACTTTTTTGAGCTTCATTGTTTTCTTGTTCTTCGTTTATCCTACCCATTTTAAATAGTGTGACTCTGCCAGACTTAGGTGATCTCTCTCTTTCTCATAAGGAGTCGTTGCATAAAGGACAAAGAAGCCCGTAAGATCATAGAGAAGAGAGCAGAGAAGTCCTAGTAAGCCGCCCATATGTTTATCATGTCTACAAAAGACGGGTTGACACACGTCTTTATTTCTGGCACCGCGATGGATGTTTTCAAAGCTGCAGCATGTATGGGGAGTCATGAGAACAAATTCTATTCTTGGGGATGAAATCCGTTACTGACAACTTGACGTTAGCTGAGCACAGCGGACACCGGGCGGAGACTTGTGCACGGTGAAGGGAACCGGGCAATGGCAGTGTAATACAAGACCCGTAGGGAGCCTGCGTGCTATTCTGGGTTACATTTGAATCTAGGAATGGTACCAAGATCCACGACCGCAGACTGAAGGTAGAGCACTTAATTTCAATCCCTAATTGTCTGCCCAGACAGCCTGTACTGTCACGCGGGAACGGTGTTTTCCAGTGACGCGTGCGCAAAAGGAAGACCGAGAACAAACCTGGATTGTTCTTGACAATTAAACACTTTTTTATTGTGACCAGAACCAAAATAGCAACTCAAGATGCAATTCAAAGGTGAGAGTATCGAGGAGGAATAGTCATCTTCCAGCATAGAGAAGTGCGAAAACAGCGACCCTGCAAGTGTGGACGGATACAGGGTGACGGCAGCATGAAGTCCCCAAAGAGCGGTGTTTATTTCATGGGAAAATAAAACATTCATATTCAGTCCTGTTGTGCTGGAGGATTACAAAACTTATTTTACGATTAGCCCACACCCCGTACCTATTGTCATGTGCTCACAAAGAATTGTCTTCTTTGTTGGCAAGACTCTCCTCGGTGCTCGTTTTGTCTGTCCACACAAAATAACTCATGAAAAACTGCTGCGTAAGATATATACTGAATCGGAAATACCACGAATATAACATACAAAGCAGAACAGCAGGAAAAGGTAACAGATATGTATTTAAGCTCTGCATTTCAAAAGTCTCAGTAACAAAAGAAGAAAGATCAAATCCCTTATTAGTGTCTATGACATCACTTCTAAAGCTTCTCCCAATTCTTTTAAACATGGATATAAATTGACCTTACTTTTAAATTAAAGTGTAAGCTGCTTCCCAAGACAGGTTAAACGTGTCAAGGTTGAATGAGAACAGTCCATGGTTTTCACCCTTGACCATGGGCGGCATCATAGAACTGAACTCACAAGATATACGATAAATATCCCTTCAAGATTAAAATCTTAAGACCCATGAAGTCAGAACCCATGGATTTTGTTCAGTACCGAACTGAGTATGTGGCTCTATCTTCTGAGGCCCAAACCTGATTTAAGAAAACAATAGGGTCAAATCCTCAAATTGTACAGCAGATTTGTTCATGATCACGGAACAAGGCCCGAGCATGCCCGCAGGCCCAGATGCTACAGTGGCTTCCACAGGGCAAAACAAGAAGAGAAAGGAAAGCCTCAGTACCACGTGGCCCAGGGGCCTTAGATTCAGTCTCTTCACAGGCAGGATTTCCAAATCTTCATCCTCCCTGGAATCTTCAGAACGCTCAGCTCGGAGCTTTCGTTCGTCGATCAGATTTGATGAACCCGCTCTGGACACTTTTCCCCGATCCCTGGTTTGCACGTCCTTCATCTTTGATGGAGCAAGCAGTCGTGAGAACTTGGTGAGGGTTTCTCTCGTCCCTCTATAACTGGGTCAGACCTGCTGCCCCAACTTGAGACAAAAACTGGGGCGGGGGGCGCTGTATGTGCAACAGGCTCTTGGCTAAACCAGCCGCATACTCTGTGCGCCCAGAGAGTTCCCTAGCGCCATAAATCCCAATTCATCCGACATCATATAAATATACTCTGGGCAGTTTGAATGTCTTTGTACAGCATGACGAACACTTAGAGCCGCGCGGCATAATGTGGCTAAAATGGACAACACGCACGTGTGTGCAAGGCACATCGGTTCCTTGAGAGACATCGACCTAGAGAGCCCCTCCCTTCTGTCTTTGGTAGGGGGGCCTCAAAGGTGCGAGCTGCAAACTTGGGTTTTCTTTTTCCTGCCACATTTGTAGGAATATGGACTAACAAAACAAGGAGAGAAGAGAAAGTCCTTATGAACTATTATACAACAAGCTACAACAAAGTTTTCTTGCTCAACATTATAGTTGGTTTTGATCAAACACACGGACGTGTAACATCTCATAAAAGCCCAATTCAAAGGTGACAAAAAAACTGTCACCAGGCTCATTTTTTAAAACCTGCTTTCAGACCCTAGGCAGGGTTAATGTGCATGTAAGTTCTTTATGTGACAGGACTAGGACGCCACCCACCCTGACCTGGTCCCTGAACTCTGATACAAACCAAGCAATTGTCTAGAAAGACACAGTTAGCAAAATGTTTCTCTCTTTTGGATAAAGCAGGACCTTACGATGGTATCGGGCTCAAGAGGATTTCACACAGTTTAACACCTTTTATAAATTTCTTAATTTTGATTTGCAAAATGGCAGCATCTCAAAGAGAATCTTCGACCTCACTCCAAATTTCAGGTATCATTGCTCTAAGGGTGAAAAATAGGTGGAGCTTTTGGGTGAGAAGTAAGTCATTACTCGTCACTTCATTTCCAAACAAGTGTAAGAATCTGTTTGGATTACTTCCCGAGGCAAATGCCCACCTGTTCTCTGACTGTTATAAGTCAGTTACTGCGATACGAGCTGATGGTTTTATTTTACACACACTGATGAGCTTTCCTTAGGAAAGTTCTGAGATGATGAATCAATCTTATGTTTCAAAATAGCATCAAGAAACAGGGTGATAAAATCCAATGAAATCATTGTATAAGTTTTAGAGGTTTGGTAACATACTCAGGAGACACTTAGCAATGGTTGCTGACCTGAGCCAAAGTCGGACGCTTAACCGACTGAGCCACCCAGGTGCCCCAAAGCTGTGAACCTTTCTAAGCATAGATTTCCTAGCACTGAAATGAGTGAGGATAAGAACCGCAATTGCATAAAATCATTTTGACTATTAAATGAAATGGCATGTGTGAAACCATCCGTCACACTGGTACTTAAAAAATGCCGCCTTCTAGGGGCGCCTGGGTGGCGCAGTCGGTTAAGCGTCCGACTTCAGCCAGGTCACGATCTCGCGGTCCGGGAGTTCGAGCCCCGCGTCGGGCTCTGGGCTGATGGCTCAGAGCCTGGAGCCTGTTTCCGATTCTGTGTCTCCCTCTCTCTCTGCCCCTCCCCCGTTCATGCTCTACCTCTCTCTGTCCCAAAAATAAATAAACATTGAAAAAAAAAATTAAAAAAAAAAAAAATGCCGCCTTCTAATCTCTTCCTAATCTACAAGTGAGGAAAAGAACTGCCATGAGGTTATTAACACTTCGGTCTTCTTATAAATATTTTTGGTGCAAATTTTTTTTTTAAGTTGAGAGAGCCACATACTTAATTTCCAGGCCGTTATTTAGAAGGCTGGTTTTCTTTTAAAAATCAGCAGTTAAATTGTTTTTTAACTATGCAAATAATACAAGGCCATGTGTTGTAATGAGAGAATTAATCAAATAATACAAAAGTCTACAGAGTGTATGGGGCTCCTGGGTGGCTCAGTCAGTTGGGCGTCTGACTTCGGCTCAGGTCATGATCTCACGGTCCATGAGTTCGAGCCCCGCGTCGGGCTCTGTGCTGACAGCTCGAAGCCTGGAGCCCACTTCGGATTCTGTGTCTCCCTCTCTCTCTGCCCCTCCCCCACTTGTGCTCTGTCTCTATTTGTCTCTCAAAAATAAATAAAACATGTAAAAAAAAAAGTCTACAGAGTGTAAAAGTGAAGTCTTCTTCCCAATTCATTGCTATCCCAAGAGGGTCTACATTACTATATTAGATCTTTTATTCTAATATTTTACTAATTTACTAATTAGTAAATTACTAATTAATAATTTACTAGTTAGTAATTTTACTAATTTACTAATTTTTACTATTCTAATATTTTACTCTAATATTTCATATCCTCTCTTCCTCTTTTTATTATGAAACATTTCCAGCAGAGGAAATTAGAAAGAATTAGTGTAGTGTGAATTTTTCTTGATATAACTCTTCATGTTTGTGTATCGGTTAGATACTTGCCCTACACACCAGTTAGACGCCCTTCTCCAAAACTTCATCTCTCTTTCTCCTTCTCCATCTTCTATCGATCTATTTTTATCCATCCACCCACCCATCCATCCATCCATCCATCCATTATCTCTTTCTCTCTCTTTCCATCTTCTGTCTTCTCATCTAGCTCCAGAGAGGATTCGCTATTGGTTTTATTTTTTAATAAATACTGAAACAGGGGCGCCTGGGTGGCTCAGTCGGTAAAGCGGCCAACTTCGGCTCAGGTCATGATCTCACAGTTTGTGAGTTCGAGCCCCGCGTCGGGCTCTGTGCTGACAGCTCAGAGCCCGGAGCCTGTTTCAGATTCTGTGTCTCCCTCTCTCTGGCCCTCCCCCATTCATGCTCTGTCTCTCTCTGTCTCAAAAATAAATAAACGTTAAAAAAATTAAAAAAAAAAATACTGAAACACATTGTTCAGCAACTTTTCACTTTGTAATCAATCTTGAAGATCTTACCGTGTCATTCCACACAGATATATCTCAATTCTTTTCATCTCTATATAGTAAGCCATACCACGAATATATTACCATTCTCACAATCAGTTTCCTACTGATGCACATTTATTTCTGCTTTGCCAAATGACCCATTCTCTTCCTTTAGATTTTTTTTCTGAGTTTTAACACCTTAGCAATGTTTCCCTCTTCATAACCACATCTTAAAAAATAATATACATTCTTTCAGAGTTTTGCTTTTTTTTTATATTAATCTTCCAAATCAACTTTGAATCTTCTGCTTAGGACGTGAGATGACAGATTGATATTATTTCCCCCCATGAGAGTTCAATTTTCTCCACACCCTTTTTTCCCTTAGTAGTTTGAAACGTTGCTTTTATTTAAGGTGCACTGAATTTCATACGATACCTGCCAAGTTTTTCTACATCGTCCACTGTTTCTGGCAAGGCGATACCCTTGGTTTCAGGCAACAGCATCACGAGCCCGCCGCAGACAGATGCCAGGATACCTACGGAATAAAGAAAGGCGACAGCACACGAGGAACGCACAGCTGGCCCGTGGCCTCCCTCCCTGCTCACCCTGGAGCTTAACCTTAACCAGCTAACCAACTAACCTCAACCAGCCCTTACTGGCAGCAGCCCTCTGGTTACCCACCCAGCTCTCCAGTTCTCTTTTGCCACCCTTCGAAACGTGCTCTTCCTTCCTTGGACCCTGTGCGGTCCCACCGTCCCGGGACTCTTGCAAACACCTGTTCATTCGCTCACTTCACTATTACTTATCGGGCGCCTAAGTGAGAGAGAAGACCTCACCTCCTGCTTCTCACAGGACTCCTCTCAGCTTCCTTTTACCCACCAAGCGCTTTACTGGTTCCTCTCCCTCCCCTTCCTTACTGGGTCACATTACACGGTCGGACCCGTCCCCACTTTAGCCCAATGGCCATCTCTTGGAGTCTTTCTGGGCTTCTCACTGTGCGCCGAACCCTCTGGCTCCAGTGTCTGCAATGGGCTGGTGGAGGCACGGACCCTATGCCAGCCTCTCCTCTTTCGGGACCCTTCTCCCAACCTCGCGTTATCCTCCAGTTGCTGTCCCCACCTTTCCTGTTCTTTAGAGCTGAAATTCTTGAAACACCATCCTCCCCTATTTTCCACATCTCTTCACGTCCTACGGATATGCCGGTAAATGTTTAGCAACCGGCCCTCCCGAAAATACAGCGCCGACTCTGCGGATTTCCGTGGTGTGAGTACCCCCACCGCGGGCATCTCTAGGTCCTGCCACGATATCATGGATCCAGGCGGTGGGAAGGGAGGGGCGGTGACAACGTGTGATGTCGCGTCTCCCCCATAAGGACACGACGGACCAAAGTGGCCCGAAGAACACAGAGAGTAGGGAAATGTACGTGAACTAGGAAGTGATGGGGTTTGAGTAATTATCTCCTCTGTTTTTAATAGATTTGATACAGGGAAGTTTGAACAATGGCTATGCTAACCCCTGGGCTCAAAAATCCCTGAAAACTTCAGAGCTGGCCTTGGCAGGTAGGTGCTGGCTGGCGTCCTGTGCCACCCCCCCACCCCACCGCCCGCTCTCTCTGGGGTCTGCCCTGCGTGCTCCGGACCCACCTTGCCCACTGGTCGGGCCCCACGGCAGCACCGGCCGCTGGTGAAGCCGCTGCCCTCCCCTGGCCCCGCTTCTCTCTGGCCTCTTCATCCCTCTCGCATCCCTCCTCCTCTCCTCGAGGCCTCCAGGCCCTTTGCCACCCAGGACGCTTTGTCGCTCATCAGGGCTCTGTCTTGCCCGGGCCCTCTCCTTTCCTCTCACCTGGTCCCATTCCTGGGGTGGGGGTCTCAGACCCTCCCATGTCGGTGGTTATCTACACTCAGATGGCCTCCCGATCTCTGTCACCGGGCCACGCTTCTCTCCCGAGCACCGGCCCCAAAGGCTACTGGCTTTCTTGCAGGCACTTGCTGCGACCCACACCCAGACAGGTTCCTTGGTGTCCCGTGGGCCAGCTCCTCTGACGTTCACTCAACGAAGGCCTGGCTGTCTCCGCTTTTCCCAGCCAGGAGCTCGGCCTTCCCCCCTCCCTTTGCCCCTGGGGAGCCCCTCCGGGGAGCCCACTCAGTCACCCCTCTTGCCAGTTTCACTTTCTTTTTAAGTTTATTTATCGCGAGAGAGAAAGAGAGAGGAGAGAGCACGAGTAGGGGAGGGGCAGAGAGAGAGGGAGAGAGAATCCCAAGCAGGCTCCGCACTGTCAGCACAGAGCCCGACGTGGGGCTTGAACTCACAAACCATGAGATCACGACCTGAGCCCAAACCAAGAGTCAGACACTTAACCGACTGAGCCACCCAGGTGCCCCCTTGCCAGTTTTACTACTGACGTATTTCTCGAATCTCTCTGCGCCCAGTGCTCCTGGTGTCATGGCCTTAACCCCCAGCCGCCAGGCATGATCCCTTCCCTGAGGAGCTGGCTCCCCACCAGCACGGCCTCCCTCCAGCCCATTTGCACATCAGAGTCCTGCTTCTAATATGTAAACCTAACACTGTCAATCCCAGCTTAGATCTCCTAGCTTCCGCTGCTGTTTGGATAAAGAGCAAACCTTTGCGGGACCAGGAATACCCTTCATGACTGTGATCTGGTCCAGCCTGCCACCCGGCGTCCCCAACCCCCCACATCTGGCGTCTGCTTTTGACTTCCCCGCTTCCCAGACAACAGCTTCACCCTTGGCCGCTAGGCCTTCCACTGCCTGGAGCCCAGGCCCACGCTTCCCACGTAGGTAATTTCTACTCCTCTCCGATCTCAACTATGCACTCCTCCGTCCTCCTCCACTCCAGCGGGTCAGGTGTCCCTACCCCGCGCTCGCCTGCCTGCGCCCTCTGCTTTCAGTATTTAGCACACTGTGCTGTGACTGATGGTTTGGAAGGAAGTGTGGCTCTCTCCCCAGCCAGACTCGGCAGGAAGGGGGCATCAGGGCCGGCTTTCCCAGCACTTGGCTGCAAGCCAGGCCCAGACCTTGAACGACTGCCGCCCCACCCCCAGCCCAGACCATTTGGTCTTGGCTGAGCAGAGGCACGCTCTGCTTTTTCATGCTGGCCACAGAGTCAACACTGGGCTTGTTCATCAGACCCCATGAGATAAATTGCGATAATCTTTTCTTGAATTGGGTGCTGTCACGTGGTTAGGAGCTTTCCTGCCCCTAGCTAGTGAGCACTGTTAGGGATTTTGCATTATTCGGGATGTATGTCCCCACGGACTCAATATTTTCATTGCAAGTTAAACTGCTGAGCACAAAGTAGAACACAGTCTCTACCAGGAGTGAGGACGTGGAGGTGGAGGGAAGGTAGGTGGGAAGGGGCCGGCCTGTGTGCTTTCTTGCTGAAGAGAGTCGAGGCAGGGACGAGACACAGGCAGAAAGGTGAGCACAACACTTGAGAAGCACTGGACTGAATTACCCTACGCCCCCAGCCCCTGTGCCTTGCTTCTGTCCCCTCAGGAGGCCTGCGGAAACTGGAGTTGGAAGGAGGGCATGAACTTGAGAGTCATCGCAGAGCTTACGGTACGTGGGCAAGGGGTTCCACGCACAGCCTGCTTCACGTCAGAGCAAACGAAGATACGATATGTAATAGGTATCGAACATTTAAAAATCTAATTAGTTTGTAGGCTTGTTCCGAAACAGCCGGGAGGTCCAAGCTGGTCCCCTGAAAATTAGTCGTGTGGCCCCCCAATTTCAAGAGTTTTGTAGTACTGGTATGCAACTCAGAACTTAAGCAAAGAAAGCTAATGGCTCATCACGACACTTTTGTATAAAATAAATTGGAATCATTTAGGTTTCCCATAGGACTATAATCGGTTTGGCCACTCAAAACTCAAGCAGTTGTCATAAAAAAATTGAATGATCTCATTAATAGCAAACCTGGTGATCACTATAGATGAAATACAAAGAATATAGATGAAAAGCATTTAGGAATCACGTACGAAAGGAGTCCTTACCAAAGATGATAAGAGGTAGTTCTAACCAAATGGCCGCCAGCCGGAAGAGCAGAAATGGGGCTATGATTCCCCCAAAATCACATAAACCCGAGCAGAGAGAAACTCCGAAGTTTCTGCAGAGTAAAACAAACATTGTTTTAGAGACAAAAATATTTAAATGTAGTCAGGACAAGGGAAACGTTCAGATACACAGGCAACAAAGCAATCTTAGTAATATTTTCCGTTTCTGTAGCTTTCGACTTTTGAGAACTGCGACCTACTCTCCTATTTTGAAGCACGCCGCTTCCATTCTGCCCCATTTCACATCGGGCAAACGCCGAGTCACCGGGGAGCTAGGCGGTCTACAGCGCCGGTGGAAATCACTCTCCCACCGGAGGCTCACCGCCCAGCCCACGCCGCAATGCTCAGGGATCACCTCGGCACCCTCACTTGACAGTAAGGAAGGCCCGTGAATACTCCCCCAGGAAAGGAGGCCAACGTGCAGCCCACGCACGCTGCTTCACTCTGTCCTTCCTCAATCACTCACAGCTGCCAGACGTGGAATGTGGTCAGAACAGAGGCCGTAGCCTTTAAACGGGGTGATGCCGAGCGCAGTTTTGACCCACATCTAAGCAAGTACGCTACCCAGATTTTCTGATCCCACAAAACCACCGCTGTGTATAAAGATACTGATATGAGAAATATTTATGTCAAGAGATGCGGAAGGTAGCAATGCAGAAAGCAGCTATAGCTCAAAGTGGATCTTCTTTACCGGCTGCCTCCAGCCCGGGCTAATATATCATCAAGTTAAGAAAACTGTTTCATGGGTTTCAGGTGAGAACATTTGGCTGCAGAATCACTTAGGAGAAACCAGGACATGTAGGTTGGAATTACCGTAATGTTGTTGGGTACAATTCTGAATTTACCAAATAAACAATTTCAAAGGCCATGGTAATCCCTAGTCTTCCCAGGGTAGCCACTGTGGTTCTCAACCACGGTATTCCTGCAAATAGAAAATGTGGAAGGGCAGAGTTAGGGGTTTGCTTTCAATGAAATATCACAAAACAACGAAAGGCATTTGTTTAGTGTTCCCCCAGCCCTAAGTCTTTGATAATTTTAAGCACAAATGACAGATATCTTCTAATATTGTAGCCAAATTTATTTTTAAGTGTTTATTTATTTTTGAGAGAGAGAGAGAGAGAGAGACAGAGCATGAGCAGGGGAGGGGCAGAGAAAGAGGGAGACACAGAATCCAAAACAGGCTCCAGGCTCTGAGCTGTCAGCCCAGAGCCCGATGCGGGGCTCCAACTCCCGAGCTGTGAGACCATGACCTGAGTGGAAGTTGGACGCCTAACCGACTAAGCCACCCAGGTGCCCCATATTGTAACCAAATTTTAGCAGCAACAACCACCAGGACGATAGCTCATATTTAGTGTGCTAGTTGCCTTTCTGAGCAGGGTTAGATGATGGAAATACAATTCAAGAATGATTTGTTCAGCAGCCACTGTATTGAAAACAGCGTTCCCGGCACTGCCATCCTAGAGGGCCTGCGTCCCCTGGCCTTCTGGAAGGTGATCTTCACTTGGGCCCTTGAGAACCGTTATCACAGCCTATTGCCCATTTGCCCTCTCTCTGTTCCCACCCCTTAGTGATAACACACAGAACACCTGCTCCAAGAAGGCCAGAAAGAATCGGGATGTGAAGCCAATGTTGCTTTCTAGAGGGTAGCAAAGGCTTGGAGACTGGAACCTTCAGAAGGGAAGATCTATGCCTTGTGTTATCGGTAGGGTGTATATTTCTTATTGTCTTCCCCATCCCCAATCTTGCTACTTCCCCAAGAAATCATCTAGAAGAGGCCAGATTCTTAAAAATCAGTTGGTTCATTCATTTAAAAATGAACTGTTCTAGGGGCTGCACTGGTTATATGAGGAAATTCTCCTATCCTCCAAAGTAACTAGGGGAAAAAGCTCAAAGTTCTTCATTAAATGTTTTATTTCTTTTGAGTTTTAACAGAAGAGGGAGTAAACTATCTTTGCCCTAAAAAAGTCAGTGCTCTAAATTTCTTAAGAGTTGCACAAAAACAGACACTCAGATCAATGGAACAGAGTAGAGAACCCAGAAATGGACCCACAAATGTATGGCCAACTAATCCTTGACAAAGCAAGAAAGAATATCCAATGGAATAAAGACAGTCTCTTCAGCAAACGGTGCTGGGAAAACTGGACAACGACATGCAGAAAAATGAACCTGAGCCACTTTCTTACACCAGATACAAAAATAAACTCAAAATGGATGAAAGACCTAAACGTAAGACAGGAAGCCATCAAAATCCTTGAGGAGAAAGCAGGAAAAAACCTCTTTGACCTTGGCCGCAGCAACTTCTTACTCAAGCCATCTCCAGAGGCAAGGGAAACAAAAGCAAAAATGAACTACTGGGAACTCAAAAAATAAAAAGCTTCTGCACAGAGAAGGAAACAATCAGCAAAACTAAAAGGCAACTGACGGAATGGGAGAAGATATTTGCAAATGACATATCAGATAAAGGGATAGTACCTAAAATCTATAAAGAACTTATCAAATTCAACACCCCCAAAAACAAATAATCCAATGAAGAAATGGGCAAAAGACATGAAAAGACACTTCTCCAAAGAAGACATCCAAATGGCCAGCCGACACATGAAAAAATGCTCAACATCAGCCATCATCAGGGAAATACAAATCAAAACCACAATGAGATACCACCTGACACCTGGCAGAATGGCTCACATGAACAACTCAGGCAACAACAGATGTTGGCGAGGATGCGGAGAGAGAGGATCTCTTTTGCACTGCTGGTGGGAATGCAAACTGGTGCAGCCACTTTGGAAAACAGTATGGAGGCTCCTCAAAAAATTAAAAATAGAACTACCCTATGACCCAACAATTGCACTACTAGGTATTTATCCAAAGGATACAGGTATGCTGTTTTGAAGGGGCACATGCACCCCCATGTTTATAGCAGCACTATCAACAATTGCCAAAGTATGGAAAGAGCCCAAATGTCCATCGATGGATGAATGGATAAAGAAGATGTGGTATATATATATATATATATATATATATATATATATATATACACACACACACACACACACACAATGGAGTATTACTCGGCAATCAAAAAGAATGAAATCTTGCCATTTGCAGCTACGTGGATGGAACTAGAGGGTATTATATTATAAGTGAAATTAGTAAGTCAGAGAAAGACAAATATTGTATGCCCTCACTCATATGAGGACTTTAAGAGACAAAACAGATGAACACAAGGGAAGGGAAGCAAAAATAATATAAAAACAGGGAGGGGGACAAAACATAAGAGACTCTTAAATATGGAGGACAAATAGAGGGTTACTGGAGGAGGTGTGGGAGGGGGGATGGGCTAAATGGATAAGGGGCACTAAGGAATCTACTCCTGAAATCATTGTTGCACTATATGCTAACTAACTTGGATATAAATTTTTTAAATGTTAAAAAAAGAATGATTAGCAAGATTCATACACACACACACACACAAAGAGTTGTGCGACTCATGCCATCCGTCCTTAGTGGACACGGGTCTGAGATATGTGACTGATGGACAAGCACGTATCTGCTCTCCCAAGCAAAGCTAAGGACATCCTGACTTCCATCTTTGAAAATGAAATTCTTCCCTTTTATATTCATATTTATTCATGCTCACTCAGTACTAAATGGTCCTCTTGTCTCCTAGAAGGATTAATGCTCATTCCCGAGCACATGATTTTTTTAGTAGAAAAGCAGGTGTGGAGGTGGAGGATGAAAGAAAAGAATCGAGCTTGGTAGATTGTCTTCTCTACAGAATAGTCAACGACAACAGCAACAACAACAAAGCTAAAACCGACCAAATAAAACCATTGCCTAGGATGTCAAGCACAGAGAAAGACGGTTTAAGAATCCAGATCACTGCTGGGAGGCTCCGGGTTACTACATTTTGACCGCAAACTGGCCGAGGACGTCCTGGTGTACTTGACGTTTTTCCCAGATGAGGACACCTGTAGCTCTCACGCTAACAGTTACATCAGGGGGTGAGGAGTATCAGGATTGTGCTGATGTGCTGGGCTGCCATGTGCCCTGGCACAGAGCAGTGGTAAACATGTGTTTTATTTAGGCCTTGCCTCTTCATGAAGGCCAGAGAGGGGGACTAGGAAATGCATTCCACCCCAGCCTTCAATGAGCAGGTGGTACAGCGCCAGGGGCCAGGGAACGGAAAGTGGGAGCCCTTGCCCAGATTCCCTGGGTCCCAGCCCGACCGGGCAACCTCTCACTGTTCTCGGGCTGCAAAGAATGTCGCCGGCTACCGTGGAAATGACTTGATTATCCAGGTTAAATTCTTAAGTTAGAGGGTTTTTTTTCCTACTGAATCAAGACTACTCTACAAGTGAGTCCCGCTGATAACTTTCATGACAATTTAAGTTTACGAGTGAGGCTATCACCGTTTGCCAGAAAGAACCACACGAAACCCAAGAAACCGAACACACACACACACGCGCGCACACACACACACACACACACACGCAACACGTGGTTAGCTCAGTGAATACAGACAGATAACAAGTCAATTCAGCGGTATGTTGAGAAAATGCTGTCAAGCGGCCACCCTTGGGGAGACATGGTTTCTCCTACATGCTGACTTTACCCCGAAAGACTCTCAGTTCGTTCCGAGCAGCAGAGGCCACTATCTAACCACCCTGAGCTAGAGATTTCGGTGAAACGTGTAATAAAACAGAAGTCCCAAGGGCACTGCACTGTTCGTGAACTTAAAAGTGAAGTGAAAGCGATTTGTCAGGAAGTGTAAATGATGTGTGGATATTACGGATGCAAACAGAGACTTCTGATCATCCATCGCAGGAATGCTCGAAGTTCGTCTCAGAGAGGCAACAGGCACCTTTCAGGAACAGTGACAAGAAAACACACAAGACAACTTAAAAATGAGGAGTGACCCTGGAACTAGGCTCCGTGGAGTCCTGAGAACACAGAGAAAGATGGTCCCTCTGAATAGACGTTTATTTGGCCAAGGGACTGGAGATTACTGAGAATAATGCCTCAGTTTTTGAAGAAAGGATATGCAGGATTTTAAATGAACACTATTTTACATCTCCTCTGACGGTACCATCTGCTTGGAGTTCTGAAATAAAACGGTAGTGAAAATTTGTAATAGAGATATGTAAATTAAGATGTATTGGCTTACTCCTCACTTCAAGAGAAATAAAAGGCAGAATTCTCCTTTCAAAAAGACTACTTACCAAAAGGGCTAGGTTTGTACCCATCCTAAACAAACCCAAATGAAAGATGCAGACAGCTACGGATAAAGAAAACCTAGTTCTCAGACTTCAATTAGAGTTCAGAAATTTGGGTCAAAAGCAGAGTGCCTTAAGTGAAGAGACAGCCAGAAAGACTTTCTTTTTCCAGAACGTCATTCTTTAGACCATGAAAAGTTGTGCTCAGTGGAGGCAAAGCCAGTTAAATTGTTCTCTAAGAGATAATTTTAGAGCTGATTCCTCTAAAAGGCTAATCAGCATTCAGTGCAGGGGCCCTCCTCCTGTTCATGACGTCAAGAACGACTGAGAGGAAGAGTCTTTCTAATGTTAATCCAGCAGCCCAAGTAACCAGGTCCAAAACCTCCCTTAAGTAGAAGTTAGGGCTGCCAACTCCAGCGAGGAACCTCTGTTAAAATTTGGGGCTCACAAGGAGCATTAGGGCTTGAACCTCTTCTTGTCAATCATGGCCGACGTAGGCTTTTATAAAAGCAGCTGAATCTGTGAATGTACACATCAGATGTGTCCAGAATAAAAGCAATTATTTTTCAGTCCTGCTGAGAACAATTCTAAGGCTGACATCGGGAAATTATGTCTTCAAAATAAGACGGATCAGACCAGACAGAAAAGTCTATTCCTTGCCTTATGGTTTTCAATTGATGAGTGTTCTCTACAAAATAGCTCCGTTCCCACACATTTAGTTCCTCCAACGTTGGTGTGGACATATGGCTTAGAATGCTTTCTGGGATCGTGCGGGATGCAGCACCCATCCAAATGAGCCCAGTCAGTCCGGGGCCAGAGAGAATTTTCCAGGGAAAGAGTGTATCATGAAATGATGGGCCACCTGTAAGTCATTAACCTTTCTCCACACCTTCCTAATTTCATATGCAATAAATACTTAATTCCTATTCCATGTGCTATGAGGACAGAAGACTTCGCTCTAGGGAACTAAATCCAAAATGATACCGTGTCAAAAAGGGAAACAACAGCGAGGTCTCCAATGTTCCCCATTCGTCCCCCTTCTAGTTCAATTGTGCGTTGTTCACAAGGATAAGAGCTACGTCTATCTTGTTCAGGCTCTGTTCCCACTCCTAATTTAGCGGTGGCAATTAATAGATACTAAATAGGGGCGCCTGGGTGGCTCAGTCGGTTGAGCATCTGGCTTAGGCTCAGGTCATGATCTCGCGGTCTGTGAGTTTGAGCCCTGTGTCGGGCTCTGTGCTGACAGCTCGGAGCCTGAAGCCTGCTTCGGATTCTGTGTCTCCCTCTCTCTCTGCCCCTCTGCCACTCATGCTCTGTCTCTCTCTGTCTCAGAAATAAATAAACATTTAAAAAAAAGATACTAAATAGACATGTATTGACCAATATGAGTTATACAGATTCCTCGACTGTTAGAATGCTTGAATACAGTGTAGTGGGTTGAATAGTGTCCCCTAGAGTTCATGTCCACCCAGAACCTAGAATGTGACTGTATTTCTATATGGATCTTTGCAGATGACATAAAGAAGAGAAAGTCATACGAGGGTGGAGGTGGACATTGGAATGATGTCAAGCAACACCCAAGATTCCTGACAACTGCCAGAAATTAGGAGGAGGCAGGGAAGGATTCTCGCCCAGAGCCTTCAGAGAGAGTGTGGGCCTGCCCACACCGGGATTTCAGATTTCCAGTGTCCGAGACTGTGAGAGAATACGTTTCTGTTGTTTCAAGCCACCCGGGATGTGGTGCTTTGTTACTATAGCCCTAGGAATCTGGTATACTCACCAAAAATGAGATCAGTGTAAATAAACAGTTCTGTTTATCATCAACCATTCCAATCAGAAGACTTTACATCTTTTAAAAAAATTTTTTTTAATGTTTATTTATTTTTAAGAGACAGAGAGAGACAGAATGTGAGTGGGGGAGGGCAGAGAGAGAGGGAGACACAGAATCCGAAGCAGGCTCCAGGCTCCGAGCTGTCGGCACACAGCCCGACATGGAGCTTGAACTCACCAGCTGTGAGATCACGACCTGAGCCAAAGTCAGACGCTTAACCAACTGAGCCACCCAGGCGCCCCAGAAGACTTTACATCTTTTCTAGTCTGAAGGGGGGCATTTCTGTAATTTTATTTAAATAGGGTTTGGGGACTTCATAAACCTTCATATAATTAACAAACTCATCTGTAAATGTCTATTTTCACTTCCACAATACTGGAGCTTCTTTCTTGACCCTCAAGTGATTCTCAAAAGAAAAGACAGACTCTTTGGGGCCGACAAAAGGGCTCCCAGAGAATCAGCCCTCTCAGTATCCCCCACCCCACATACCCCGGAACATGGAAAGAACGAACTTGCTCTAATTCCTATGCATTCCGTGGGGCTTTGAAAAGCTTCCCCGTCCTGCGTCTGCTGTGTCCTGTGGCAGAGATAACGCGGGTTGTGTTAACAGTGCACTTGGGGTCACCCGCCACCTCCTCAGCGTGCACTGGCCTCGGGCCCTCCCACGAACTCTGACTTCTCCCTGAAATCACCCTGTGCCCCCCGGGCCGCCTGCCACAACCTTAACTCCTGCTCTCGGCATCTCTCTCCTCACTGGAGAGATCCAACCTGATGCGGCGAGCAGGAAGCTCGCGGGACCATGCCCAAGTTCCTGGCACGGCCAGGGAGGCCAGTCACTGCTGGTGGCAGGTATCCTCGGCCCCTTTTCGTGCATGTTCCAGCAATAACAGAGAACGTGTGGTCCCAGGACTCCCGAAGATGGCTCATACTTCTGAGAGCTCTGCCCTACTGTGGACAATCTCCACTACCCTTCCCTTCTATCCACTACATTTCCTTTCTCTTCCTTTTTTAAGCTTATTTATTTTTTTAGTAATGTCTACACCCAATGTGTACGAACTCGTGACCCTGCGGTCAAGAGTCACATGCTCCTCTGACTGAGCGAGCCAGGTGCCCCTGTCTAGTACGTTTCTTTTCCTTCGTATGTGCCGAGTTCTCGCCTCCGGAAGCTTTTCCTGACTACTTCATGCATATCACTGCTTGCGTCTATTTTTTTAATCAGTCAGAGCCTTCAGAGAGATTTATTTTCCTAAATCTTGTATTGTTGGCTCTGGAGCAACAGGTTTAAATTGCGTGAGTCCACCCACAAGCAGACACTTTTCACAGTGCTGTACTGTAACTGTATTTTCTTTTCCTTATGAGTTTCTTAATAACATTTTCTTTTCTCTAGCTTACTTGATTGTACGAACACAGAATATAACACATACAGCATACAAAATATGTGTTAACTGACTGTTTTGTTGTTGGTAAGGCTTCCGGTCAACAGAAGGCTATTAGCAGTTAAGTTTCGGGGGAGTCAAAAGTCATATTCAGATTTCCAACCATGCAGGGAGTCAGCGCCCCCACCGTTGTGTCAAAGGTCAACTGTAAATAATTCCATTATTTCATGTATTATAGTGAGTTGTGAAAGCATTAAAGTGTCTATATCCCAACATTACCTCGGTGTTTACAGCAGCATTATCAGCAAGAGCCAAGTTACGGAACGACCCCAAATGTCCATTGACTGATGATGAATGGATAAAGAACCTATCGTATAGATATGCAATGAGATACTACTCAGTCATAAAAAGAATGAAATATTGCCATTTTAAATGCAACCGTGTGGAAGGAGCTGGAGAATATTATGCTAAATGAAATAAGCCAGTCAGAAAGACAAAAACCACATGATTTCACTCATGTGCAATTTAAGAAACGTAAGACATGAACGTGGGGGAAAGAGAGGCAAGGAACAAACAGACTCTTAACTACAGAGAATAATCTGAGGGTTGCCGGAGGGGAGGTAGGCAGGTGGTCGGATGGATTCAATGGGTGATGGGTATTAGGGAGGGCATTTGCTTTTTAAAATTTTTTTTAATTTTTAAATTTATTTTTAAGAGAGAGAGAGAGAGCGTGAGCAGAGGAGGGGCAGAGAGAGAAGGAGACACAATCCAAAACGGGCTCCAGGCTCCGAACTGTCAGCACAGAGCTCAATGTGGGGCTCGAACCCACAAACCGCGAGATCATGACCTGAGCTGAAGTCGGACGCTCTACTGACTGAACCACCCAAGCGCCCCAGGAGTGCACTTGTTGTGATGAGCACTGGGTGTTGCATGTAAGTGATGAATCACTAAATTCTACCCTTGGAGCGATTATTACACTATACATTAACTAACTGGAATATGAATAAAAACTTGTAAGAAAAAAAATTTAAAAATAAGGTATCTACATCTCTTACTAGGTTGTGAACCTTTGGAAGTCAGAAGTGTCTTCCTTTCCTCCTTTTGTAACCCTGGTGCTTTGCATGGGGCCAGTGATATGGCAGAAGCTCAGGAAATATGCAAAACATGGTCGGCGATATCATGAAAATAAGTCAAATAAAGGCGATCAAAAGCAAGTTACATGGCTACAAGCTAGATTTTGCACATCTATTTCATCCATAAATGCACCTGAAGTGGAGAAAACAGAAAAGTCTATGGAACCAACCGCTATACTCAAACTCGTTACGCTGATCAAGCAGAAAATCGAGTGCCATCACTACAGCTTGCCTGGTGCTAAGATTTTGATGCAGTGATACGTTTTCTGAGGACAAGAGGCTCCCATTCTTGATTATTTTGATTTAAGACTACTTCAAGGCCTTGAGTGCCCAACAGATTCAGGGGCCCATTACCTTCTGGTAAGAATGCGGTGACAAGGCAGGCCACGCCTGCCACCATGTTGCTTCCCGCAAAGGGAAGGCGGCGTCCAAAACGCTCAATGGTCAGTAAGATCAAGAGGGCTGCAGGCAACTCCACAACTCCCGAGATGAAGAAGTCGATATATAGGTTGCCTCCTATAATCCCCAGGCGCATGACGAGTCCTTGATAAACCACGGCACTTGTGAACCTGGGGCGACATTGAGAGACAATGGAGATCAAGTAAGACATAACTTCAGCCTGACCTGCAGAAGGGGACGCGTCGTAAATTCGATACAAGGTTTTGAGCTCATCACAAGTCAGACTTACCAAGCAAACATAAGAATAAGTGTGCACTTCCTCATTTGGGGAGTCCTCACCAGATCTAAAAAGGATGGGTTACTAACTTCCTCATCTGTAACAGTGATCTATATGAGAGAAGCAGATTTCAGTAGCAAATACAGCAAGAAACACCTGCACATTATAGATTTTCACTGGCCAGGTTCAAAGCCACCGAGTCAAATGATTTGACTGAACTGACCAGGGTCTTTCCACTTACTACATCTGAAAACCTGAGAATGAAGACTTTTGATTCCCTCGCTTTGTTAAAAGGTCAATTTCACCAAGATGTGGTTGCCACACTGACACTCAAGCACGTATCAGCAGTACTGAATTCTAATCTGACTAAACAAGGAAAAACGGGGTGTTTTAAAGTAAAATACATTTGTGCATTTATGAAACTGGAGAAAATAAACGTGAAAGTGGCAAAAGCAGGGGGGATCCAAACAAGTGTTTCTTTGTTGAATATCAACCTGGTGTTAACACACCAAATACTAGCGAGTTCAACAGCAAGCACTGCACCAAAGAGATCAATTTGCTTCCGTCCGTTTCCTGGAATCCAGCATCTTTTGGAGCCAGGAAAATTCAGCTCATCTCTAGTCGGCCGTCCAAGAAGTTGGGTCTTTTCTTGAGCTGCATTAAACACATACTGCTGTTTGCCTACCATGTATAAGGTACTGTAAGGGAAACAAAGCTGAACAGCAGACCCTGGGTCACCACGGCTGCTCCGGTCTAGCATGCCAAAGGAATCCTACCAGAATGCCCTCAGGCGACAGTTCCCATGCTCTTGCACATTCTGTCTCCTCTGCCCTTCGACCTCCCCAGTCGCGATTCCAGCTCCACTGGGAGGCCTTTCTGAGGCCGCCCGATCTGTGCGTCTCATCTGCACGTCTACTTCTCTTTCTCCCTCCCCGAGCTCTGGAGCTCCAGGAGGGCATGGGCCGTGTTGTAGCACCAAGCAAAGTGGCCGGTCAACCAACGTTTGGGTGATGACTGAGTGTGAAGCCAGAAGTCAAGTGCCCAGGCCATGCCTGTTCCCTCGGAATACTGCCCTCAGTCTTTGTCCTACTAAGTGAGAGCCCCGACTAGGAAAGACAGGACCCCTACTATCTTCTTACTCAACTCCACATCCGGTCAAGACTGAGCGGAGATTTAGGGAAAATTTCCCCCAAGACTTTGAGACAAAAGTCTCTCTGCCAGCAGTCACAGGAATTTGACTTAGAGCACGCTCACACTGATAGTACTTTGTTAATCACCTAGTCGAGCATTACACTTGATGGCGAAAACAAAGTTTGATATCTCCTGTCAAGGCTTGCTCTAAGGAAAGTCACACACACACACACACACACACACACACACACACACAGACTGCAAAAATGAATGTCTTTGGATCACTTTCTCTTCCTCAGTCTTTCCAATACTGTATTTCTTCTATAGCGAGACACAAGTTTTTCACATTTTAACACCTCTTAAATTGGGATGGGTCCTACAACTGAGCTAATAAGAAAACAATATGTTTAATAGAATGTTTTTTCTTACTTAATGGTACATAAAATGATGGGTTTTACAATCAATAGTGTCATAGCTCGGGGGAAACAACACTAGTTTCCATGACAATACCCGTGGAAGACTGTTAATGGATTCCACTGTCCACTCTTTCCTCCTCCCGATTGATAACAGAATCCACTGAATTTTAGTTGGGCATATGGCTGCCTAGCTAGAGTCACATTTTCTAGCCTCTTTTTCAACTGTGGGTGGCTATTTGACTAAAATCTCGGCAATGACGTGCGAATAGAAGCCAGGTATTTAATTAAGCTCTACATACAATCCTTTGAAAAGGATGGCTTTGCTCTTCCTTCACTGCCTTCCCTCTCCTAAGGGATAGAAGGAGAAGATACTAGCGAACCAGCTTCTACGATACAACCTACTGCAGTTGACAGTGGACAAACAAGGTAACTGGAACCTGGGTCCTGGAGGCCCTCATGGAGCAGAACTGTCTTCCGTTGCTGGGCCTGCTTACCTCTGGGTGGGAATGTTAAAGACCCTTCTCTTCCCTCCCTCTTTCCTCCCTCCCTCCCTCACTCCTTCACTCCCTCCTCCTTCCCTCTTCCCTTCCTCCCTCCCTCCTTCCTTCCTTCCCTCCCTCCTTTGTTCCTTCCTTCCTTCCTCCCTCTCTCCTTCCCTCCTCCTTCCTTTCCTTCCTTCCTCCTTCCTTCCTTCCTCCCTCCCTTCTCCTTCTTTCCTTCCTTCCTTCCTTCCTTCCTTCCTTCCTTCCTCCTCCCTCTTCCCTCCCTCCTTCCTCCCTCCCTCACTCCTCCCTCCCTCCTTACTTCCTTCCTCCCTCCCTCCTTACTTCCTTCCTCCCTCCCTCCTTCCTTTCCTCCTTCCTTCCTTCCTTCCTTCCTTCCTTCCTTCCTTCTTCCCTTCCTCCCTCCCTCCTTCCTTCCTTCCCTCCCTCCTTTGTTCCTTCCTTCCTTCCTCCCTCCCTCCTTCCCTCCCTTCCTTCCTTCCCTCCTCCCTCCTTCCTTCCTTCCTCCCTCCATCCCTCCCTGCTTCCTCCCTCCCTTTCCTCCCTCCTTCCCTCTCCCTCTCTCCCTCCCTTCTCCTTCCTTCCTTCCTTCTTTCCTTCCTTCCTTCCTCCTCCCTCTTCCCTCCCTCCTTCCTTCCTCCCTCCCTCCCTCTCTCCTCCCTCCCTCCTTCCTTCCTCCCTCCCTCCCTCTCTCCTCCCTCCCTCCCTCACTTCCTTCCTCCCTCCCTCCTTCCTTCCTCCCTCCTTCCTTCCCTCCTTCCTACTTTCCTTCCTCCTCCCTCTTCCCTCCCTCCTTTCTTCCTCCCTCCCTCCCTCCCTCTCTCCTCCCTCCCTACTTCCTTCCTCCCTCCCTCCCTCCTTCCTTCCTCCCTCCTTCCCTCCTACCTTCCTTCCTTTCTTCCTTCCTTCTTCCCTTCCTGCCTCCCTCCTTTCCTTTGCACCTTCCTTCCTTTCTCATTCTATTTTTTGGGTCTCCATTTCAGCAGCAAGTTGACCTATACACTCAACTAATAACGTGCTTATTAAAATGTTCCCTGATCTGCTCTTCTAAATGCTAAGACGCCAGTAAAGGGTTTTAAAAATCTATCTTCACTGTTGCTGGTCCAAAAATAAAGCAGGAATACCAAAAGTGGAAGAACTTAGTATATTACAACAATATATCATTATATGGTTGGTTATCAAATGTCTTCCACAACTATCTTGTCCACATCAAAACGGTTCACTTCTAAGGAGCATGTAGTATTTGTTAGATTCTGGGCTATTTTCCATGGATTATTTCACTTGATTATCATCAAAACTCTCTAAAGTTAGTCCTTTTTATCAATCCTGTTTTGTAAATACATTAAAAAAAAAAAACAAACAAGCCTTAGGGCATTCAAGATTAAATGGAGGGTGGTTGAGCCAGGATTTGAAGTCAAGCAGTTGATGGAGATCCTTTATTCTTAATCCTCACACTGCACTGCTGAATGTATGAAAAGCTTTTTGTTCTAGAAAAGTTCTTTGTAGTTGATGGTCACTTCATTTTTAGAGAAGGACATTACACATTTGGCCAAAAATCTAACGGCCTTTAGTTAAGACACTATTTTTTGGAAAAGTTGGATGTGACTAAAATAATTTAAATCTTGAGGATCTTTAAATTCAAGACCAAAACGACCCATAAGGTGAGGGCGGTGTTCCCCCACGGATGTATCACTTATTCCAGTGATTCTTTTCTCTTCCCTTATGGCTCTTCCGAGCCTCAGGCTTGGGTCGGCTTCACTGTGCTCATTCAGACTGGGGAGCCCTTCCCATCCACACATCTCCACCACTGCTCACCCAGAGCACACAGGGGGCGACAATCTTTTCTTTTCTACAGCAACATCTGCAGCGACTTGTTATGGGTTCTTTTTCATTTGCTCTTCAGTCTTATTTTCTCCCTGGAGCTGTGACTCCATACAAATTCACTTTCATTCATGTCCCAGTGTCAACACGCCAGAGTTCAAGGGAAATCATGTATCACGTATTTTAAGATCTCTGGTCAATTCAGATAGATAATTTGGCATTTAAACACCTTGGTAGATTTTTCAATTACTCACGGTTCTTAACTATTTCTAGCTGATAAAATAACTTCGCATCATCCCTCGCCTTTGTGTAAGCTCTGCAGATGTCACTTTTTCTTGATCGTATCTCCAGGCTGGTTAAGTTACTGCATGACCACAGAACTGTGACATGTGAGATTTTGACAAGACAATAGAAGTCTGATGGTTTGACCCAGAGGTTGGCAAACTTTTTCTGCAAAGGGCCAGATCAGAAATACCTTTGGTTCTGTGCGCTATATATAGTCTCTGTCGGAACGACTTAACCTTCCCATTGTAGCGTGAAAGCAGCCATAGATGGAAACACCAACAGATGACCGTGACTGGATCCCAGTAAAACTTTGTTTATGAGAACAGGCAGCAAGCCAGGTCTGGCCCGCAGGCTGTAGATTGCTGATCTCTGAGCTCCAGGGTTACTGCCAGAGTAAATTATAGATACTATTCTTATGTCTATCACAGAGAAGAAGTTGAGGCACAGGAAAGATAAGTAGCTTACTCAGTGACGACACACAGATAGCAGGGTAACATCTAAGCCTGTATACTGCTAACCATTAGGCTATACTGTGTCTACAGAATACAAAGTACAATATTTTATTATTTAAAAATATGCTTGTATCACTCGTTAATAGTTCTTACGGGGTAGTGGGATTGTAGTGGTTTTTATTCTCTTCCTTTTTGTTACAAATATTCTCTTAAAATTAAAATTTAAACCTAGAGTACTTTCCTAAAAAGAAAAAAATACAGCTCCCCTTTAAAGTAACGGATTTAAATTAGACCCTAATGTACGTTTTTTACTGTTGACTCAGTGTCAATCTCCCTTTCTCTTTCTTTTTTTTTTTTTTTTTTTCCCAACGTTTATTTATTTTTGGGACAGAGAGAGACAGAGCATGAACGGGGGAGGGGCAGAGAGAGAGGCAGACACAGAATCGGAAACAGGCTCCAGGCTCTGAGCCATCAGCCCAGAGCCTGACGCGAGGCTCGAACTCCTGGACCGTGAGATCGTCACCTGGCTGAAGTCGGACGCTTAACCGACTGCGCCACCCAGGCACCCCTCCCTTTCTCTTTCTTAATGGAGCTGCCACTGCCCCCACCCCACCACCCCTCATCCATTTGTGTTCTCACGGGAGCTGATTCTGTTTCCAGTTGTAGGGCAGACCTGATTACCAAAGGGTAATTTCATCCTCTGTACAAGGGGCTGGGCAGGTGACCCGATCTGAACCAATGAGAAATGGCCATGTGACCCAATTTGAACCAATGAGAAAAGACCTCCAGAAAGTCCTTCACTGACCTTAAGCCAGAGGCTCCTGAAGGAATCTTCTCTCTGGATTCTCAGGAAATTAGTGAGAAAATGGTGGGCTCAAACAGATCTTAGCAGCCATGGTTCCCAGGAGGGAACCAATGTAAAGAGAAGCCATCCAGGCAGCAGGGTAGAGAGGAAGGAAACCATGGCTCGATGGGACTGTTGAGACCCAGGTCTAGCCAACCCTGAACGGGGCTGTAACTCTAGAATTCCTGATACACAAGCCAGGAAATGGGCTTCCTGTCTAAGCCCATGTAAGTTGGTTTCTGTAACTCGTTGCCAAAAGCAGGATTATCTGGAGAATTCAGGGCAGAACAATGCTTTGGCATTAATAATTGAATATTTTAGGCAAAATAATTCTCTGTTAACTAATTAAAAATAATTGCTTTTGTATTCCAACTTAGTAAAAATATTCAGTGTTCATCTTAGTTTCAAATTCTTAAGATTTAGAATCAAGCAGTCACATGATCCCTGCTTTCCCAAAGCACAAGTTTAATGCCTAATATGTACCCTCTACCAAAAGAACATGCAGTATGGATAAAACCGAAGGTAATCAAGACCATAAAACCAATCTTCCCTGTCCAGTGAAGGAAGGGATTAATAGTACTTCCAAGCAAGTGAGCATTTTGCCAATTTAAGAGTAAATCCAGCTGGTTTTTGATTTACTGACATGTTCTCCATAGTGACGCAGATATTCTGAAAGACGACCCACTTTCTGGGTGTCCAAAGACCTTGAGAGACTAAATGCAGTATCTTGGATGGAATTCATCCAATAAAGTCTTGGCAACTCATTCTCAGTGGCTGCTGCAGCTACTTTTTTTTTTTTTTTTTACAGCAACTTCTAGGTCTCTACTTTGAAATTAAGCTGGGTTTATTTTCTGTTGCCAAAGGGTTACTGAATTTCACTTACTCTGAGTCAGATACAAAAGGGTAGAAAGGCTATATTAGGTTATCATATATACGTATTTTAATTCGCTTTATCGACACAGAACTTTCATACAATAGAAGTCAGCAATTCCAAGGGTACACTTCGGTGAGTTTCGACTAATGGGTTGAGTTGTAGAAATCCCTACTTCCACCGTCGCCACCGTGAGATGGAACGTCTCCATTACCCTCAGGAAGTTTCCTCCTGACTCTACGGTCACCCTCTCCCCACGCCCAACTCTTAGCCCCTGGAACCCCCTCATCTGTTTTCTGTCATAACAGTTTTGCCTTTTCTAGAATTTCATATAAAGGGAGCCACACAGAATGTTATCTTTTGTGTCTAGCGTGGTATTCTATTTCGTCGTATGATTATGCCATGTAAGTGGTATGTGCCTGCTTCAGTTCGGAGTAAAGGAAGACAGGAAAGGCTCTTGGTAACATTTGCGTGTTTGGACTCTTGTTGCCTAGTGATGTCACTCATAGGAAAAGGTGTTGCTCACAGGTAGATTGCACATGTTGGTTTCCTGATGTGTATTTACTGAGCTGAGTGCCATCTGTCCTGTCTATTAATGGTCTTTTAGCTTTTCCAAGACTTTTACATTACGTTACCAGTGATTGAGCTTACGCTGAAAGTATACTTTGTTCATCTTTCTTTGATCAATCTAGCTGTATTTACAATCCTTCCTGGTGCGTTTCTGAAACCATTCTTTAAGTTGACATTTTAATTTAAATTGCCGAGGAAGAGAAAGACATTATAAATTGCCATCTGTTCTAAATATGGTGTCAGTGTGCCCCTGATGTGAAAGACAACCAGCCGAGGGGTGCTTGGGTGGCTCAGTCGGTTAAGTCTCCAACTTCAGCTCAGGTCACGATCCCGCTGCTCGTGCGTTCGAGCCCTGCATCAGGTTCTATGCTGACAGCTCAGAGCCTGGAGCCTACTTCAGATTCTGTCTCCGTCTCTCTGCCCCTTCCCCACTCAAGCACAGTCTCTCTCTCTCTCTCTCTCTCTCTCTCTCTCTCTCTCTCTGTGTCTCTCTAAATATAAATACACATTAAAAACACTTAAAAAAAAAAAAAAGAAAAAAAGGACAACCAGCCAGGATCAGGCCTGAGACACAGTGTTTTGCTCAGAATGTTTTCTTCCTGACATGTTACTTAAACTCCATGGACCTTACTTCTCTGGTCAGGAGTGTAAGGATAGTAACCCTCATTTTACTAGTATTTTGAAGATCCAATTAGATAATCTGTTTACACACACACACACACACACACAGGGTACACACACAGCATTCAGTAATGGAAGTGATCAGCATTACTATTGCTTTTTTATAACATTTCAGAGATATTTACTTCCAGATGACAGTTCCCTTGGCACTTTTTTATCTTTTCAGTTAGTAAACTCTAGCTGATGCCACAATGCCTAAGGGGAGATGCTTTTAAAGGTTCCCTGTTGTGAATCCCTTTGTAAAAAGAATGGTCAATCCTTTTTCGAGGCTTTCTTTTTATGTTGGATTTTCTTAAGTTTACCAGGTATATTTAACGCCAGTTTGACATGTTGATCTCCCAGGCCTCAGGCCGGATAATTTTTCGGGAATGTCCACACAAGCAGATGACGCTTCGCGAACGTGCTTCTCAAAGTGTGTGTGGTCCGCGCATCGGCAGTGTGGCCATCACCCGCGAGCTCGTTCAGCACGCCTCAACCCAGATTAGGGAATCAGAATCTGCGTTTTTACAACATCCAAGGAGACTAGTGTGAGAAGCACTGATAGTCAGTGAGTTGTCCCGCCTCAGGGCTGCCTCCTAGAGTTTACTCTCCCCAGGCTGATAAGTAATAGCGCCCCCCAGGCTTCAGAGGAAAGAACTCGTTCGCAGGGCCGGCCAGGGTAGGGGTGGGGGTGGCGGGGACAATGTCAGGTGGCTGTGTCTCCAGCCTTGCAGTGTCATCTGCTTGTTCTCAACAGGTGGATTCTTCATCAGTTGCCATATTTCACAAGGAAAAGGAAGCCACCAATGAGAAGGAGGCTTTATCTGTTCCTGAGCCAGACCCTGTAATTTAATCAGTTGTCGCTGGTTCCCTAAAGCTCTGTTCTCTAGAAGCCTTGACTCACTCAGAAAGCTGTGAGAATAAAATATTGCCTGGGGATTTGGGGTTCACTGATTTGGAGGCCCAGGGGCCACCTTCGAAGTTCAATTGCCCACACGTGTCTCACACAAGCGGCAGGGGCCAGAAGGCGGGGCTGGGCGGGAGGAAGTCCACCGATGCCTGCTGGGCACCCATGCCCTCACCCCCTGGCCCCCTGCCTCGTGCACACCCCCGTCAGTGAGATGAAGGCCGGCACCAGAAGGTCCAAGGGTAAGTACTTAACATTAGCAAGCCGAGGCCAGCTTAGCACTACCTGGTATCCACAAAAGAGAATTTGTCAAACAACCCATAGTGCTTCAGGAATTGTTAAAAACCTCATTCTACTTTAAAACAAGAGTTCGTAGGGGAGCCTGGGTTGGCTCAATCAGTTAAGCGTCTGACTTCGAAGCAGGTCATGATCTCATTGTTCATGGGTTCGAGCCCCACATCGGGCTCTGTGCTGACAGCTCAGACCCTGCTTGGGATCCTCTCTCTCTGTCCCTCCCCAACTTGTGCATGTGTGTGTGCTCTTTCTCTCACTCTCAAAATAAATAAGTAAACTTTAAGAAAAATAAGAGTAGACTAAATATTTACCATGCAGAGTTCACAGTAAAAGGAAAAGTCCACATTAAAATGATGACAAGCATTTGCCTCTTATTAAGGTAGTTAAAGACACATCTCAGTCACCTGGACTGGAGCCACCCCACAAAATTATAGTGCGACTTACACAGTTCAGTTTCAATTTTCTAGAAGCCACATTAAAAGGGGTGAAAATAAACAGTCAAAATCAATTCTAATAAAATGTTCCGCTTAATCCAATCTATCCAACATGTTACCATTTCAACAGGTAATTAATATGAAGTTAACAAGATATTCTACATGCTCTATGAAATTCACCATTCAGCTTGCTTTTACAGCTCATTTTGGTTCAGATTAGCCACATTGCAAAGCTCCATGACTACACATGGCTAGTGGCTGCTGTACTGGACAGAGTGGGTCCCAAGCACTTGGGGCCCAGCCAGGTCTTCTGTTACGGTGCCGTGCAGAGAAGATATTTATTCCATCCGTTTGAGTCTGGCTGGAGAGAGCCCCTCCCCTCCATTCCCCAAGCAGGCACACTGCCTAGAACAGCAAAAGCGCATCTATCTAGAGGTCCCACGAGGGATCCAAAGTGCAGACTCAATATTAGCAAAGGTTAACGGGTTGCAGCTGTGGGTCACGTGTTGGAACATTTCTTCATTTTTAAAAAACAAACTGAAAGAAGGTTTTTTGGGGGGGGGTGTGTTAAAGTAAGAGAAAGAGAGAGAAAGAAGAAAAGGCACTCTCAGATCTAAAACTCTAACCCAAAAGGCTCAGAATTTGGAGGGGGGGCACAGGGACACCAAAATGATTGAATTGAACATGTCCGTCAACTCTCCTACAGCACCTACAAACGTCAGTGACAGTCACTGAAACAGAAAAGTTCTAAATATCACGTTTTAAAGGACGTCCATTGTCTTATACTAAAGTAGCATGCTTGGATACACAAAATTTTTAATTCTATGAATCCACAAATTGAGTATCTATGAGTCACTGATTAGCCAAGGACTTTTTTTTTAAGAGAAAGGAAAAAGCTAGTGAGTTAAAGTCATCTGATATGTCACAAATGAAAGCCAAACCACACTCTTCCACTCATCAATCTTTTTATCACCGTTTCTTTTCAGTCTTCTGAATGCTTCAGACATGGTTTTAACAAGAACACACTCTTTAGCGTGTTAATAACAGGGTAGATAGAAACTCATGAGACGGCCTTTCTCTTCATCAGCTGGGGCAGGGGGTGGTATTTTCCACTAGGTTCTGCGAGCTGTTGCCCACGTCAGCTCTCTTTTCCAGATGTTCAGGTATTTGCAGGATTCCAGTAAAACGACAACTCTGCCCAGTTAGATTCCTGGCAGGTGTCTTTCTGCTGGGGCCTGCGGGCCTAAAGGACTCCTGCCCCGACTCTGGGTTGGCAGCCCTTTCTGGACAGGCCAAGGACAGCCAGGCGGCAACAGGCTCTGCCACACAAGTGCCCAGGGCCACGGTGATGGAGCGAGTCCAGGACGGTATTCTCAGAACCTGCAGGTTGGTGTCAGCTGCCTCCTGTATGTCCCCCCAGGGACGGGGTCTCTCTCCCTTCTCTTCCGTCCTCCGGCCCCTCCCAGCCTCTCTGCAAGCCCAGGTGGGGTCCCCGCCTATTCCCGGGTGCTCCCCCTCCGCTTGGTTCTCGGGCATCTCTTCAGGGCGTTTTGTGCGAATCCCTGCCCCGAACTGGCTCCCACCTGCCGGCTGTGCCGGGGGGGGGGGGGGGGGGACACCTGGCGGCTCTTCCACTTGCCCCTGACCCTGTGTCCCTGACGTCTGTTCCTTTGGGCACGGCCCTCTGTCTGCTCCCAGGGTGCCCCGAAGTTGGGGTTTCTCTGTCGGGAAACGGGTCTTCATAATTGCTACTATGTCTTTCCATCACAACTTTTAAAATATGGGTACACTTCGACCAAATTTATTTATTTATTGTTTTTACCAGTTATAGAAGGTGAAGCCCGCTTTGCAGTAATCATTTGAACTGAAAAGCATTCATCTTCCTGAGTCAGTGGTAACTGAATCCTGTGCTCTTAATCATTTGTTTCTATCTTAAAAGGGGCCTCTGGTGGTACTTATTAGCACTGGTCTGCCAAATAATTTTGCTTCCCTCCCTCCCTCCTTACCCCATTACAGGGGCATGATAAGATTGTACTTCTTGGCCCTTTGTGCCTGCGGGGGGGGGGGGGGGCCCGCTACCCAAATCTGCCAAGGACGTGTGAGCATTTCACTGCTGAAGTAAGACCCCCTCGAATTCTCTTTCCTCTGATAGTCCAGGCAGCAGCCGCTAGGACAGCCTGGATTATAGGCGGAGAACCCCGCTCCGAGGAGAGGAACCCCCAGTGAGCCTACGGGCACAGACGAGACTTAGCCCTTTATCGTTTTCAGCCACTGAGATTTGGGGAGTGCACGTTACACACAGGCCTAGCTTATCCTGAGTGACCAAGAGTCTGTAGATTTCTCAGGTTTACCCAAAAGACCTCTGGGCCACACCTTCTTCCTGATGGGAATTTCCCATGCAAAACACTAAATTTCTATTTGGAATTAAACTTAGCCTGTCTGATTTAAATTTGGAAAACTTGCAATCTTTACGATTTTGCTTCTCGTAATAACCCCTTTTGACAAAATCGCACCGTTAAAACGCCTAAAAGGAAATGGGGACCATTTCTACTGCATTTTCAATTCACAGGCACTAATCAATTTAACACAGAAATAAACCATGAAAGCGTAACACCAAAGCAGAGGGCCCTGGTGCGAACTTCCATCCTGTGGAAGGCTTTCAGCTAAGAAATTGTGCAACTGCCCAAGGAAAGAAAACGTTAACAAATCAAATTTCAGCCCGAGGTAGATCTCATGAAGGTGTTGGTGGGTCTAAAAATCATGATCCCTGTTTACACTTCTGAAGTGTGCTCATACACATCACCTCCCTTTACAAGGTACAGAGAGGGAGGGCAGGGCATCACTGTCACAGAGAGCAAATCTCATTCTTTAAAAAATTTTTTAATGTTTATTTATTTTTGACAGAGAGAGAGACAGAGCATGAGTGAGGGACGGGCAGAGAGAGAGGGAGACACAGAATCCGAAGCAGGCTCCAGGCCCTGAGCCGTCAGCACAGAGCCCGATGTGGGGCTCGAACTCACAGACCTTGAGATCATGACCGCAAAGTCGGATGCTTAACTGATTGAGCCACCCAGGCGCCCCCGCAAATCTCACTGTTTAAAGAAATGCTGAGGGGCGCCTGGGTGGCTCAATCAGTTAAGTGTCTTGACTTCAGCTTCAGGTCATGATCTCACAGTCTGTGAGTTCAAGTCCCGCGTCGGGCTCTGTACTGATGGCTCGGAGCCTAGAGCCTGCTTTGGATTCTGTGTCTCCCTCTCTGCCCTTCTCTGTCTCCCGCTCACGCTGTCTCTCTCTCTTTCAAAAATAAGTAAACGTTAAAAAAAATTTTTTTTTAAATAAAGAAATGCTGAGTATTTGGAGGAACAATCATATCCCTTCTGCTTTATTCCCGGGACGAACAGAATTGTAAAGGGTGCTGTAGAGAAGGGCAAGAAGGAGAGGGGCAGAGAGAGAGAGAGAGAGAGAGAGAGAGAGAATCTTAAGCAGGCTCCATGCCCACCGTGCGGAGCCCAACGCGGGGCTCGATCTCACGACCAAGAGATGGTGACCCCCTAACCGACTGAGCCCCCCAGGTGCCCCACGTATTCATCTTTTGAGGCCAACAAGGTGAAGATGACTGTTTGGTAGTGCACACAAAGCTGGGGTCTAAATGCTGTGACTCATTACCCCTTTCTTTATCATATGGAGCTTTGTAAGTATGCCGTCACTGATAACATCTGCAACCCTGCAACCCGTCTGGATCCTGGCTCAAGTCTGCAGCACAGAAGCACATATTTAAGTCACCAGCTATTTGGTTCCTTAAAAATAGGAGACAGGCTTTGGCTTGGAAACTAATTCAGACTCTGAAACAGGAACTTGATAAATGATGAATTTGCTTAGCAGCTGGAGCTCAAAAAAAAAAAAAAAAAAACAAACCAAAAAAACTGAAAAAACAAAAAACAACCAGCTTGGCATTGAAACAAATCAAGATGGATCACTGCTTCTCAGTCGGAATGGTGGGGGCAGAAAAATCCTGGCATGACTGTGGTAGCTAAAGCCATAGCTAATAGGGGAATATCTTTGCGGCCCTTGGATGTAGAAGAACATTTCTTAAACGAAACCTATAATACAATCAATACGCAAAAATACACACTCACTTGCCCGTATCGAAGAAGCTTAAGGCTGTAAGAATTTTTGTTCAATGAAGAAAAAAGTAGGCAAAGTTAAAAGTAACTAAAACATTGAGGAGAATACACTTGGAATGTCGAAAACCCACAAGGGGTGGTGGTTTTAGAATATGAGAGGAGATCCTATAAATTGAAGGAGGCAAATGCCAGAAAATCCAGCACACGTGGGCAAGGAGACGGCAAGGCAACCCACAGAGAAGGAACCCAAACGGCAGAGTAAGGTGCTTGAAGATATGCGGAATCTCACTAGTAACCAGAGATGTGCCACTGCAAACATTCAGGAGGCGGGCCAAAATTAGAAGATCGGAAAATACCCAATGTGTGTGGGCACCTGGACACTCGATGGGTGTACATGGAAAGCAATCTGGCATTACTCAGGGCACGAATCCTGCCTGCATCACAGGACCCAGCATTACACTCCACGGGGAACCTCCAAATCTTGCCTTCCTCCGGTACCTCAGAAAACCCTTCATTTCCTGTTTATTCGCTCGCGTTGGCGGATGCGGAGAAACTTTTCCGCCGACGGTCAAGTACAACCGAACAGTCAAAAGGCTAGTTGAAGTGTACCTCCATAAATATCACACTCCTTGGTGCGTTCTAGAATTTGCAAGCTGCTCCCTTTCCTTGATTTGCGAAAAATTTTTTCCCATACACCTACTTATTGTTCATTGGTATGTCCTTATTGTTCAATGCAGAACAATCTTTAGAGAGGGACGAGATGCTTCTATGTACAAGCCACGAGCAGATGGCAGATGCCATCCCTGGAATTCTGTTTCCGGAGGTTTTTGATAATGAAGCACGTTTAGTCTCACGGCTTGACTCTGGACCACGGTAATGTGCATCGAGGTGAGCCTGTGCACACGATTTACCCTAATTTTGAACTGTGGGGGCGCCTGGGTGGCGCAGTCGGTTAAGCGTCCGACTTCAGCCAGGTCACGATCTCGCGCTCCGTGAGTTCGAGCCCCGCGTCAGGCTCTGGGCTGATGGCTCAGAGCCTGGAGCCTGTTTCCGATTCTGTGTCTCCCTCTCTCTCTGCCCCTCCCCCGTTCATGCTCTGTCTCTCTCTGTCCCACAAATAAATAAATGTTGAAAAAAAAAATTTGAACTGTGAATTGTTTTATTATATTTCACCAAATATATATGTTCGTTTTCATCATTCACAGCTATACTGACTGAGATCCAATAAGAATACCTTCCTATTTATAAACAAATGCAATAAATAAAAAAAAACCAACAACACTGAAATGGTTTCCAAACACTGCCCATGAAAGCTAAGCTGTCCTTCAACTGTAACTGACAAGAATTTAGATTTAGCCCTATTCAACATCCCTATATGATGAAAGCGAGTATAGTTGAAGAGATAAGGAATTACCAGTCACGGAAACTGAAAACAGCTCCAAAAAGACAAAAGAAACAAAAAAGCAACCACAAAGAATTGGAAAAAATGCATCTTGAATGCCTGTCAAGAAACATTTTTTGAAAGTGAATATTACATGGAGGTTGTTTAAAAAGCAGATGTTTTGAACACAGCGCTTGGTAATTATTTGCCGACTAAATAGATACACAAATGACAATGAGTACCAGCTACACCGGGTGAGTCAGTGTCCTTTTGCTTCTGCGCAGCTTCATGTCAATTAAACTTAAATGGTTTTTCTAAACATGTGGCCACCAAATAAAATATTCTGTGCTTCACTCTGTAACGTGAAAAATATCTCCATGGCAACGATCAATGACTTATTGAACTTAAGAAGCTGGTTATGTTTAGGCAATAAAGTCTACCAAATAGTTTACAGAACTTGGGAAGAAAGGATAGGGTAAAAAATACTACATGAAGCAGACCCTACGGTTCACTCAACTGCCATCAAAAAGTCCATCCCCTAATTTTGGAGCAGTCTCTATAAATACAGCATGTAAATGATCATAAATGGCAGAGTGAATGCTTCAGCTGTCTTTTTTTAAAGTTTATTTATTTTTGAGAGACAGCACTAGTGTGGGAGGGGCACAGAGAGAGAGGGAGAGAGAGAATCCCAAGCAGGCTCCACGCTGTCAGCGTAGAGCCCGACCCAGGGCTCAAACTCACGAACCATGAGATCATGACCGAAATCGAGAGTTGGATGCCACCCAAGCGTCCCTTCAACTATCTTTAGCAAAATTTCTCTAAGGTCTCAAAGACAACTATTTATGCCTGGAGACTACACATAATGATCGAAACAGGAGGAGACGTACTTACACTCTACGGCACTCTAAATAAAATAATCATGCCGAGCATTCATTCTGTAAGCCTCCCTCATTCTTCCTCAAAATCTAAACTATTTGTGTGTGTAGGTTCTGAAATGTGAGCAGAAAATAAAACCAGGATTCACCTTTTCGAGGTAGCAAGGCAACGGTACACCGAGTCACTCAACCCTTCCTACTCAACATGTAGAACTTGTCCACAAGGTCAGTGAAAGGGCAGAATACGATGCACTTGCGTTTACTTTACTGAATCAAAACAATGAATGAATCTTGGAAGCTGTCAAGAGTCCATGTTTATGAAGACGATGTGAGAGGTCCTTCAGCTCTTCCTGAGAACATCATGTAACTTTAACTGTGACAGCTCAGACAACAGTTTTGCAGCAGATGGAGACTAATCCTACTTATGCTGACAGATCAGTGACTCTTATCCCTCCCGAATATTACGACTTCCAGGTGATGTCAAAGAATATAACGGCTGCCCACATGATAGAAGTTGTGCTTTTAATTTCTGTTCATTGAGGCCACATAACAACATAGATTTACTACCAACCCAATAAGATCTTTCAACCCATTAGTTATTATTACGAACAATTGCATCCGCCTTCATCTGAAAAATTAGTACGTATTTATCCAAGGTGTATTAATTCACTCTACAGATAAGGCTTGGTTGGTTTGAGGAGTCGTGCAGAATTTCCATGGTCCCCAAGGGTCTGTGGCCCCTTGGGGCAGACTGCCACCTGATTATCCCATCTGCCATGGGGCTGAAGTTATAGCTGCTGGGAGACACCAGTGTGTTAGCAACCCTGCTCATCAGGATTTTCTGTCTGGTCGCCCTCCATGCCCGTTACTAGGGAAGGTGACAAATTTTGCTTTTACATGAAAGTTTCCTCTAGCAGAAAGAGTGTCCTCGGTTCTGGCCATTCCCCCCAACATTCCCCAGGTTCTTCTCCTGGGAAGGACATAAAGACTTCACTCTCAGCCCTCCTTCACCCGGCCACATCAAGAAGGGTGCATTCACTATGTGGAGAAGGAAGGCTTCCTCCCAATCAGGTTCCCTTTAAACAGCATCAAATTCAAAGAAAAAAGAAAACAGCACAGGTCCATACTATTTGGTTCCAAAACAAGGCATCCAGCCATCTCTGGATTGTGCGCGCCTAGTCCCCTTTGCATCTGCACCCACATGAGGAAGCGTTGGGAAGGCGACACAATCGATATTCTTCATCCAGCCATCTGGGTGCCCTCTCAGGAAAGAGAGGGTTGATCCCATGAAAGATCTAGCACCTGACATCTTTCCTACCATTTTCCCGGATGGGGCCTCGAGCGAAGGAAAAAACAAGTGGACCTTAGTGTGCTTTCTCCTTTACTCTCACACAATTTCCTCCCGTGTTTATTTGCATCAATGGAGCTCGTCTGTATACACCAGCATCAACTTGGCCTTGGAGAATCTGAATGATTTCACCTGCTCCCCACGCTGCACCTCTTTTCTTAGGATTATTTCGTGAACAAAGGCAACTTTCCTGGTGGGATGAAGGTCGAGCAGCCAGTATCGTCATGGCAACGGCAGCTCTGGATTAGGAGTAACGCCCAGAATCCCTGCCAGGGAGCTGGACACACAGGGCTCTGGACATTGTACCCCTCATCGCCTTCGCAGCAGGGAGCGCGTTCACAAAGAGCTAGTATTTTCTCATTTATTCACAGCGGGGAAGCACAGCAATTGGGATTGCACAAACTGGTTTTGCCAAAAACACGAGACTGGGCCAAATGGCGCAGGAACAAAATGCTTCGAAAAGCCGAGCATCTTTCTCGCTCACACAGAGCGTGAACGTTTCAAAGACGGTATTAGAGGGCCGTTCTCTTGGCAAATGCTTGAAAAAGAAAAAGAAAGAGCAAACCCACTCCCCTATTCTATTAGAGCGGGATTCAGAATTAAAATAATTGAATTAAGCATTTTCACAATGCCCACAAAAGAGAGCTACCGTTATTAACAGAATAGAAAAAGCCCGTGTGGCTTATTCATTTTCTTTTATGTTTGAATTCATTCTGTTCATCATGCCACCAGGGCTTGGGCTCGGCAGAAAGAGGCAAGTGCCCCTCTGCATCCTACAGCATGCTGCGGCTGGAAGGGGAGGGCCATTACTCTCCAGGGTGAGGATCAGCCTTTGAGAAGGAAAAAGGGAGGGGTCCCTGATTCCCAGATTATGTAACAACGAATGACCCGCTGAAATGACTGTGAAGGTCACCAGAGCTTGGAGCTCTCTGCGCCCCCCACCTCCATCATCCCCCACAGAGATTTGCTGGAGTCTCAGCAGGAGGGAGAGCAGGCCACGTGTGAACGGAGGGGCCGTGGCTCTGTGCCTGGCCACAAATGGGACCAGGACCTGCAGGTGGAGAGGCCGGTGCAAGGGAGGGCACACGTGGGTCTTGCGTGAGCACACGGCTGTCTGTGGTCTGGGACGAGTCTGCAGAGGGGGCTCTTAGCGGCAGCGGTCTCTCGAAAGAGCAGGTGCCGGTCATCAAGAGAATGTGGCAAGTGGCTTTCAGAGAACCGATGAGCAGATATATAAGCAACAGGCTCCTCCTTTCAAGAGAGAGGGCAAACATTAAGCAGGGGTCAGGCCCTCAAATAGGCTAGGGTTCAAATCAGACTTTTTCTTTTTACGTTTATTTATTTTGAGCATGAGAGAGACAGCATGTGTGCAGAGTGAGCAGGGGAGGGGCAGAGAGAGAGACAGAGAGAGAGAGAGAGAGAGAGAGAGAATCCCAAGCAGGCTCCAGGTGTCAGCACACAGCCCGACGTGAGGCTCCGACCCATGAAACGTGAGATCGCGACCTGAGCCGAAACCAAGAGTCGGACGCTTAACCAACAGAGCCACCCAGGCACCCCAAATAGGCTAGGGTTCAAGACCAAATAAGAACTAGAATAGAAAGGGGAGTAAGCAAGCTGAATAAATCAAATACGTGCAGCTTTTTGTGTGTTTATCAGATGTCAGTCAAGTGTTATTTTAAAAAAGGAGTATCATTTCATGTCGGAACTTCAAATAAAGGCCGTAAAAGTTAAAAAACAAAAAAAGAAGAAGACAAAGAGAGAGAGAAAAGAAGCGAGGGATTGAAGAAGAGACGGCTAGAAAGAGAGGGGTCTGGTGGGCCCTGGGGCGTGGTGGCCTGCATCTGACTTTGGGACCAGTCCAAGGAGCAAACTCGGAGCCCATCCTCTAGTGGCGTCAGGCAGGCAGGCAGACGTGAAGCCCACGTACGTAAACCTTTGTATCTCCCTCTGACACAGCCGGGTGGGCGAGGACTGACCAGCCCGTCCCAGTTTGCCTGAGACTTTCTCAGACTTTCCTGCGTCCCAGGAATCCCCCCAGTTCTGGGCAAACGCGGACAACTGGTCACCCTACTGGCGCCTGAGTCCGCTGTCCTGGGTCCTGCAGGTCCCATTACTCGTCAGTGATGTCATGAGACACCAGGACCGATGCGCAGGATCGAATACCCGGAGTGCACGTTAACAGTAACGCTGCGTGCTTTCCCTTCATACTTCTGACGGATGCTTTTCAAGCTTTTACTTGTATTTAAATGAAACAGTTAAGGTTCTGACAAAGGTGTACGGCCCAGTTATTTCTAGAGGGAGTCTGGAAGTTGGGCGTGAGGAACTGGGGTGGGGGGCCCTGTCTCTCCAGGGTTCCCCACTCGAGATGCTGTTCTTTGGGGAGGCGTCCTGAAAAATCTGCCTTATCTGCTCCAAAGCTGCGATCTCATTCCATAAGAGATATGTCACTCAGATTCCTAGCTCAATGAAAGCCATATGACGCTCCGGAACATCCTCCCATCAATATTTGTATAGGTTAAACGAGAGTCCACCGACCTGGAAAGAGTTTAGGCAGAATTTCCTTTCGTGGGAGGGGCTTAAAATTTAATCACCCACTTTGGGGCGGGGGGAAGGAGCTCACTCTGGATTCAAAAGTCCATCAGGACTGTTTTTTGTGGCTGTTTTTATTGTAGCATTTTCCCCCTTTGCAGGCATTAGTTTTCTTCACGCAACATTTTACCCTCTTCGTGCAATACGGTCACATTTTGAAAGGGTTAAAGACACGGGAACCAAGTAAACAACCCATTTAAATATAGGTCATTCGTTGAACTCGGGCTATTTGTGAAAATGTATTTAGGTAGAGTACTATTAAATTAACTCTCAGCTCCAAAGGTCCATTCTATGTTAGCTATATAAAGTGTCCTGCTATTTTTTATGCATTCGAGAATATTTTAAATTAAAGTTAACATGGCAGCATGCATATTCCAGTAATTTTTATATGCCAGTATTTTTACTGGCATATATGCTATTTTTTATGCATTCGAGAATATTCTAAATGAAAGTTAACATGGCGGCACGCATATTCCAGTAATTTTTACATGCCATTTTTAAGGATGATGGCTTTGCTGGTATGATTGGCACCATTAGTTCTGTGTGAGGTCAAAGAATGAAGCTGGAATTCTGTGAAGGGAAAGTGGTGTATGAGTTTCCGGTGACTTTCTTTCCGATATCCTTCACTATTTTCTAGACTCATGCCTTTCCCACTCTTGACATGGGAAGTGGACTGGAGCCCCGCCTTGGGCACTGCTTGGGCCTGAATTACTTTCTCTGTAATTGAATTCCAGGAAGAGTTTTCAAGTCCTGAGATGGTAATTAAACACAGCATTAACAAAGACAGTACAATAATTGGGCTGAAATTCCGCACAGCCCAGATGGGCTTCATGACAGCCAGAATCCTGGTGTGGTTCCTTCTTTGGAAGAACAAGAGTTACGTTTATAAAAATCCCCCATTGAAAGGAAATGTCATAAACAGACATTCCCAAGGCTGGAAAGTCCCTTTCTGTAGTGATATTGGCGTCTGTGTGATACTTCGTTAAAATACAGGTAAGATGGCAGCTATCAAGAGTTGGAAATCACTCTGGTAACTGAGGTAATCTTAACTTTAGCCTGACACTATCTAATGAGGTCTTAATCTTTTCTATTTTCTATTTCTTATATACCTGCCTAAAGGCTTGGGATCAGAAAGCTCAAGCATTAGCTCCTGATGTTATGTAAACATGCCACCAGGGACACTGCCCACGAGTGTATTTATGCACGAATGGGCATCAATATAACATCTGGCACTTGTATTTTAGTAAGTTGTAGGTTAGCTGTGAACAAGGAACTATATAAGCATAGCATCAAAATAGGGAAATTACAATCAAGACTTATTGGTTTTGGGGGCCAACACAGAACAACATCGCTAATGAATATGGACAAATATTCAGTTCTACGCTGTTAGAAGCTCTTTGTTAACGAGAATTGCAACATACTCTTTTCCATGAGCATATCGCATACAAAGACAAGATGTGGAGGAGTAGGGGAGGAGAGGGAGCTTTAGGGTAAGGGCTTTTAAAATCCTTTAGAAAAAAATGCAAGCACAACCACAGCCACAGCTGCTACCTATGCAGTTGTACGATCTGGGTCGGCGAGCGCCAAAAGCTGTTTAACCAGCGTATTGGTTAAATAATGCTGCATAACAACCATCGATCTCAGTGGCATAAAATAATAAGCATTTGTTTACCTCACACATCTGTGAGTTGGCTGAGAGACTGCTGATCTAGGTTTGGGAAGTTTTGGTAAAATAAGCCTTACTCCAAATGCTTCTCAGCCTCCTCTGGGGCCAGGAGGGGAGCCTGGGAATATTCTTCTCCTGGTGATGGCTGAAGTGCAGAGAGCAAGCCCACATCTCAAGAGCCTACTGCACCACGTCTGGTGGTAGGTAACCTGCCATTGGCCAAAGCAACTCACATGGTCAAGGCGTGATCAAGGCCAAAGTCAAAGGGCAGGACATACATTTCACCTGCCACGAGACCAAAGCCAGTTACGCTGCCATGCCCGATATCAATGGAACCAGGAAGTATTTTCATCCAATGGAAATGAGGGCCGGGACATGAATATTTCAAACAATAAACTACCACAATCCACCGTCACCCAGGTAACCAAAAATGTGTTGAATCACTAAACCCTACTCTGGCAATTGAAACAGTGCTATTATGATCAGCTACAGTTAGGTTTGGCCACCATAACAGACACCCTCAAATCTCCAAGAGCACACTAAGACACATTGAGCGGACTGGAGTTGACTGAGGAAACAGTTGGGTTTGGGCTGTATTCCATGTAGTGGCTGTAGGTCAGCTTCTGCAGCTCTGTTCCAAGTTGTGGTTCTTCTCATTCTGAGACCACGCTAAAGGAACAATACCAGTTTGGGATATGCTGTCCTTGTGGCGGAAGGAAAGAGCCAGAGAGCTGTCAGAAATGCATGCTGCCTTTACAGCTTCTGCTCTGAACGGGTACCTGGCCACTTCTGTTCCTTGGGCCATCAAGTCAGATGGCCAAGCCTCAGTGGGGAAGTATATCTGCCTGCCTGGAGGCACTGCGGCCAGTCACACGGCCACAGGTTGGGGGGGTGTCATCCTCTTACAGAGAGAGGTGAAGAGCTGGAAACAAAAACACGGTCTATCACAAGTAGTACCGCCTCGTGATGAGAAAAGGCCACTAAGCAACAAGCCCAGCTCTCCACTACGTACCAACAGACCAAGCCTACTACTACCTAAGCCTGAGCCCACTTAAATACTTGCTCGCTTTCTCAGCTGTTTTGACACACATTCAGTTTTTAGGGCAATGGCCATCTCTTCAGACCAGCATTGCCATTCGATGCCTCGTTCAATCACACACACAGTACTGGTGCGTGCCTACCGTACGAGAATGGAAAGTCGGATCGACTGGTAACTTACTAGGCGTGAGGCAAGAAACAACACACTCCAAGTGACAGGTCGGAAGTAACGTCAGACTGATGCCAAATTTAACCGCAACGTGTGAGAAGTCTGCCCGGCATGGCCAGGGCAGGAAACAGTTCTATCACCGACATGCTCCCCGGGTCAGATGATGGCTGTGGATGCCCCGAATGACATTAGGAGACGCTGTTGTGCCATTGCTGTGCCTGGGCTATACCTACGTGGTCTTGCCAAGAATTTGGTTTTAATTTCTTCAACTGTGCCTTAAACAGTACAAAGGCACCCACGTAAGTGTCTAAGCCAACTGTCCTCCTGCATTGGCTAAGTGCCTCGTGTTCCACACTCAGCCCCTCCGCTGACCCTCCACGGGGGTCTTTGATTTCCGTTTTCTACATTGCTTCAGCTTCCTAGAAGTTCCACCCACCTGCCTCATCTGCATTGGGTTTATATTTTTGGACTTTTCTTTTCAGTAAATAACAACTACACTGTTCAGGGGCGCCTGGGTGGCGCAGTCGGTTAAGCGTCCGACTTCAGCCAGGTCACGATCTCGCGGTCCGTGAGTTCCAGCCCCGCGTCGGGCTCTGGGCTGATGGCTCAGAGCCTGGAGCCTGTTTCCGATTCTGTGTCTCCCTCTCTCTCTGCCCCTCGCCCGTTCATGCTCTGTCTCTCTCTGTCCCAAAAATAAATAAACGTTGAAAAAAAAAATAAAATAAAAAATAACTACACTGTTCATATATCCAGAGAGCCTGATGTTCTCATCACCTGTATTTCTACCTTCCAGCTGTGGCTTTAACAAAGTCAGAAGCCAGCTGGGAATTCTGGCAAATGGAAGCCTAGGGACCAGTGAGACAGAGAGCCAGAATTTATTGGCCCATGAGATGAGCAACATCCATGTGAAATATAACTGTGATGGTTTATTACCCAGCCAAACCTTAGAATAACCCACCTGGTTGAATGCTGGAATTCAATCCACCCTACCTATTTCTTCCCATATTCCCCTTCCATTTACAAAGCCCAGGGGGTTGGTGTAATCCTAGTTTGTGGTGAATTTCAGGATCTCTTCTGTGATACAGAGCATTGTTTTAAGCTAGGTTTTTTGATCCCCATAAAACAGACCAGGATCTTTGGTGCCAGCGATGGCACGGGCTGGGGTTTGGGGGTGGCTGAGGAAGACAGCATAGCTGCCAGTCCTCCTGCGGACAATGTGCGTCAAGCAGATTCTTTCTAGTTGATTCTAGCTTCACTGCAATCAATGATGTGCACCCTTAGGATGAGGTGGGGATTGGAGAGGTCTTGGAGGATGCGGTAATTTACGTGATAATAACTTCTTCCTAAAGTCGGGATTTACTGACAAAAAGGTTCTGTGGAAAGAGAAAAGGCTATGATCCTGGGCCATGGGGGCGTCCTTGAGATTATATCCAGAGAGCAGGGATACCAGTTAAGGCAGCAAAAGGACACAGAAGGTTTGAAGTGACTATGTAAACATCAGGTTTCAAGGTGACCCGGACATTGACATGGGCAATTAGTTATCTGAGTCACTAGAACATGAGAAATTGACAGGGTTACACAGAAACCATAACAGGATCCTGCTTTGCTTTTGGCATTGGGGCTCAAGCCAATGCACTTGAGTGCAATTCCACCACTGGCCAGTATTTCTGAGTGTTATAAACTGTATCTTGCACATGGTTATGCTTTGTGGGAACATTAACATCTCTGAAACAGAAAATTGTAGTTTGGTCTATAATTTGACTGAATTCCTCTATTAGCAAGGGGTTTTAAACTGAAATGTCAATTCCTTCTCTTCTTGAAGACAATACTTTGCTTTTCTGCTTACGTTGTACAATTTTAAAAGGTTGGGGATGGATAGGTTCAGTTTGAAGACATTTGTTTCAAGCCTCAAAGCACCCTTTGAGAAGTGGGTGATTCTAAGAGTGAGACCAGAGACCACAAGATGAGCCTGGGAAAATGTCACCGTACTAATGAGCAAAGCGGCATTCTGAAACTCCTAGAATATGGCAGAGGGAGCCCGGAACCAACAAAGATGAGCCTTGTTTGTCCAAAGATGGGGCAATCTAATCACAAATCAGGATAATGACAATAACTGAGAAGGGCTGACTCATAGTAGGTTAAAACCCAGATGTTAATAATGAGGCTTAAAAATTTTTTTTAAAAACCCCACAACACACAATTCACTGATAACTTTTGCAGAATGCAGTGAACCGACTTGTTATTTTGAAAAGAAAGAATTACACATGTTTCCTGCCTTTCGTGTAAGACCTGTATGTCAGAGTCACCAAATGATTGATGGGAGAAGTTAGTCTTTATGTAAGTATTCCAGCAATAAATGAAATAATAATGATAACATGGGAATACTGTCACTTGCGACCTCTGATAAATTCATAAATCTAGGCAACAACGATCAGTGGCAGCTAACATCACAAAAGAAGAAACAGGCAGACACGAGCTATCTCTTAATGGAAATGTACTAAACCACTTACGAAGTAGGATTGCCAAAAGTATCAAACCCAAACTTAATTAAGCTCTAGATCTACCTACCAACTGATAGGGAACACAAGAGACAGAGGGCCATATTAAAGGATCCTAAGGATGTAATCAACAAAATTTAGACTGCAGAAAAGTCTACAGAAACAAAAAAAAAAAAAGGAAGAAAGAAAAAAAAAAAACCCTAGCATTCTTTATTCCCAAGGTTGCAAGGAAAAGAAAAGAACAGGAACCTATAGATTAAAGACCGAAGAGGCTTATGAGCCAATCACAATATATAATCATCAGACAGTGGTGGCTGGGGCACTAAAGTCCTCGAGAGACTCATGTCTGGCTTCGAACCTGACTTTCAAATGGAGATCATCTCATTGCTTAAAACCAGAGTTAACATGTTTTGGAAGCCACTGGATCCATCATTCACGATCCTTCCACAAGCACAACCATGTAGAGCATTGGACTACTTCCCCGGGGAAATGTCTCTACAGTGTTTGTGAATTAGAAGTGGGTCAGTGGGTCTACGGGCGCAGCGTTGAACTGGTCCCCCGAGGATGTGCAGAAGTAGCTGGGGCCTCTTAGCAGTACTCACAATAACACATCACATGCCTCGTCAAGTGGTGCCTTCTCCTGGAAGCCATCAGAACACACTGGTTTCTTTCTTTCTTTTTTTTTTTTTTTTTTCTGTTTTTTTAAAACCTTGATGTAGATCTGACAAATGCTTAACGCCAGGACTACGTGTGCAGTGTCTTCAGGATACTGCTGAGCGAGGAGTAAAAATACTTATTGGACTATTAAAACTGAGTGCAGATTATTATACGTTTGATCCTGTTGTGAAGGCCAAGGCTAATGGGATGAGAGCAAGGTGTGAAGGCAGTGGATACTTTTTCCCTAAAAGGAATACACAGCCCAAAGGTGCTCAGAGAACCAGGATCGCTTTAAACTTAATAGTTAAAACAGATTTTTTTTCTTTTTATCTTTACCACACATTGTATGATCTGTAAACCCCCAGGTACATCATCACAATCCAGTGACAACTGGTCAACTGAAACCTTTGTAAACATGGAGGCTCCTGCTTGTTGCTGAACATAAGAGTGAAGGAAAAAGGTAGAAAACCAAATATCTCCGACCAAGTTCTGGGGGGTTGGGGAGGTGATAATAAAACCAACGAAGCCTGTTTTCTATCAGAATGTTCTATCGAAACTGAGTGCTACCAAAAAAAAAAAAATGTTAGCAACCTAATATTCTTCAAGATTCGTATCTTCCAAAAATTCTTCCCTCACATCCCTTTATAAGAAATCTTCTGTTATTCTATATTCACTTAGTCTCTGTAGTAAAGCATTGCCATGTCTTTTTTTTTTTTTCAAAATCTTATTTATTTTTGAGAGAGAGACAGAGCATGAGAAGGGGAGGGGCAGAGAGAAGGAGACACAGAATCCAAAGCAGGCTCCGGGCTCCGAGCTGTCAGCACAGAGCCCGACATGGGGCTCAAACCCACAAACCAAGAGATCATGACCCGAGCTGATGTCAGACACTCAACTGACTGAGCCACCCGGGCGCCCACATTGCCATATCTTTTTATATATTATTCTCTAATTATTCAGGTGTGGCTTCAAATATATCTGAGGCATATCGAACCTTCCAAAGAGCAAAGAATAAGCTTTAGTCCCCCCCATTTCTTTTAGTGTAATGATACAGAAGCACCCCAAAAGGCTTTGCTGGACAAAGGAAGAAGAAAAAGAAGGGAGGAAGGGAACGAGGTAAGGAGGGAGGAGTAGGCCAGCCAGCATGTGTAAGTCTAAAGGTTGAAAACTACATTCTTGCTCAAGCTCTGATTCGCAGAAACAGTATTTCCAAGACTCAATTTAAAGACAAATCTTTAGACTACACTGAATGTCAAGAAAAGATCTCTAGTTTGTGCAATTAAGATGAATGAATGATTTCCGCTCTGGAAAGCAGTGTGGAGGTTCCTCAGAAAATTAAAAATAGACCTACCCTATGACCCAGCAATAGCACTGCTAGGAATTTATCCAAGGGATACAGGAGCACTGATGCATAGGGCCACGTGTACCCCAATGTTCATAGCAGCACTCTCAACAATAGCCAAATTATGGAAAGAGCCTAAATGTCCATCAACTGATGAATGGATAAAGAAATTGTGGTTTATATACACAATGGAATATTACGTGGCAATGAGAAAAAATGAAATATGGCCTTTCGTAGCAACGTGGATGGAACTGGAGAGTGTGATGCTAAGTGAAATAAGCCATACAGAGAAAGACAGATACCATATGGTTTCACTCTTATGTGGATCCTGAGAAACTTCACAGGAACCCATGGGGGAGGGGAAGGAAAAAAAAAAAAAAAAAAAGAGGTTAGAATGGGAGAGAGCCAAAGCATAAGAGACTTAAAAACTGAGAACAAACTGAGGGTTGATGGGGGGTGGGAGGGAGGAGAGGGTGGGTGATGGGTATTGAGGAGGGCACCTTTTGGGATGAGCACTGGGTGTTGTATGGAAACCAATTTGTCAATAAATTTCATAAAAAAAAAAAAAAAAAAAAAAAGATGAATGAATGATTTCATAGTACGGGGCCTACGGTAGGTAAAGTTTAATAATGTAAGTGACAAGGTGCAACTATGAAAATACGGACTAAGTGGCCAGTTGGGCTCAACCTTAATGCTGTCACAGCTTCCAAGTGTGTCTTCTCTAATGCACCTTGTGATTCTCCCCAAGGCGTTTTTTTTCCTTTTTTAAAGCCAAACTAAAAATGATTTAGTCGGATGTTTGATAATGAGACAAATTAATTCACTCACTTGAATAATATTTATTACTAGTAATAAATGAAATTACCTCTGAGTAATTTGGTGAGAGATACTTCCCATTGCATTTGGCAATGTTCCTCAGAATTTTTAATGCTTTATCTCCTTTCTTCCGAGTAATCAGCCAGCGAGGAGATTCAGGAACCACCCTGGCAAGAAGACTTTGTTGAGTTATGTCTAGGAATTTCAAAACCTTAACAGTTAATTAACAACCTCACTTTCCCTCGTAAAATAGAGCTTGCAATTAGATAAAACTTTAGGAGATTCTGAGAGTTTAGAACATGCTCTTTGAAACACAGATTATCTTGGAAAGCTTATAATGGAGGGAAAAAATGCTCACTTGATAATTGGATCATTGGTCATAATAAAAACAATCAATATTACATTGTTCTTGTAAGACCAGGCTACCTTAGAATACAGTGTCCTAAATTACACACATGAAAAGAACTGAAATTACACACATGAAAAGAATTCAATGGGCACTTAGGCATGTATGTAAACTGATTTCCCCATATATTAAAATTAAATTAGAGAAATGATCAAAATGTATTCGCTTCAGTAAGAATCAAATGTATACACCTGTAGCTTTCTGGTAACTTAATTTTCTGATGCTCTCAACATTTTTATTCCTCAGAGGATTCCTGAACAATGTTAATTTGCGTAATAGAACACACAGGGAAGCAAAGCGATTTCGTTGCATTTAATTTGCATGTTGAAATATCGGCAGATAGGGTTTGTTACCTTACAGTGTTCGTGAAAATATTGCAAAATAACAAAACATAACTAATACTCTGGAGCTTTGCGTTTTGGTACTTTATTAATCTATTTTAATGAGAACTATTAGTCAATTAATGACCACTCTCTATAAATTCTCAAACACTCTAGAAATTCTCAAAGCCCACGGCTACTCTGGAGATGTCAGAAAATCTCCTTAATTGCTTTCATTTTCCTGTTGGTTTAGAAAGTGCAGATTCTACATTTCTGTGGAATAATAATAAATTCAATAATGACCAGAACCACTTTACCAGTAATAAAGGAGGAAGAGAAAGCTGGGCAGCGTTATGGCTAGCTGGATCCCTTGCCAACTGGGGATAAAGTAGGCAATTCCAGGGAGAATTATGATTCCAAGGGTGAAGAACATTTGGACTACTATCCCCACAATTCTCCTTTGCTTTGAACCTACTATTTCTGTTACTGAAGGAAAACAAACACAGAGGTTAGGGAAGCTCAAGTTGAGCTCCAAAATAAACACACAGAGACATTACATCTGTCATATCCATCGGCATTGTTAGAACACCACAGAATTCTCTTTCTTTTTTAATTTTTTAAAGTTTATTTATTTGTGAGAGATAGAGACAGCATGAGTGGGGGAGGGGCAGAGAGAAGAGGGAGACACAGAATCCCAAGCAGGCTCCAGGCTCTGAGCTGTCAGCACAGAGCCCGACGTGGGGCTCGAACTCACAAACCGTGAGATCGTGACTGGAGTCGGACGCCTAACCAACCGAGCCACCCAGGTGCCCCAACACCACCGCATTCTTAAGGACACTAAAACTTCCATGCCTGCTGGAGCTGGGTTTTCTGCTCACTCTCTTCTCTGCCAGTTATTGGCAGGCACTGGCCACACTCATCTTATACCCACAGCCCAGCACTCTTCTTGTTATACAAAAAAATGTATCTGTTGATTTTAGGAAGGCTTAAATGATGACTATGGTATCAATACAGAAGTAAAACAAACTGGCTAGATTTCTATCACGGTATCTCTAAAGGTGTGCATATTATAGTCTCTTTAGGAGATTCTTTATGAGCATTAGACTCTACATTTTTCAAGATCACGAGATAGTTTCTATTACATGATGGTCCTCTCCACAGTGTCAGACTTTCCAAGTAGGTGATATCTCTTTAAAAGTCACATGGGGAATTTTACTGCTGGCATCCTTCTCCACCCAATCGAATCCATTTCTATCTGTCATTAATTCTATTCCGATCATTTTGGGATTACGCTACTTGGTTGTGTCCTAAGATCGCAGCTTTGAAAATTCACCTACACTTAGATCTCCTTAGAAATGCTTCATATGCCAAAGTTATCCCTTCTTCCCCAGCCAGCGACAGGCAACTTCCTGACACTCTCTCTCCTTCCCGGCCCATACAAAGACCTTCAGAGGGTCCTTAAGGTGGGCACCGCTTGGGGAAGGATTATCTACCAGTGATGGAAGGGACTAGAAGCCTAAAGATCCGGAGCAATACTGTAAAAGAAGCTTTTGCCTCTCCCTGGTCACGAATCCACCGTGACCCTTAGAGGAGGTGACTGGTCTGGACATCACTGGCAACAGAGCCCAAGTCGCATCCAGGACTTTTCTCAGTAAAAGGAGCAAACAGCAAAGGGAAGTTTTTCTTTCTAGAAAGGTCAGACTTTCTGGTTACGGAAGTAACAAAGGTTCACAAATGAGCTTCTCGTTTTTAGGTCCCATCTCCTTCACAGTAAAAAGCTCTCCACTTGTACACAAGGAATAGATATAGAAATATTTGAGAACACAGGAGTGTCATCTCAAACTATATCCCAGAAATGCACAGGGAATGCTTTAAAAAGGTTTCAAAGAATTGCTGACGTTTTTCATAAACGTCAATCTCCGAGAAGGCAAACAATAACTTGTGATAACAGTACAGCAGTTATCTGCAAGAGCGTGGTTCACCCCCGTATTTTGTGATATTCCGTATGTGGCCAGGACCTAAAAATGAGAAGTTCATTTTGCCAGAGTCAGAGTCTCACCGCGGCGACCTTCCTATTTGCAGAGATCATTCATGTGGCAGCCGCGAAGCCTCATCATGCGAGCCCGAGGAGGCTCAGCGGCCGGCACCGCCCAGACACCTGACCCTGGCGTCAAAGAGACACGGAGCGCAGCAGTGTCTTACCGATCACGTAGCAGGTCATCCACGTGCCCTTTCCAAACACACCTTGTAGGAAGCGGAAGGTCACAAACACAGGGAAATTTGGTGCGAACGCCACCACAACACCGGTGACGCCAACACCGAAGCAGGATATTAGGTAAATGACTATCCTGCCGTACCTTTTTGAGAAAGAGAGAGGAAGAAGTCACCTTTGGCATTTTCTCCGACACAGTGAAAAGCACTATCGGTAAGTGTTGTTAGAAGAGGCTTCAGGACAGAAATTTTGTTTTCGACGCTGCATTATTACTACCGTGTACAGGATGGCTGAGAATTCTGCGTTTCGTTTTGCAGCAAAACCAGGCAAGTAAGGACATGTGTTCCTGAAATGGCATTACAAAACGCAAGGCACAGAATGCATTTTTGGGGGGATTGCAGTTTCCAAAAAGATGACCCTCTCTGTCACATACGGTCGCCCCCGTGGCCCAGCTTTGATACCTTTCTAGCATTTTTGTGGGTGGAGTTGGAAGGAGAAAGGGAGAAAGCCCCAGGAGCGGGCTTCAGTCGTGGCTCAATCATCCACCAACCATGCGACCTTGGGTCTGTTTCTTAAGGGAACCAAGATTCAGATTTTGTTTGTTTGCTTGTTTCTCCCCTCCCTTTCTACAGTGAAGTTGTACAGGCTCAAATGCGATGATGATGTGAAAGCTGCTTACAAACTCTAAAGTTCACAAGCAGGGCGAGCTGTTCTTAAGTTTCGCATTTGAGTCTCACCGTTTACGTAGCTGTTACTAAAGGCGTAGGCAAAGGGCACAGGTTACCGTCGTGGGCAATACCCTGGGATTCTGATGCTAAATGGTTCAGTGCAACTGTGCCAGGTTACTGGCTGGTGAAAGTCTGTCGTCAATGACCTTTATGAGACTTGATTCAAAAACATTCTCCCATAGAAATTCCCACCAAATTCACTCATGCAGTGTCCTGCTTTGGTCAGCAGAGCAGAGACAGAAGTAGTTCTCACTTATTCAGGTTTTAAAATTCACCGTCTGTCCTTCCTACACTGTCCTCTGGTAGATTGGGGGCCTATTAAATTGTTTCTGGTCCTTTCCTTCAACGATATAAAAGCAGAGAAGGAGCTGACAGACGGGTGGCCCTGTGGTGAGGCAGAATCATTCATGGGTCTGTCTTCTTCTTCAAAGCATGGAATCATCAATGAGGACAGGTGCGCAGGCCCCTGCTGGAACACAGGTAGGAAAAGCCCCCCTCCTTTAGTTGAGTTCTTTTGTTTGGGGATTATGTTTATTGACTGTGAGAGAAGAACATGAAGGAGAAGCAAAACCTGATGTTTAAATCAGGAAGAGTAACAACTAAAATGACGAAATACGTGTTGAAAACACATCACTCAATTCTAAGCCATAGCAGCTAGGAGAGAAAGTGATGTGTGGGGAGATTAAGAAAAGAAAGATGAATGGGAAGGGCTATAAGAGGAAACCATAGGAAAAAACACGGATAAAAGACAGGGAAAGAGCATCAGACACAAGGATTAAGGAGAAACTCACATGCAGAAGACGGGGGCAGGGGGCCGCAGGAGAAAAATAAGAGACAGACGAAGGAGCAGAAAAAGAAAACAAAGGTTATACTTTGAAGTCCTGATCCGGCCAAATTCAGATTGTCAACTGGCTAAAGCATTTGGGGCATTTTATTGTCTCCAATTAGCTAATTAATTGCTTTGGGCAGTTCTCCAAGAAGTACCCTTAAGCACTGTGCACTGTGTGCTGGGTCACAGGGACCCATCAAGGCTGGGCTTAGAGTGACCAGAGCGATATCCAGCCAGACACGGTCAATGGCCAAAGCTTTCCCACCCCTGTCCTAAGGGGTATAGAAGGAATTATTAAATTACTGCATGTATTTTCATAGTTAGAATTGGGATAAAGGAATAGTTAGGCATGGATATAATAACCAACATCAATAATGTCCGAAACAGGAATGTTTGAATAGAAAAATTACTATGTTCAGTATACATACTCACCATGTCTGCCATTAATCTATATCTTTATGAACGTTAAATAATAGATAAAATTCTCTTAAAGGTCTTTGGAAAAACTGTGGTTTTTTTTTTCTTGCAGAGTTTTTAACTTGTAGAATAAGATACAAGGATTTCTTTTAAAAAATGTAACCGAAACATATTGGGAAGGGGCCGACTCTATGACTAAATTAATCCAGACCACAACCAGTGAGTTATGGAAGCACAGGGAATCAACTCTGTCCGCAGTGTCCAGCCAGCTATCCGTCTGTCCCATGATGAAGTTACTGCCTTGCCGGTGTTTCTGCTAAGATGCTTTCAGATCCACGGGGAGTGGTCCCATCCGTTTGTACAGTTCAAGGAGTAAGGAGACGCAGTTCAACAAGGAGAGAATTAGTCTAACCAAACAAGTGAGAATGTCACAGGTAGAGAAAATAAGGTTCCCCCCCCAAGTTTAACAAAAATTGTTTCCTAATGTTAACATAAAATATTTTCATCCCCACACTTATGCATCATGTCAACGGCTGTCATATTCGTGCCTACCTGTCCGCCGCATAACCCAAGGTGAAGGCTCCGGCCAGGAAGCCCAGGTTTAGGACGGCTTGTGTGAGGTCCAGCATCCAAGCATTGACACACACGAGGTCAAACTGGGAAAACAAAGGAAATGCATGGGAGTCACGTGACCATGCTTATCCTCAAGACATCTGGTCTTCTGTCTAGATCTGTGATCGTTAAACATTTTTGCCCAAACACTCCTTACATTTTTCAAACGTTTCACATGCATATTTTTATATTGATACGTACGGGTTTTGTTTTTGTTTTTGTTTTTCGGTCAGTTTCAATAACTGGCAAAAATGTCCCCACTGTCTCCAACAGTCTAAATACCGAAGCCACCGGACACCTACCATCACCCAGTAAAAACCAGTTCCTCAGTGGTCTCAATCTGAAGTCGATCTTTTTTTCTCTTTGAATTCTTGTTTTCATTCCCACATACTTACATCCTCGTATCATAAGCAGAACATATTTTATTGTGTTTTGTGTCAGTGCGTATTGCATCAGCCGTGAGGCACACAGATACTTCTGTGTGTAAAAACTATATATATATAAATTGACATTTAATTACAAATTTTTCCCTGTGACAACGTCTCGAAATATTTGCATCCTTTCTGATGGGGTTATAATTACAGTTACTAGACTGCAACAGATGCAAATAGAAAATGTAGGAATCTTGAAAAAGAATTACTGCACAGGGGTAACATTTTGTTGGAAATGCGGCTCTCTGTTTCTAGAAGAATGTTAAGAAAGCCTGGGGTTTTCCAGCCAGTTCATGTCATCTGTGGAAGAACACTGTTTATTACTAGAGTCAGTTATGGCTAAACATCAATTCTGCTCCATTTTTCATTTTTATAAATATACATGCCAGGAAAACATATGTGTATAAATAAATTATTGAGAACTGAGAGAGTTTTGTTACAGCAATGTTACTCAATTCTTCTGTCTCCCTCTCGGCTACGTGCCAAGACTCACAGAGCAATCTATCATCAAAATTAGTTTTACTTGCCTATTAACCAACATGCCCTTTTCAGTCCTATGCTCTTGCTGCAAGGAAAGAAAAGGAGACCGCCACACTTACAAAAGTTGTTGAATCAAATCATTAGGCTCAGTTATTTTCTTTCCTCATGATCTTCTTCATACCAAAACCAATAGCCCAAACTGTCCCACTATTTCATTCCCCACAGTTTTTTTTAAAATATGAAATTTAGGGGCGCCTGGGTGGCGCAGTCGGTTAAGCGTCCGACTTCAGCCAGGTCACGATCTCGCGGTCCGTGAGTTCGAGCCCCGCGTCGGGCTCTGGGCTGATGGCTCAGAGCCTGGAGCCTGTTTCCGATTCTGTGTCTCCCTCTCTCTCTGCCCCTCCCCCGTTCATGCTCTGTCTCTCTCTGTCCCAAAAAATAAATAAACGTTGAAAAAAAAATTTTTTAAAAATATGAAATTTATTGTCAGATTGGTTTCCATACAACACCCAGCACTCATCCCAACAGGTGCCCTCCCCAATGCCCATCAGCCAATTTCCTCTCCCTCCCACCCCCCATCAACCCTCAGTTTATTCTCACTTTTTAAGAGTCTCTTATGGTTTGCCTCCCTCCCTCTTTAACTTTTTTTCCCCCTTCCCCTCCCCCATGATCTTCTGTTAAGTTTCTCAGGATCCACATAAGAGTGAAAACATAAGGTATCTGTCTTTCTCTGTATGAGTTATTTCACTTAGCATCACACTCTCCAGTTCCATCCACGTGGCTACAAAAGGCCACATTTCATTCTTTCTCTGCCAAGTAGTATTCCATTGTATATATAAACCACAACTTCTTTATCCATTTATCAGTCGATGGACATTTAGGCTCTTTCCATAATTTGGCTATTGTTGAAAGTGCTGCTATAAACATTGGTGGGAATGCAAACTGGTGCAGCCACTCTGGAAAACAGTGTGGAGGTTCCTCAAAAAAATTAAAAATTGATCTACCCTATGTCCCCACAGGTTTTAAAACATCAAGTCAGTGCATCATAGCGAGACGGGAGAGAGGTAGGATTCCTTTAGCCAAGTGGGAGAGGGACATTTAGGAAAAAGGACCCGCGTCCTCATCACATGCATACTCTCAGGCAGATCCGTTCTGGACCTACATGAGCCGAGGCTCTGACAATGGAGTCCCTTCAACGTATCCAGACCCTCCACCCTGTGAACGAATGGCTTTGCATACCTCCAAATGGCTTGCCCACCCCAGCTTGAGGATCGCTCATAAATACATATTCATAAGCAAACTGTCACATTTATTTACGGAACCCAACTCCTTGTCTTGGTTCCACAGCTAATGACCTGTCACTTAACACAGCTGGGGAGAAAATGGGAGCATTGGTAGCTGGCCCATGTCACAGAGTTGCTGAGAAGCTTTATGGAGATTAAAAAGTAAAAAGATTTCCATCTATGCAGAGGATAGTAATTTTGGTAACTTAAAGTGAGTTTTATCATCCATTCAGGTACTAGTTTCTCAAGGCATGGCAGTTTGACTATAAGTAAACTTGCAGACGATTAAAATTAACTGAAATAATTTCCCACTGGAATTAACTATGCAGAGAATGCAGTTAGAGGACAGCAGCATGCAGAAGAATGAAAATGGACCACTTTCTTCCACAACACACGGAAATAAATTCAAAATGGATGAAAGACCTAAACGTGTATTTGAAGCCCTGAAAATCCTAGAAGAGAGTACAGGCAGTCATTTCTCTGATGTTGGCCGTAGCAACATTTTTGTAGATAGGTCTCCTGAGGCAAGGGAAACAAAAGTAAAAATAAACTATTGGGGCTTCACCAAAATAAAAATTTCTGCACAGTGAAGGAAACAATCAACAAAACTATAAGACAACCTACTGAATGGGAGAAGATATTTGCAAATGACATATCCGATAAATGGCAGTATCCAAAATATATAAAGAACTGATACAACTCAATGCCCAAAAAACAAATAATCCAATTAAAAATTGGCAGAAGACATGAACAGACATTTCTCCAAGGAAGACACAACAGATGGCCAACAGACACACGAAAAGATGCTCAACATCACTCATCATCAGGGAAATGCAAATCAAAACTACAATGAGATATCACCTCACACCGGTCAGAAGGGCTAAAATCAAAACCACAAGAAACAAGTGTCGGCGAGGATGTGGAGAAAAAGGAACCCTCTTACACTTTGGATGGGAATGCAAACTGGTGCGGCCACTGTGGAAAACAGTATGGAGGTTCCTCAACAAGTTAAAAATAGAACTACCCTATGATCCAGTAATCGCACTACTGGGTATCTACCTCCCAAATACAAAAACATAATTCAAAGGGATACACGCAACCCTATGTTTTGCAGCATTATTTACAACAGGTAAACAATGGAAGCAGTCCAAGTGTCCACGTATAGATGAATGGATGAGGAAGATGTAGTATATATACAGTGGAATATTATTCAGCCACAAAAAAGGAAATACTTTCATTGGCAACAACATGGATGGAGCTAGAGTGTATAATGCTAAGTGAAATCAGTCAATCAGAGGAAGACGAATACCATATGATTTCACGCATGTGGAATTTAGGAAACAGGACAGAGAGAGAGAGAGGTGGGGGGAGAGAGAGAAACCAAGAAGCAGACTCTTACCTACAGAGGACAACCTGATGGTACCAGAGGAGAGGTGGGTGGGGGAATGAGTGAAGTAAGGGACGGGGATTAAGGAGTGCACGAGTCAGGATGAGCACTGAGCGATGCATGGAATTGTTGAATCATTATACTGTGCACCTGAAACTAATATAACACTGTCTATTAACGACACGGGAATTAAAATAAAAACTTAAGGGGCCCCTGGGTGGCTCAGTCAGTTAAGCGTCCAACTTCCGCTCAGGTCATGATCTCCCGGTCTGTGAGCTCGAGCCCACAAGGGGCTCTGCGGACAACCTGAAGCCCCGCTTCGGATCCTCCCCCTCTGCCCCTCCTCTGCTCGGTGTGTGCATGTGTGCACATGCTCTCTCTCAAAAATAAAAGGAACGTTTTAAACAATTTGCTTCATTAAAAAATAAAAATAAAAACAAAGAAAAGAACGCAACAAGGAAAAAAGCATATCAAACAGGCAACTTAGCTGCCAGAGAAAACACCGTGCTTCAGGAAAAGTAGCAACCAATGTCAAATCTAAGTTCCCCGAGAGCGCAAGTCGCCTCCTCCAGCTGTGCTGCAGGTACCGGGATTAGCTGGGGGTGCAGGCAAGCTCTGCACAGATGACACGGCAAGGCCCAGCAAGAGCTATCCTTCCAACGAATTTGTGCAGCCGCTTTTGAATTGCACGAACTAAAATGCTCCCCAAATATTCTTTAAATCCACGAAAGATTCTCCAATAGAAAACTGATGATCTTTTTCACCCTCCCGTAAGAGAAACTATCAAAAAGTGTTTTTTCATATTTCGTATTAAAATATTTTTCCTTAAAATTTTTTTTAATGTTTTTTTTTTTTTTGAGAGAGAAACAGAGAGAGAGGGAAACAGAATCTGAAGGAGGCTCCAGGCTCTGAGCTGTCAGCACAGAGCCCCACGTGGGGCTCAAACCCACAAACCGTGAGATCATGACCTGAGCCAAAATCGGAGGCTTAACCGACTGAGTCACCCAAGCACCCCAAAATAAATGTTCTTCATACTTTAATTGAAAATAAATGTCTAAGTGGTTAAAGTTCTGTGATGACATTTTCTAAAGGACTGTGATGCCATCTGGGCTACGTGTTGCCTGCTCTTTGTGCTTTATTCTGCATCCCAGGGGCTGGAGGTGTGAAAACTTCATTTTCCCAGAATACCTTGCCAGCAAGGCTCCGAGTTCTGGTTCTGCCAGTGGGGGAAGGGGGAGGTAAGTGCAAGATCAGAAGGCTGGAAACAGGTAGTGGGGCTTCTGCTTCTGGATATGGCAGCAGCTCCAGCTCGAACCGTGGCAGTGACAACAGGGGTTGGTGGCTGAAGTCAGCCAGCATTTCTAACCATGCCCTGTCCACGTCGGAGCAAAGGGGCACTGGGCCCACGGGCACTGTGAGCACTGTAATGCCCCACACAGGGCAAGGGATCTTCAGGCGCTATCCTTCCTGATCTCTCCCGTCTGTGCTTTTCTAGCCCTTCCAAAGCAACTCAAATCCAAATCCTTTTACTAAATCCCTTCCTGCTTGAGATACCTCACCTGGTTTCTGCTTTTATGATGGGAGCCTGCTATCTTTCAAAAGTACAAAATAAATTAAATCATGTACCTGTTAGGAAATGCACACAAGCACACATACACTTGTGTTTCCAGTACGGGGACCAACACAGCAGGGACACGCATTCGGGGGCTTGGTTTTGACTCTAACTCATACATTCAGGAGGCAGCCTGCCTCCTGCCTCCTGGGCCTGGCGCTTGCTCATCAGCTCTCAGCTCACACTGCCTGCTACCACAACAGCTCTGGGTCTGTGATATGTTTTCATGTTTAAAGAGAGGTCAGCAGGCACGGAAGCTGATGAGCTTCGCAGGCCAAGGACTTTTTCCTAAAATAAAGTACTGAAAGTTTGTTGTAGTTCCCAGACAGACCTAAAACCTACCTCTTGTCAAATGTACCCAAGTCTGAATCAAAGACACACGTGTTTATGTCTTTCTTCTAAGGCAATTTATCAAGAGCAAATGAGACATTTCTTTTTTTTTATTTTTTGAGTCCACACAAAGACATTTAAAATTATTTTTAAATACTCATAAATCCATGTGTACCCATTCTGTTAGTTACTAACCTTCAAAATCACCTTTACACAAAGAGAACTTACTCCCCTTGGACTCAAATAACTATTCATGTAATGTTGAATCACATTGCTTCATTTCACAGAAAGCACAACTCCAGCTTTATTAGATACTTTTGAAGGGCTTCTAGACCTAGGGATGTTTCTTAGCATTTCCTCGTTGTTACACTCCAAATAGACATTCTGTTAACTTCAGCTACAATGATAAAATGCTGGGACGAGTTACCATTCAATACCTGTTACAGTTTTGATTTCTAAGTCCCCTTTAAGGCTAGAGCAACAGAATATCTCCACTATATAAAGGTCAAAGGCAACAAATTAGGTACAAATAATGCAGGTATGCAAAAGACTTAGAAAGTCAGAGGGGGCCTGCCTGCTCCTTAAGCCACAGAGAGTGGATCTGGATGACCAGCTGCTGGCTTTTCTGCAGATGTCTCTAGAACAAACTGTCATGTAAGAGGGTCAAGGTTAGAGGCCATCACAGCATCCGACGTCAGTCACGTCCGTGAGGAAGAGCCCTCATTAGCTCTTTGTACTGTTGTGGGAGAAAGGGAAGTCTCTGATGTCAAGTGACCAGACATATGTGCCTGTGTTTTGATTTTTTCTTTTCTTTCTTTCTTTTCTTTCCTTCTCTTTCTTTCTTTCTTTTCTTTCTCTTTCTTTCTTTCTTTCTTTCTTTCTTTCTTTCTTTCTTTCTCTCACTGTTTGCATTTTCTAAGGATGAGTGCTAAGTTGAGCCATTCCTAATCAACTTTTTGTTCAAAATCAGTGGCCACTAAACTCTTCATCAGTGTTAACAAAAACATCAAACGTACCTTTGATTTGACATCAGGTATGGGGTGCCCCTGGCTAAAGGTAGCCCTGGCCAATTACATGTCAACCTCCACGGGCGGGTGCCATTTCTTTTTTTCTTTTTCTTTTTTATTCTTGAAAGAGAATATTTTATTCTTGAGAGAGACAGAGCATGAGTGAGGGAGGGACAGAGAGAGAGAGGGAGACAAAGAATCTGAAGCAGGCTCCAGGCTCCGAGCCGGACGCAGGACTCAAACCCACGTACCATGAGATAGTGACCTGAGCTGAAGTCAGGTGCTTAACCCACTGAGCCACCCAGGCACCCCGGGTGGTTTCCATTTCTAATCAACACCAAGCCACCCTAACAGAATGATTAAAAACTATTGTAATCGTAAAGAGAAAAATGTGGGCTGGGCCTCCATGAGGGTGGAGGATACCAGAAGTAATTCTAGTCATAATGAACATTTCTTTCACGTGATCTGCTGGCCTATATAGGCCTCTTAACATGGAACAATGAAAGCTTTTCTGGTAGGTACGAACCATCACAATGAACTAACTGCAGCTGCAAGAAACCCAGGCAGCTTCCAGGGGCATGCTCAGCCTGGCCTCTGCCTCTGTGAGGAGCTTAGTACCTAGGTTGGAGAGCCAAGGTCAACATAGGTGAAGCAGCTGTGGAACAACTGAGATCAGGGCTGAGAGTGATGGGCCACAAAATGCAGGAGGGCCTCAGCAGAGGAAATGGCAGGTGGGCCCAGAGCAGTCAGTTACAGAAGAAGGTGGGATGTAACAGATCCTTCGGCAATGAGCTGGGCTTAGCAGGAAAAATGGGAGAGAGGAAGGGTACTGGAGCAGAGTGATGGCCAGCCCAGGGCAGGGGCCATGAATGCCGGTGAGGTTCAGCTCTGCCTGCAGCACGTGGGGGTGCCGAGCTCAGATCCTAAGCTGGGAACCACCTGCCTCTGTCCCACCCAACAGGGCCCAGGGTGGGCCCAGGGTGTGGGACAGTGAGTTTCTTTCTCAGGAAACCAGAGACATCAGGGGAATTCAGGACAGAGGGAGGAGGAACTTCTAGAGGACAGAGGGAGAAGCTGCAAGGTCACAAATGGAAAGGCCCAGAACAGATGTCCTGGTCCCAGGACAGAACACGATTCCAGGGAGATGAGAGCAAGACCAGGAGACGGAGGGGAACCTGCGATCTGCCACGGGTCTGGCACGAGGAAGCACCAAATTTGATTAACAGGCTAATATAAGCTGTCACCTAAGCTGTCCTCCAAGGTTAATAACGGCCACGCTTTAAGGTACCGCTAAGCATATCGCCCTCAAGATAGAATGAGTAGGTGTTCTTTCAGTACATGGCTTTTCGTCTGGGCTTGTGAAGTAAAGAAAAATACAAAACCGAATTTACCTCAATGGTAATAATGCCTGGTTGTCGCAACTCACCCTCTAATCTTAGGAGCTCAAACCGTTCTGCCTTTTTGTGGAGAAGACAGGCTGTTACTTATCTTGAAATGTTGATGATTTCTTTAAATGACTGAATGTCCACAGACAGGAGGAGGACGAGAGGCTCTGGGTGTGTGTGTGCACATCTAAGGGCAGAGGAACCGCGGAGCTGGGGTCAGCCAGCCTGGTGTCTGCTCTACCATTGCTAGGTGTGTGGCCTTAACATCTTCAACCCTCTGTGTCCCCATCCATAAAACGAGGTTAAGGACAGGACTAATGATACCAACGAAATAAACTATGTAAAGTACTTCCCCCAATGCTTGAGACATCTTAAATGTCTGATAAATGCTACCTCTTGCATTAGGATTAGTGATACAATGATAATGATAATGACGATAATCCATAGCATTACTAGTGGTCTTAAAATGTGCTTTTCCACACTGGCTGCCCATTAGAATTACTGGGGACAACTGAAAAAAAATGTCTAAGGCCCCTCCAGACCAATTCAGTCGAAATCTAGTCTAGTGATCTGCTGAGGTCGAAACCCACCGGTTCTCAGCTCTGTAAACACCTGCTGGGGGATAATGGACTTTTGCCACTTTTCCACTACTTTTGCATATTGTACCGGATTGAATAGGGCCCCTCCCCAGTTTTTCCCTATCTGGAACTTCAGAATGTGATCTTATTTGGAAGTGGGGTCTTTGCAGGTGTAATTAGTTGGAATGACGTCATACTGGACCAGAGCGGGCCCTAATCCAATGACGGGTGTCCTTATATGGAGAGAAAACAGAGACATGGACGCACGCAGGGGGAACAGCATGGGAAGGCATAGGCAGACACTGCTCAGGATGGCCAAGCAGACCTGTGTGTTCACTTGCCAGGGCCGCCATGGCAGAGTAGCTCAGACGGGGGCCTAAATGGCAGAAACTTATTTTCTCGCCAATCTGGAGAATGAAAGCGTAAGACCACGGTGTCCACAGGGCTGGTGAGGCGGCTCCTTGACTTGTAGATGGCCACCTTCTCCCCGTACCTTTGCGCCGGCCTCCTCTGTGTGTCTGTGTCCTGACCGCCTCTTCTAATAAGGTCACCTGCCATTTGGATGAGAGCCCACCCTGATCGCTTCATTTCAGCTTGCTTTGCCCTTAAAGATTCTGTCTCCAAATACAGTCACAGTCTGAGGCACATATGAATTCAGTGGGGGCGGGGGGTGATGGTGGCTATATCTCAGCCCGGAACATCTGACATCAGATTTCAGACTTTTGGCCCCCAGAATCACGAGAGAAGAATTTTTGCTGTTTTATACAACCCACTTGGTACTAATGTGTTATGCTCGCCCTGGGAAACTAATACACGTATCAATCAGGATATTTTCAAAATTTTTGTATAAAATGAAGGATTAAAAAAAAAAAAAAAAGACAGCTCTTCCTTCCTGGTCCTAGCTCCTTGGGATGCATGGGTGAGCTGGATCCTGGATCCGGATCTGCACAGCTCCGTTTCCCTCGGTGGCCCATCTTGCTGGTGTAGGGCCCCGGAGAAAGCGTGGATCCTTCTCTCACTGGGGGGGGCAGCCACCACTGCTGCCTGGGCCGAGGGGCTCAGTGTGGAGGCCTTCTGTGTGCAGGCGGCCAAACGTGCTGGCTCCCCAGGCAGAGAGGGCTTGACATCTCAGACAGGAGAAGGAACGGAGGCCTCTTGGTTCAGACTGACTGACGGGAGGTGGGAGACGGGAAGAGGGAGGAGGGAGGAGTGAGGAGGGAGGAGGGAGGGGTCCCACCCTGCCGTGGCTGCTCTGAGATGTGGGTGGTCCACGAGGCCTCAGGGGAGACACTGAAGGCCGAGCACATGCAGTGTTTGCTGCGGAGCTGTGGCCGGCCTGGGGCTCCATTCCCTTGGATTTGCCCTCCCTCCTTCGCTTCCCCCCTTCACTCCTCCCTGGCTGGGGCTGCGGCTCCTGATGGAGAGTCAGTATGCAAGCTCTTGTCCCAGGCTCTGTTATTTAGGGAACCCAGGTAGAGGAATGCTTCACAAAGCAGCTCATGATCCTTTCAACAAGCACTACTCTGTTTTAAATTCACGACTCTGTGTGGAGGGGTCTATTCAGAATGAAACATCCTAATAGGCGAGTTGTGAGTTCGGTGCAAATAGTGCCAGGCTCCTATTTTCCACGAGTTAAGCATCCTTAGCTGCCACCTTGATTGAGTACAATTGCATCCAGAAGGAAAGATCCATCCAAAGTCTCATCCAGGTGCAGCTATTTTAGACTTCACTCTCTGGACTCTCGCGCCTTCCCTGAGGGAGCCAATTCCAACCAGGTTCAGGAGTATATCCTCAGAGCCAGGCTTACCAGCAGGTCCTGTGGCCACACACCTGGAATTACCAGATGCGTCCCTTTCTAGAAAGGGTGGGACATGATTTAAGAACTGAGCCTCCAGCCTGGCTCCGACCCTCGGGGTATGAGCACCTTCAACACCGGGAGCAAGAATGGTCAGAAAGGAACACGTATCTGACCTGCTAGACCCACGGAATAGAAGAGCCCCTTGGCAGAATTGCAGAAAAGTGCCTCAGACTCCACATGCAGGACACAGGCCAGGCTGACTTCTGGGGACTCACCCCCCCCACGTGCTGTGAACAGGTATGGGAACTGTCAGTCAAGGAGCTCTGTCCTCCCTCACCAAAGCCACCACATGGCCCGAGGCGGGTTGAGCTGAGGATTAAATGATGGAATCAATGTTTACTTGCTCGACACTCTGTAGACACTCGATAGATGCTTGTTCACCGACTGGTCCGGTCAGTTATTCCAAGAAAATGGTAGAAGGAGCTCAATACTGGTACAAGACTGTTTAAACAAAATGGCTCATGGCTGAAGCTCAGTGGTACAGAACCAAGTCCCGTGACTTCTTAACCAAGCGAGATTATGCGTCTACAATCTCAGATACTTCAGTAGGTCACCTGAAAATGAATGTTCCGGGAAGATGAACAAAATCACCGCACCTTGGTAAATCATTCTTTTTCTAGTATTAAGTGACCTAACACAGTGGTTCTCAAAGTGTTTGGACCAGCAGCAGCAGCAGCATCTGGGAGCTTATGAGAAACACAAGTTCTTGGGGTCTACCATAGACCTGCTGAATCAGAAACTCTGGGGTGGGGCCCAGAAACCCGCGTTGGACCCAGTCCTGCAGGGGATTCGGCCGCGCACTCAAGCTTCAGAAACACGGACTCTGACATCCTGCTTGCGTTAGTAAGTTTGCAACCTGGATGCTCTGATGCGTACAACTGGCCGCCTTCAGGGAAGCCAAGCTATCACCACGGGCTTCTTGAGAGAATGCGGGGGCCCTGTATCAGTTTTGCGTAGGGCCTCGGTCCTCAACCGCTATGTGACAAATTACCACAGACCTAGCAGCTTCGGTCAACACCCGCTCATTGTCCCACAGCTCTGGAGGTCAGAAGTCTGGACAGGCCTGGGGGCGGGGGGGTGGGGGGGAAGTTCTGAGTGGTTGGGTGGTAGGTGATCTTGTTTTCATACGTTTTTGTGTGCTTTCTTAATTTTCTCTCCATTGAGTATGTATTATTTTTATGTATTTTACTAGAAAAACATAAAATTAGGGGCACCTGGATGGCTCAGCCTGTTAAGCATCCAACTCTTGATTTCAGTTCAGGTCATAATCCTGGGGTCATGGGATTGAGTCCTGCGTTGGGCTCCGTGCTATCCGTCTGCCCCCCTCCCCGCTCATTCATGCATGCTCTCTCTCTCTCTCTCTTTCTCTCTCTCAAGAAAAAGAAAAAGAAAACCATAAAATTACATCCACCTCTGAAAAATTGTATACTGAATATAAAGCCATATATTAGAAGGTTGGGGAAAGACTGGCTGAGGGAATAATGTAACCATGGCAAGGGGAAGGATGGAGAAGGGGCCTCTAGAGTTGGGAGCAACTATCTATCAAAGGCTGGTATGGGGTCGAGTGGGGAGCTCTTCCTGACAATTATGTTTGAGATAATTCAAAAGGGAATTAGAGATGAGTGAGGGTTGGGCGGGAAGAATGTCTTCTTAAAAGTCTTTCAAGAGGGGCACCTGGCTGGCTCAGTAGGTCGAGCATGTGACTCTTGTTCTGAGTCCTGAGTTCAAGCCCTAGGGTGGGCACGGAGACTACCTAAGGGAAAAAAAAGTTTCTCAATAATATTTAGTTTCACTTGAAATGTAAGCAATAATTAAAGATGCAAAAACACAGATCAAGAATCTCTCTCAAAGTAGAGCTAAAGCCCTAATGCCTAAGGCAAGTTCCCACTCTTACCTCTGGCAAATCCAGTTCTGGGAAGTGAGTTTTCATGGCAGAATGCAGCTCTCGCTCACTGCCGTTCCTGGCTGGTCTGCAGCCTAACGCTCAGGCAGAACTGGGATTTTGTACATGGACCCTGTGATATTATCCCTCAGGTCTCTGGGGGCACTGTTTGTGTTCAAGCTTTTTCCTTTCTCTCCTTGGGACTGGGTCATCTCTACTGATCTACCTTCAAAATAACTTATGCTTCCTTCTGCCCTCTCCAATCTCCTACTGAGCCCATTTAGTGACTGTGTCATCTCAGTTATTGTACCTTTCAGCTCTAGAATTTCCTTTTTTTTCAAAATTGTTTCCATTTCTCTATTGAGATTATCTACTCATTCGGTATTAAGACCATTTTTCCTTTAATTCTTTGAACATCATACAATTGCCTGAACGTACTGACAACAGCCACGTTGAAGTCTGACTACTTACTAACACCCAGGACCACTCAGAGTCAGTCTACTGGCTTCCCTTCTCCACCCCAACCACCCCTGGCATGATCGCCTTTCCTGTTGCTCTGCATGTCTTACTGGCTTGAGGTGTCAAAGGACAGGGCCTAAAGCTGGCAGATAATCGTCACTTCAGCCTCTCTCACTCCGGTTGTGCTTTTTTTTTTTTAATTCATTTTTGAGAGAGAGAGAGAGCGAGCAAGAGAGCACAAGTGGGGGAAGGGCAGAGAGAGAGGGAGAAACAGAATCCGAGGCAGGCTCCAGCCTCCGAGCTGTCAGCACAGAGCCCAATGTGGGACTCCAACCCACGAACTGTGAGATCATGACCTGAGCTGAAGTCGGAGGCTCAACCGACTGAGACACCCAGGTGCTCCCAGTTGTGCTCTTCTAATAACTGTAGGCCCTTGTTCTGGTAGAAAGTTACCTTATCTGGATTCAGACTACCAAGTCTGACATCCCTGTGATGTATGGCAGCTAATAACAGCTCAGTCTTCTAGCTGGCAGCTGCCTCTTTTAGCCTGGTCCTCTGGTGGTCAGAAATCTCTTACTCCATGATTCCAGTATTGCACATAACGACAATAGCACTTAATTCATTTAAGTGGAACTTAATGGAGTCCAGCAGAATGGAGACACTTTTTAAAATCAAAAATTATGAAGGACGTATTCTTTTCAGTAGTAGCTATCTTGTCTTTTTCATGAAATAAAATGTTCATTTTACAATTATTTTAAAGCCTGAAAGCTCATTTTGTGTGGTCTTTACATGTGGAAAATTCAATATTATCATGGAGGTATTACCCCATTAGAGCCACAGTATGCTAATACCCAATTTTATCCAACTTAGTTTGTCTTAGAAAACAAAAATCCAGATTCACTTTTTTTCATTTATTAACTGAGTGCATGTCCCAACCTATGTACAGCTTGGGTGATAGAAAGCCAAAGCCCTCCTGGCTAAAGACATAAGAGACAAGAGCTTTGAACTGGCAGACCAGCTACAAATTAAGTGAGTGAGCTTCCCCAGAAGCAAGAGAACCACAGAAAGCATGACCCTTGGAATCTGAATATACAGTTGACCCTTGAGCAATGCAGGGTTAGGGGCACCAAGTCCCTGTGCAGTTAAAAATTCATGGGTAACTTTTGACTCCCCCCAAAACTGAACTACTAACAGCCTACTGTTGATCAGACTGACTGATAACATAAACAGTCAATTAACACATATTTTGTATATGTATTACGTACTGTATTCTTACAATAAGCAAATATGTTCCCATATTCCAACTTATTATAAAACAAATTAAAAATACTATGTAAAGCAACTTGCTAATTTATATATACGTATAATACATATTATATATATATAAAATACATATTATATATATAATACATATAATACATATATATATTACAGAATCTTTGGTAAAACTCTTACATTGACCTTCTAAAATAAAATATGCATGATTTTTCACAGAAATCCATTTTTCCCCATAAAGTTTTTCAACCCCAGTTTTTTTTTAAATGTGGAATCTATCTAGATTAGCCTCAATGTTAATGAAAGTGATCACAGGTTTTTTGTGGCATTGATTTTGTAGCCCTTACATGAGAATAACCTTCTGAACTATTTACAAGATATGAAGACATTTAAAGGACATGATCAGGGGCCACTGGGTGGTTAAGCACCTAACTCATGATTTCGGCTCAGGTCATGATCTCACAGTTTGTGAGTTCGAGCCCCGTATCGGGCTCCATACTGACAGCACAGGGCCTGCTTGGGATTCTCTCTCTCTCCTCTCTCTCTCTCTCTCTCTCTGCTCTCCCCACCCCCACTTTCAAAATAAGTAAATAAACTTTTTTTAAAAGTGTGAAAAAAATAAAGGACATGATCAATGTATATAAAATGACTCAACGTTTTGGAAACAAGGCTATCCAGGCTAGATGATAGAAAAATAAAAACAGGTAACATAGTCAGCATGTACATTTTAGATGCATTTATCTGCATATGATTTGTGAGCACAGGTCATAAATGAGATACAACTCAGAAACAGTGACACGTACCGAGCATGGGTCATCGCTCTGCTTTCTTAGACTCAGACTGCCGTTACACATGGGGGCTGACTTGAATTTGAAAGCGCACAACAATTAGTGCAAAAGTAGGTCAACTATTTGATAACTGTAAGTACTAAAGGGGAAAAAACACATCAGATTTATCTTTAGAAACATTCTAAGGTTCAAAACTAATCGTAATTAATAGAAGTTTGGCTGCCTTTTAGGACTCCTTGGTTTGGGAAAAGGAAAGTACCAAATTAACCTAATATGCAGCAAGAGACTTGGGGACCTTTACTGGTATAAAAAGTTCTGTCACATCTACTTGGCATTTTGAAAACAGAATCAAGGAATATTTTGCTACTGGAAATTTTCTCAAATACAGACACAGTGATATTCGGACAGCTTCCTGGGCTGTAAGAGCCAATGGAATGTACAGGAAGGATGTCATAAGCCATCTGATTATAGGCTGGGTGAAACGGATAGAAGAAACCAAAAGAGTGATAATAATAATAAATCCCACAATGAGCTTAACCATTCCTTTTGAGGAAAGTAAACACATAACATTTTCTGTCCTTTAAAGAGAAAGACAGACCCCTCTTCCCCACCTCCCATGTGAGTGTGTGATTTGGGTCCTGTTAACTATTGAGGCCTCTCCCAGGACACCTAGACTCCAATCCCTTTTAGAAACCTTCCATTTTGATACGTCAAAGGTCTCCTGATATATATTATGTCCATCGGACATTCCTTGCAGAGGAATTCCAGAGTAGAGAAGGAGGAGACCCATAACATCTTACTAGATTTTAGTTTCTGTCTTTCAGAATCATTGGCAACACGTTTTCTCCACTTGGAAACCACCGTTGCCAACGATTTTCATAATCTAGTCTGAACATGGCATAACACGTACCCCTTTTAAAGTCTGCCAAAGCCTATGTTTTCTAAGAACACACTCTTATGACACAGTCAGCCAAGCTGATGAAACACCAGCAAGAGCGCCACAAAAAAACTGACTTCTCCAGAATATGAAAAGTAACTTACGGATTTTAAACATCTAGAATCTTCCCAGTTCAATACATGTCTTTCTTAAACTTCTAAACATCATTGCATTTTGGTATGAATATCAAAAAGCTGCATTCTAATCCTATTACCACCTTTCTGACGTGGACACACCATTCTAGAACCACCTGGGCCTTAGTTTTGTTCACACATCCAGTTAGACACACTGCACCGTCTTGAAGGTCCGTGCTTTCCTGTTCTGGTGTTTTTCTGATTCTGTGAATGTGGAATGAGTGTTAGGGCAGAAACGCCAGGTTACTCATATCCTTAAAATAACTACTATTTGATTAGGAGGGAAACAAACATACGATGAAAAGTTTCAGAGGAGAAACGTAACATTCGATAAACCAGCGAGAAGAGTAGAAGCTATTGTCAGTGTTAAGTCAACGAATTCCCACAAGGTTAGATCTGATTCAAACAAATGGAAATGTCTGAGCCAAATCTGAGCTTCTCAGCAGCCTCTGCGGATGGTCTCTGCCCCTTTTGTGTCTTGTGTTTGCTTCCACTTTGTTTTTTTGTTCTCTTGGTGGTTTGTATGTGAAAGCAAGAATAAATGGGACTTGACAACAGATTTATTTTGATAACATTTCCAATTGCTTAGAATCAGGAAAGAGATTTGAGAAACGCGTAATCTTGGGAGAGTTTTGGCCGGGATTTGTGGTCGAGAGCTTCAGGGAAGTCCGGGGACAATAGGATCATTGACTAATACTCCTGCTGGAGAGCACAGCTCTGAAAACGTTTCCTTGTTGTGACTGTAAAGTTGATAATCATTTGACCTGAGGTGCAGATCAGACTTCCGAAGCTGGGCAGCCGCACGACTCCGTCTACACTTCAGCAGCACCTGGGATTCACAGAGGATCCACCTGCCACACCACACGGCTGCGCACGTATCAGGGAAGGTCTCTTGCAGGAGGCAGGATCTGAGCCAGGCCTGGAAGAGCTGGTTGCATTTGGACACATGGAGATGAGCAGGAGCAAAGCGGGCAGGGTCAGCCAGGAGACACAGGAGGGGCAGCACAGGGCAGGATTCCAGGATATAAGCAGCTCACCAGAAAGCGTGACTGCGGGACTTTATAGCAAGGGGCCTCTCCATAGCTCTAGACGGTTCCCGAAGCACTGGGTCAGCCATTACGTTGTTTCACACAACAGACATACTTAAGTCTTCAGATTCTAATCAAGTTTGTTTTCATGCGGCCTCAACTAAAGGAATTAATGTGAATGTCCTTTAAACACCGTCAAATACTCCACCAAGTAAGATATGAATACTTTTACTAGTGATTTGAGTGTCAGAAAGTAGAGTATAATTCCATCAACGGTATGTATCAATGCCATGTTTCCCCTACCCCCTTCCCCCTTGCTTGATAAATAATACTGTGAGAGCACTGGCGATGCCTGGTTCTGACATTGCATATCCACGGCCCTCAGTGGTCAGTTCTTAGAAAGACAGCTACAACAAGAAGAAATTCACGTGGACGCCCACCGATGCAGGATGACTATTAAAAAGGGACCAGAAGGGCACCACAACGGTGGGGGGCCCCCGAGGACTTGTGGCCTACTTAAGGACGGCTGGACCCCAGTTCCCACCCCACAACCTTGTCATGCTGTCACGAGGAGGCAGAATCGAACTCTCCTTCCCTGGAATCCAGGCAGGGCTTGCGATTCTCCTGGAGCCCACGGAACGCGGCGGAAGTGATACAGCGTGACTTCCATGGGAGGCCATCAGCAGTATGAGCTAGACACACAAGGAGTTGTGAGCCGCCACGTGGGAAGTCTGAGGCCGCCTTGCCAGTGAGAAGCCCTAGCTACCTGGAGAGGTCAGGTGCCACTGTGTCAGCAGACAGGCCCAGATGACGTCCCAGCTGGCATGGATACTAACTGCCCGATGGCTCCTGCCACGGGCCATCGGGTCATCCCAGCCTGTGAGCCTTCCTATCTGAGGCTGTGCATCACGGAACAGAGACAAGCACTCCCCGTTGGGCCTGCTCGGAAAACTTCCCATGAAATACACTTGTATTTCTAACGTGACATACAAATTGCCAAAATTTCCAGTAAATTTCTAAGGGTTGATGTTAAAAAAAAAAAAAAAAATCTAAAAGACTCACATGTAAGGCTATTTGCATTTTATTTGGTTCTCTTAAGGATTCAAAGATGGAGATAAAATACCCATAAAGTGGCCCATGAGAATTACAAGCACATGTCACTGGAATTGCTCTGCTAATGGTTCCACAAAGTAGTAAATTCCGATATTGGTTCCCATGACTTACTTGAGTGGAAGAGTTTCGTAATAGCCTGGAAAATGTCAGCACGCTACAACAGCATTATTTACCAGATTTTTTGAAATGCTAATGGATTTTGGCCTCATGTCGAAAAGGTTAAACAAGTAAACACAGGCAGTCAGGGATAATTTGTCAACATGCTAAGTCAGGCATTGAGGCTTGGGCTCTTTCCAGACAGAGCGTGGCTGAAAAAATAAAGAACAATGAGAAAATGAAATCACCAATATGAAAATCTCCCAAGAGCATCTACATTCCAAGCAGGCACTTGGAAATAACAGCAATGGTGGAGATAATGGGTTACAGGAGAGTTAATCTAAATTATTTCTACTAGATTGAATATTTTCTGCAGATGTCTCCAGATTTCGGAGCACGGTTCCTGCAATTGTGCAGGAACCAGCAGATGGGGGTCCGCCCGGCTGTACCCATCTGTTTGGGTGTGTTGGCTTCAGCAGACAGGGGGCTTAGCGGGCAGAGGTGGGACAGAGGTGCCTGGGGGCACAGGATGAGCAAAACAGTGAAATATGAACAGGTCCCTATGACAGCAGGGTCACTAACAGTATGAATCATGCCCCTCCCTCAAGCACAGGTGACACTTTGGGGGATACATGGGACCAGGGATGAGGCTTGAATGAACAGCAGCCCCCGGGGTCTCCGGAGGCCCCGGTAAGAGCAGATTCTGGATGGTGAGGATGGAGAGAGCACAGTGGGTGGAGAGGAGAGTGAGAACGTGGGGGCAATTAGAGCGAGAGGCCTTTCAGGAAATGAGCTTCTGGGGGGGAAACATGGACCTCAGCTGTAGAGATATTCGGGCATCAGGGAGGGTGTCCTACAGATGACATACACTTGAGCACCTTTAAACGTGGATAGGGAAAGATGTCAGTAAAGGACACCAGGAGACAGAGCAGCGGGGGAGGGGGCGATCACCTCAGAAGTGGGCACGGCGGAGGGGACAGCCTTCCGTGGGGAGGGGCGTCAGGCGGCTAGGATGGGAGCTGGCACAGGTAAGTTCCTATAGGTGGCAGGACACTCAAGAAGCTTCTTGTTCCAAGTCTTCTATGTCTGGGCAGTGGAAAGTGAAGGGACTTGCTAGGAGGAAAGGTCAAGGGTGGGTGTGGGGAGGACAGACGGTGGAGAAGGAGTCTCCGGAGGGAGAGAGGCTGCCCGCCAGCAACGGAGGCCCAAGGACCGGCGAGGACCGTGCTCAGCCGGCCAGGCAGGCGTGGAGCAGGGGAGCAGAGCCGTGCAAGATGCGGGCTGCAGAACTGGGCCTGAATCTAAACAGGATGAGAAGGAAGAGGAGAGATGGTCCCGGGGGGCCCGGGAGGCCTTCGAGGGGAGGAAACAGAGACAGAAAGCTGGAAGAACACAAGGTAGGGGGCGCCCCCGCACCTACGATGTGCCTGGCACACCCTGGCCACTCCATAGACAGCCCCTCCAGAACCACATTCCAGGGGCTGACAGGACTCTCGGTGGCGCTTTCAGGGGTGACTGGTGGGGGGGACCACACTGGCAGAGCACAGGAAGGTCCCATTTCATTGGACAGTCTGCTCCAGGCACGTGAGATCAATGCCAGACGATGGTACCTGAACTTCGTTTCATAGACAAAAGGGAGCCTTGGTTGCTCTGTAAATAGAACCGTGCTGTGACCAATATGCTGTGTGTGTAAGACCCATCTGGCGACATTGGGCTAAAAGAGACTATGACTGAGAAAGAAGGCACATCAGTGAGTAGTAGCTGCATTTTTAAGAAGAACCAAACCTCATATGAACCTTACTTGAAGACAGTCATTGTTTTCCATTCAAGTATAAGGTTAGCCGGTCACCATCCTCATGAAAATTCATGAGCTAAAGCCAACCTCCTTTTAGACCAAGTGGGTCTCAAAGTGTGGTCCCAAGGATCCACAGCATCAGCAACAGTTGGGAATCCAGATTCTCGGGCCCACCCCTGCCCGACTGACTCAGAAACTCTGGGGTGGGGCCCAGAGATCTCAATCCCCACACGCCTTCCAGGTGGTTCTAGACTCTGAAAGCCACTGTTCTGGAGTCAGGTTGGTAAAGACAGGTCATCGGCTTGGGTGAGGCTGACCTCAGAAGGAATGCAACTCACAGTGGCCCATCTTCACGGCCTCAGTCCCATCCTTCGGAAAACAGGAAAATAACAACGACTTCTGTCATAAGGCTATCTTGATGCTAATATAATACATTCAAAGTACCCAGAACATATCTAGCTCTTACGTTTTTATGACTGAAATAAAAGTCAGTGATCAAAACAACCCCACCTGGTACACAACCTCAAACACATAAATAAATGGTTCATGAATCACGTGAGGGCATCTCATCACACAGTTAAAAAAAAATCACTAATGTAAAACAATATAAACTGGACAATGCAAAATGTAATACGGTCTCTAACACATGTAAACTGACTCTAGCTATTAAAGCCGGGTCAGATTCAACCCTTAATTCCTGCCAAGCGGAGCAAAATCGCCTTTTTGATTATTCAGAGCAAGCGAGGCAATTATAGGTCCAGCTTTGTTTTCTGACCTTGCGTTGGGTTGAAGAAGAGGCATCTTGTCACCTATAACAGTTTCCAGACTAGATACCCTTGATGCTAGAGGCTCCTTCTCCCCAGGTGATTTTCCCTGAACAGCCCCCTCTTTTCTGGAGGTTTTTGGGTAGGCCATTAAGTACTTGTGCTGGATAAGAAATTATCAATACTGTTCTTTCACTAGCTATAGGATTTCACAACCTCGCATTAGTGGGCCTTACGGAGAGCTTTTTCCTCTGCTGAAAACCTGGTCTTATTTGCACGCTCTAGTTTTTGTAGATTTGCCTGATTTCTTGGCAATCCTATCAAGGTGAACACAACAATTGCGGTTACTTTGAACGAACCATGCGCATTCTGTTTATCCGTTCTGTTTTATTTTACTTTATTTTATTTTGTTTTATTTTATTTCATTTTGTTTTTGAGAGAGAAAGAGAGAGAGAGCTCAGGTAAGGGAGAGGGAGAGAGAGAGAGAGAGAGAGAGAGAGAGAGAGAGAGAGAATCCCAAGCAGGCTCCATGCTTAGTGCAGAGCCCAACTAGGGGCTCAGTCTCACGACCCTGAGATCATGACCTGAGCTGAGATCAAGAGCCAGAGGTTCAACTGACTGAGCCACGCAGGCGCCCCTCTGCTCACCAATTTTAAGTGCAGCATGACCACAACGTTAATATGGCCTTACCTGTATTTTAGCACTGACTTTGGCAAAAGAAGATCTCCATTAAGAAAAAAAATGTAAGCAACAGCAACTAAAAGGTCTCTCCTTTCAATGCCTTGGTGTAGGCGGTCCCTGCTTTACAACAACCAATTTTGCACGCAAAGGTTTTAAACATACGATTGCAGGGGCGCCTGGGTGGCTCCGTCGGTTAAGTGTCCGACTTCGGCTCAGGTCATGATCTCGCAGTTTGTGAGTTCGAGCCCCGCGTTGGGCTCTGTGCTGACAGCTCAGAGCCTGGAGCCTGCTTCCGATTCTGTGTCTCCCTCTCTCTCTGCCCTTCCCCCATTCATGCTCTCTCTCGGTCTCAAAAATAAATAAACATTAAAAAAATAAATAAACATACGATTGCAATCGTGCAATATGCACACACTGATAGCCCAGCCCTTTGTTTTAACTTAATATTGTCTCCCCAGCATGTCTGCATTACGATGCTGTAAACATGGTTTTATCATCTCTGCCGTATCATATCAAATGGGTACACTATGTTTATTTAACCATATTCCCCTCTAATACACAACCAAGTTGTTTACAAATTTTCATTTTTTATACATCTTGTGAATCACTTTTTCTGCTTGTAGCGTGCTCGAGGTGACCAACAGTACCGGCTTGCCAAGGACTCTCCCAGATCCGGCACCGAGTGTCTTACATCACAGAAAACCCCCTCAATAGCAGGCAAACTGGGACAGCTGGTCCCCCATGGAGAGCCCCATCTGCGAGCCGTAAAGAAAATGGGAGCTAGAATGCAGAACACAGTATCGGAAGGGGAAAACTCCACAGGACAAGTTGGGGATTCAAGGCGGCCCCATGCAAGGAGGCAGGGGGCAAGGGCATCTCTGACATGAAGCCGGGCAAAACACAGTGGGAGGGGATCCACCACCTGGAGGCATTTGGGAACAGAGAGGCAAAAATCCAGTGAGATCCAGTCTGTGCAGGAGCTAGTGATCTACTGGTCCCAGTATCAGACTGTCTCTGAAGTCCTCCCATCTACTATTCCTCACTTGCCTCCTGACCTGGCCCTGTGGGAGCTCTGACCGCCATATGCAGGCCGCCCCTCCCCCACCCCTCCTACCACCCCACCCCCTCCCCCCCTTCGCCCCCCCTCTTCTCAGCTCCTGACCTCCTGCCCTTGCCCTGCACCTCCCCCTCCTACTACGTCAGAGCCCCACGTGCCCTCTGCAGGATAACCTGAAAGCATGAGCCAGTTAATGCCTGGGGCGGGAAACTTTGACCTCAGGGAGGCGGGAGCCAGGGGATAAATTCTTCCCCTTTCCACCCTCTCTGCTCTCTGTCCCTCGTCCTCCACCTGATTCTCGGGGGCAGGGTGCACAGGGGCGTGAAGGGTGTAATGGTGAGGCCGCCTGCTTCCTTCTCCCCTTCTTCACCCTCCCTGCCCCCACCCCTGTTTCCTGGCTGTGCTAAGGCACGAAATAGCACATATACAAACCCTCGTCTCAGGCTCTGCTGTCTGGGGAACCCAGGTGAAGACGGCACCTCACCGAAGAACCAAAAGACAAGGAAAGAGGGCAAATCGAAAAGGACAGTGATGACAGACTACAGCATCCTGTTTCTGGAAGACCTGCGGAGTTACCCAGTCGCAGGACTTCAAGAACCTAGTGCCCCCGAAGATTCTGCACAGTATCTGCTACCTCTGCTTCCCAAATAGGAAGATGATATGATCTTGAAAGACAAAAGCAATGCCTGAAATTCTATATCCGAGAACGCAGAAAAGCATAATAAAAACTGTGGATTAAAAAGCAATATTGGGAATGCACTACTGGACTTGGTTGAATTAATACATTTTATATTAGACTTCTGAGATGGAATCTGAGGGACATCTTCCATGTGACACGTACAGGAAAGACCCACTTGTGCCGCAATGGTCTGCATCTGGGGCACAGCATCCCCAGTGACCCCTGAAATCACCTGTCTCTGTCCTTCAGCAGTGCTGTCTCCGATCCCTGCAGGTAGACAGCTCCGGGGACATCTCTGGCCAGCTGTCACAGGGGATAAAGACACAGGTGGTATCCATACACTTGAGATGTATTCAGTCTCTAAGGTGCAAATCTACACAGAGACTTACATGATGTTCCATGGTGTACTGAAAGCTAACAAAAAAGCTGAATGAGCATTTAGGAATGACAAGTTCCCAACACGTTCCCAGGAAAATTTCTTATATACACTCACACGTGGACCTGACATTTCAAGCTCCCAAGTTTTAAAACACTGGTAGTCAAGATGGTTGTTTTGTTTAAAATATACAGTTTTAGGGGCGCCTGGGTGGCGCAGTCAGTTAAGCGTCCGACTTCAGCCAGGTCACGATCTCGTGGTCCATGGGTTCGAGCCCCGCGTCGGGCTCTGGGCTGATGGCTCAGAGCCTGGAGCCTGTTTCCAATTCTGTGTCTCCCTCTCTCTCTGCCCCTCCCCCGTTCATGCTCTGTCTCTCTCTGTCCCAAAAATAAATAAACGTTGAAAAAAATTTAAAAAAAATATACAGTTTTAGATCTGGAAGGGATCCTGGGGAATATTTATTCTGTGTTTTTTCAAATATTATTTTAGAAGAACTCTAGCTCCCCTCTTAGAAAACAGAACAATCTTAACACCAAAATAAAACTGACAAAAGTAAAATTACTTTGCTGAAAGGGACGGGCGTTGCAAAGCCAAGGATTGGCAAGAACACAGTTTGCAAGAACCCTAGTGAGACCCTGTCGATATTCCTAGGTTACAGGCTGATCCCTTTAACAGACCAGGGGCTGGGTGATTTCTAAGACATCTTACAAGGCCCTTGAGTGTCTTTGGCAGAAAAACCCATTTCTTTCTTTTTACCCCCTTGTCCCTTTTGACCTCAATGGAAGAAGGTTGGGTGAATTATAATGTATTCTAGTCATTGGTTATACAAGACCCCTACCTTATTTTTTTATCGATTCTATTTTATCGCTATTCCTATTTCCATCCCGTCCCCACAAAGGAATTATACTGATGTGTTAAGGTGTCTCTTTTTGCTCGTCTTCTTATAGAATCTATATTCTTTTGTGTCCACATATGTTTAGTGTTATGTAAATGGTATTGTATCCTATACCTCACTCTGCTTCTTACTTTTTATTCTTCCCGAGGCTTTATGGACCATCCATCAGGCCATATGAACATCTAACACACAATTTCTGACAACCGCATGGGGCGTATGCACCACATCTGACATTCCCTCTCTCCCAGACTGCCTCCAACTCTCTGTCACCCAGGTAATGCTGCAGAGAACATACCTACCTCCTGATGGATGGGTTTGAGAGCTTCCTTTGGGACTTAATGCACAGGAGTGGAATTGCTGGGTCACAGTACGGGGACAGCTGACGGGCATCCGCGGTTCCAGACTGTGATGGAAAACAGCTGCACGTGCCCTCCAGCAGGCATCCTGCCACCTACCAACCCTTGGCACTGCTGGGCTTGTAGTTTCTAACCAGCCTAATGAGTGTGAAGCGCTATCTTGGTTCCATTTTTATTTCTCTGATTACGAATGGATCTGCATTGCTTCTTATGCTTAGTGGCCTTTTGGGTCTACTTTCATGAAAGCTGTCTCCATCCTTTGTCACTTCTCCCACCAGGCCTGTTACCTTTGTCTTACTGATTCACGGAAGCCCCGTTTAGATTCTGGAGACATCGATTAACTTCTTATTGGTTCAGACATCAAAAAATATCTTTTCCTGGCACCTGAGTGGCTCAGTGGGTTGAGTGTCTGACTCTTGAGTTGGAGTCTGGTCATGATCCCAGGGTCTCTGATCCCTGCGGGTAGACAGCTCCGGGGACATCTCAGGCCAGCTGTCACAGGGGACGAAGACACAGGTGATATCTGTACACTTGAGACGTATTTAGTCTCTAAGGTGCAAATCTGTGTATAGGCGTCGGGCTCCATGCTGGGCAGGGGGCCTGCCTGGGATTCTCTCTCTTTCTCCGTCTGTCCCTCTCCCTCGCTCGTCCTTGCTCTCTCTCTCTCTTTCTCAAATTAAAAAAAAAAAATCTTTCCTAGTGATCCAGACATGGGACAAGTTACTTAATCTCTCTGTACCTTACTTTCCTTCCCTACAAAAGAGCACCTGCCTCCCAGGGTGCGTGAGGATTAGACGAGTTGACTGTTTACTACGTTTTCTGGTAATTTAGTAAGGAAAAAAGTCTCCAAGCAGTAATGTGCATTAATAACTGTAAGGTTATAGTTACACGTAGTATATTACAGCACGGCTTTGTGTCCCTATCAGGGATTAAGCTACTTTCATGGATTAAATGTCCATGCCTATTCAAAGTCAGGGGACTGGACTGCTTAATATAGAGAGCAATTTAGCCAAATTCACTCAACCTGAATCCCGATATTCCTGATTACTGCCCCCCCATCACTGCTCTGTGCTCATTTCACAGACCGCAGGGGGGCTGGGGAGGTACCCTTTTGGTCTTTTCTCTCTGAGGCCACTTTCTCATGACAGGACAAGCAAACTGTGATATCATTTAGACTTTGAAAACGGCCCCCAAACATGAGGCAAATGTGTCTTATTGACCCGACCAGAAAGTTGGCATGAGCCACAGCGGTGCGTCCCAACACAGCACCTCTGGGGAAGCTTTGCCGTCCTGATTTACTGAAGGATTTCAGGGGGTTGTGCATGAAAACACGCAACGGAGAGGGCTTCGTGGTATAGTGATGCCTTAGTCCTTTTCTTTCCAAAATCCTTCATCAACGAGCAGCCAGCGCAGGAGGGAGCGGGCAGAGCCATGTGTGTGGCTCCGAGTGATCACGGACAGTGAGCCACCCCCCACCCAGAGCCACAGGGGGCCCAGGGAAGTGGACAGACGCCAGGCTGCCACCTCAACTGGCCAGAGAAGAAGCACATTCTACTCGGGGGGGTCGCAGGGCCTCAGTGTGTGCCTCTGGCCGTCCTCTTTCCCTCCCCAGGGGCTCTCCTGGCAGCAGCCTGCTCTCTGGGGACACAGAACGCATCAGTTCCAACCAACAGACAACTCACACCGTCACTTGTCTCCCACAGTGCCACCACGGCGAGTATAAAACAGCCATAACTTCAATCAGGAGAGCTCTCTTTTACGTGAAACTTGAGAAAAACATCTTTACCTGCTGCCGGGTTTTCCGCCCGCAGCCTGCAGCGCCCCGAGATTTCCCCAGTTTCAGGGAAGTCCAAGGCCCTAGCCTGGCGGTGCTCTGCTCTGCCTGCGGTCAGAACACAGCGTGGGGCCTGAGCCAGTTTGGGCTCCTCACCCCCAGACCAGACCAGGCACACCCAGGCCTGGGAGGCCACCTTTAGTGACAAGAGCGAGACGAAGGGAATCAGTGGAGCTCTCTGACGGGGGGAGGTCACAGCTGGAGAAAGGAGCCTTGGGAAGTTTTGTCAAAGCTCGTGGCTCTGACCTCGTATCCTGGATCTTTCCTCAGTCTTTATTGCTAAGCCCCAGCTGCACCAGCTCCAGACGGTGGACCCCTGCCATGTCCCTCACTGCTGGAATCTTGGTGGTCTGCCAGACAAAAGCTTTCCTCGGACCCAGGGTTTGCCATTTCCTCTAATTCCCAGACCCAGGCTGCCTCTCTGTGTAGACTTCCTGAATATCTATAATCAACAACTACCACCAGAGCCAGGCACTCAGCACTTCCCAAGGGCCAGCACTCCGTGCCGGCCTCTCAGTGGCTAGTTTTCCCATTTGTAAGAATCTGAGCCTGGGGGGTATTCGGGGGGCTCAATCCGTTAAGCGTCCGACTTCAGCTCGGGTCATGATCTCGCAGTCTATGGGTTCGAGCCCTGTGTCGGGCTCTGTGCTGACGGCTCGGAGCCCGGAGCCCGCTTTGGATTCTGTGTCTCCCTCTCTCTCTCTGCCCCTCCCCAACTCGCTCTCTCTCTCTCAAAAATAAATAAACATTAAAAAAAAAAAAAGAATCCAAGCCCAGACACATGTCAAACTGAGCAACTTGCCATCTTCACACAACCAATGAGCCTATATCCTTAGCCACGAATTCAACTTTAGAGACAGGCCACACCGCACCGGTTCAGGTCTGAAATCTGATCATTTCTTCACAGCATTTTGCAACCATAAATGGCCATTATCTAATCATCTATATGGTTTGGTAACACACCTGACCTGCTTTCATTTAAAGTCGTCCACCCTGGAGGGGGTGCCGTCGTAATCCTACAGGGGCTCAGGGGTGACAGAGGAGAGGAGGCCCCCAGAGAAATCTCTCACACCATTCCCAAGTTGCTCAGACACGGCGACACGGAGAACTGCTGCGGGGCGGGATCCTGGAGTAATCTCCCATCCATGACAGAAACCCCGAAATTCCTTTCCCTCTTTGACTTTTTAAAAAGTTGGTGCCGCATTCGTTTTAATGAGCTTCCCCCTAATTTTCGCCTCGGCCCTCGATATTTAATACGTTCAATTATCCCCGTGGCTTCCATGCGCGTCGGCTGCCAACCACGCGCTTGAGAACAGTGCACGGGAACAGGTGTCTCCCGAGTGTCGCGGTTAGAACAGCATCCGCATCGAACGTACAGCCCGTGAGCGCCATGCCCTTGCCCCCCCCTCCCCCTCCCCCGTATAAATGTGCCACCGTCTTCAGAACCAGAGGCCCTGGCGCCTCTCCCTTCTGCTTACGTCTCCGAGGCCTCAGCTGGTGGCGTCCCTTCCCCGGGGACGGAGACACACACGCTGTCTTTCATCCTGTGCCTTGGGCCGCACGGCACTTCCAGTTGGCCGAAGCCCCTGAAATCAGAGCCACCCTGTGCGTACGTGGGACTTAAGCCACAACTGAAAAAGGCGTCTGAGACGTGAGCCGCTGTCGAGCAGGGAGGATGGACAGCGTGTAGGAGAGGAGCCCGGGAGGGGGTCCAGGCTGCCCTGGGGAAGCGCTGTCTTCCCTGGGGGGGGGCAGTCCCCTCAGCCTCCTTGGCTCACGAGGACACGGGCGGTGACCCCAGAAACCCGATAACGCTACCGGCAAAAACTTTCAAAGCCGTCGGACTTCGCTGGGACCCAACACTGTCACCGGCCCGGGTGCCTTAGAGTCAGGACTGGTTTTTCTGTGTCGCTTCCTTCTTCTGTGGCCAGCGGGACCCGCCAAGGCCCTGGCTTCGTCTAGCTTCACCTAACCACGGCCCTTACTTGGGTCTCTCGTGCTGGGCACCGCGGTGCCGGTGGCGTTTCACAGAACACCGCCACTTTCCAAAGCCGCCCCCGTGTGACACCGGCAGTAATGAAGTCAACTTTCGTTCCAGACCAAAGAAACTTGCATCCCATATTCTGATATGCTAATGTAGGTCTTGTAGGTGAAACGCCTATTTCTGCGTTACGAAGTCAAGAGAAATTAAACAATTCTGACCGATGATACAAAAGAAACTCTCTCACCGTGAGCTCTGCTTTGCCATCACCTGCACCTGTGAGGAAGTGCGCGTCTAACTTCCCAGGTGTTTTGAAGCCTGTCAAAGCGGGTCTCTGAACTCTATTCTAAGGAACCAGAAAACATGGTCTCCCACACTCACCTTTGGGTTTTATTACAAATCAGTGCAGCGTAAGTTAACAAACCCCATAAAAGAAACGTTATACGCCCCTTCAACGGACGCAACCTTGTCAGGATTGCTTAAAATACTTCAGTGTTCTGGCACAGACATTCAATGTTAAGTTTCATGGCTGAACGTTAATGATCAGATCACTGAGGCCAAAGGGTGTGAGTACGGACAGGCTTGTGAAGCTCTTGTTCATTTTCCCATGTTACTGTCTCAACTCCCGGCCCCAGCCACCGCCGTTCAAATGGAAAGCCAGAGACCCACCTGTCACTTGGTCATCTCCCCTGCTCCTGCCCCAAAGCAGGAGTCACCTGCCTCCCAAGACCAGATCAGACAGCATCATAATCACCTTTGTTTCTGAAGTCTAGGCTTGCACTCCCCCCTGCCTCCCCCTGGGAGTTTTCGTTGTGTGCGTGGCCCGTGGCACGTCCCTTTCAGATTCTCCACGAGGCCCTGGGGTCTAGAATCAATGTTGAAGAAGGCAGGACGGGCACCTTCTGCAGGGTGCAGGGACACCCATCGACCCCATTCCCCTGTGCTCCTGTGGACATCACTCACAGCACACAGCAAGCCCACCCGAAAGAAAGGCGCCCTGGGGAGGAATCCATCCTGATTTCCAGAAACTAACACCTGTAGGCTTTAAGTTAGCTTCACTCCAAGACACTGGAATGTGACGACGCTGAGCTCAGGGTCAGGGATTAAATACATCAGGAGCCTGATAACGGATTTGGTTGTGGAAGGACAGACACGGAGGAACCTTGGAAATCCACTGGCAATTGATTGACAGAGGTCCACAGATGTGGCCCGCTGCCCCCAGTGGCTCACAGAAACCTGTGACGGGGTTCTGCATCTTGGACCAGGCTCTCCTCCTACCATGCCGTCTGCTTCTCTGATTCGTCAGAGACCACGGTCTAAGCTTTCAGAAACTATTCAACAACAATCGCTATGCTCGTTCCCTGACTTTCACTTTTAATTTTCCCGAACACAGCTTTTGAGGTGAAATTACTGAATCAATCTTACACTTTGAATGATGTGCTGCCCCAGGGCCCACACTGTCGGCAGAGCTTAACTTTAAAGAATTTGTTAAAATCACATTCGTTATTCACCTTCTTATCAGGCCCTAAACCGCATCCCTCGCTGTTTTTCTCTATTACTACTCAACAGCCAGCCCCAAAGTTGCTTTGCTTTATTGCAAGCATGGAATGGTTAGGGGCATCGGGGGGGGGGGGGGGGGGCTCAGTCGGTTAAGCGTCCAACTTCAGTTCAGGTCATGATCTCATGGTTCGTGAGTTCGAGCCCCGCATCAGGCTCTGTGCTGACAGTTTAGAGCCTGGAGCCTGCTTCGGATTCTGTGTCTCCCTCTCCCTCTGCCCCTCCCCTGCTCGTGCACTGTCTCTGTCTCTCTCAAAAATAAATAAACATTAAAAAATTAAAAAAAAAACAAGCATGGAACAGTTAGAACCCAGCAATCCTTGAAAAGCCACGTCACTGATCTCTCACCCGGACACAATGGCATTAACCATTATTTATCATTCTAAAAAGCGATACCAGGAACTTTAGAGAACTTTCCTCATAGAACAGAAATAAACTTTCTTTCTTGGCTGTGGTTCAGGAAAGGGAAAGATGAGGAAGAGTGTTAGAAAGGTTTTATTTGGTTCTGAAAGGTAGGCAGTGTCTGCCCTCTCCACAGCTTTGGGGGGCTCAGCCCTGGGTCTCTGAACCGTTGAGAGCCAGGCCCCCGTAAGCCCCTCGCTGAGCCAGGCCCTGCGCCCGTGTGCAGCTGCTTCTGGAGCGTGGCTAGGTCGAAGACGCACATGTGCCAAAAAGTGTGCCAGGACAGCTGAACAAATAGCCTTTTCTGCCCAGCGGACGTCAGCACATAACAATTATGGCCCCGAAGAGCCAGAAGTTCTGTTCCCTGGTTCCTTTCCTGTTTCAGGTCACATCCCCTAAATTAGGATTCTGAGGATGGCAGCACCCTTGTGCAGACAGGGGACAGGGGTGTGGTCTGTCACCCCTCGGCCTCGGGGTGGGGATGGGGGCAGTTTCTGCAGGGCCGTGGCCACCTGAGGACTCGTCAGACCTCATGGGGTGAGGAGGAGGCCCGTACGGTGCCATCAGTAGGACAACAAGTACCCAGGAATAAAACCACTGACATCTGTGTAAGACTGTCACTGAAAACAAGACGCTGCGGAGAGAAACTGAATAATGCCTAAGAAAGTGCAACAACACAGCCGTTCAAATTATACCAAATACATCACGTTCAACATATTGGAATTGTTGAAATGTCCATTTTCCCTAAATTAAAACATAAAATTAAAGTAAAAGAGAAAGAACAAGGGGCAGCCTGTTTGGGGACAAGAGCTGACGTTAATCTACGAAGGTCAATTTCAGGGTTGGCTTGACCAAAATTGTAACAGGGGTCAAATTTGCCACTCAACCCTTTTCTCACTGACTCACTAATTTAGCCACAAAAATTACCACAGTGAGATACCACCTCACACCTGTCAGAATGGCTAAAATGAACAACTCAGACAACAAGAGATGTTGGCGAGGGTATGGAGAAAGGGGAACCCTCTTGGACTGCTGGTGGGAATGCAAACTGGTGCAGCGCTCTGGAAAACAGTATGGAGGTCCCTCAAAAAATTAAAAATAGAACTACCCTGTGACCCAGCATTTGCACTACTAGGTATTTATCCAAAGGATGTGAAAGTGCTGATTCGAAGGGGCACGTGCACCCCAACGTTTACAGCAACACTATCAACAATAGCCAAAGTATGGAAAGAGCCCAAATGTCCATCGATGGATGAATGGATAAAGATGTGTGTGTGTGTGTGTGTGCGTGTGTGTGTGTGTGTACACACACACGCACATACATACATACATACACATACATAAAATGGAACACTACTTGGTGATCAAAGAGAATGAAATCTTGCCATTTGCAACAACGTGGATGGAACTAGAGTATATCACGCTAAGCAAATAAGTCAGGCAGAGAAAGACAAATGTCATATGATTTCACTCACATGTGGAATTTAAGAAACAAAACAGATGAACAGAAGTGAAGGGAAGGAAAAAGAAGATAATAACAGAGAGGGAGGCAAACCATAAGAGGCTCTTAGATACAGAGAACAAATTGAGGTGGGGGGGATGGGCTAAATGGGGGATGGGTATTAAGGAGGGCACTTGTGATGAGCACTGGGTGTTGAATGTATGTGATGAATCACTGGATTCTACTCCTGAAACCAAAACTACACTGTAGGTTAACTAACTTGAATTTAAACAAATAAATTTAAAAAAAAATTACACACCATGTAATTTCATCACATATATTTACTGAACACGTTCTCAGCCCTCAAGAAACCTGTAGTCTGACAAAGGAGGCAATGATGAGCACAGTTAGCATACAATGAGGGTGTTGAGGCAGAGGAAGGAATCCAGATACCCCCCAGGGTAGTGGCAGGTGTGTGTGTGGGTGGGGAGTGGAGGGCAGGTGGAAATTATGGAAGGTACTTCTGGAATAGGTAACTCCAAGCTGCATAAAAAATGGAACAGCCTTATGGAAAAAGAAGAAAGGTATTTTGAGAAAAGGAAACAGCACGTTCTAGACCCTGGAGAGGGCAGCTGGGCGGCTGGAGCACTGGGTGCTAGAGAGGCCAGGGGCCTGTAGGGCTCTAGATGCCCACAGGCAGGGACAGGGTGGCCTTGTGCAAAGACCAAGGGGAGGACTGTCTTGAAGGAACAAGCTTCCCTACCATTTAATCAGGGATGTGCAACCTACAGAAAATATGCTCAAATGGTGTGTTAGTCAGGGTAGGCTCACATTAAGAGATGCAACAAACAGCCCCTCCAATATCAGTGGTTTAATACAAGAAAGTTTATTTCTCATTAATTTCACACTCCCATGTAGACTTCCTCCCCACAGGCTTTCAAGGATGGATCTCCTTCCATCTAAGGACTCCACCATGTTTTAGGGCATCAGCATTCTCTGCTGGAAGGTGAGGGAAGCAAGGAAGAGACGGGGATTACCCGGAGAAAGGTTATTCGGGCTCCAGGCCTGGCAGAGTCACATATCACTTCTCCCATCTTCACTGACCAGAACTCTGTCCCATGACCTACTAGCTGCAAAGGAAGCTGGGAAATACAATCTCGTGTGTGTCCAGGAGGAAAGTACAGGGTATTGTCTGCCCTAAGGGCAAATTAATGTCTGAGAGATTTTTTTCTTTATATTTAAAGCCAAGTTTATTAGTGATGTATTATGCTAGACCAGGATTCAGCAAACTATAGCTGCAGGGTCAAATCTGGCACACCACTAATTCTCTCTCTCCCTCCTCCTCCTACTGGTAGGTAATAACACCTACCCATGATCATGGTAGGTGTTATTACGCCCATTCTAGAGCTGAGGACACCAAGGCTGAGGCAGATTCTGTGACTTGCCCTCAAAGTTGAAATACAGAGGAGCTGGCATTTCGGCCCAGATCTAGCAAATCCCAAAGATACATCAGAAAGTGTAAATATCAATGCCATATCTGTTGGATATCCCATTCGGTTGTGCCCCTGCCTCTCCCCAGAGCTCTATTCAGGTTTGCCAAAATTCGCAGGGAGTGTGGTCCAGCTGTGGGCACCCCAGCCCAGTCAGTTATGGGATTTTGCTGTCAGTTGCCCATCTCTGGAGAGCCCCAAGCTTCTGCAGAACAACAGCGGCTTTTCACCAGATAAAATCTGGGACTCGTGCCAGGGAAAGGGATGATGCTTTTGTCCCAAGGTCTCAGAGTGTCTGGAGGAATGGCACTTGCTTCAACCACACATAAGGCTGTTCCTCTCATGATATTCTCGGCATGCTCCTCATAAAGAAACACTCAGCATGTCTCCATGGACCACCTCCATGGGAAAAATGAAGATTCCCAAACCCCACCTCAGTCCTTTGATTCCAAATCTCTGAATAGAAAGGCAGTGTTCTGGAAGGTAGGTCTGAAACAATATCTAGGCCATACATGTAGGTATGGAAATGGAAAATATGAGATAATGTTAAGATTCAGGAAGGGCAGCAAAAGAAGGTCCAACTTATGTCTAATTAGAATCCCAAAAGGAAAAAACAGAGCATGGAAAAGGTAACACTGAAGAGATAATGGCTGAGAGTTACCCAGGACTTATTAAAAAGAACCAAAATTCACAGTTGAAGGAAATACAACAATTGGTTCATTTAATGAATATTTACTGAGTGCCTATTATATGCCAGATGCCTTTCAGAGGCAACGTACACCAATCTGGGTAAACAAAAGAAGTACCCACTTAGATACAACCTGAGAGAAAAAGGATGGTTAGATGGTCAACAGATTTCTCCAAAGCAAAATGAAAGCCTTAAGACAGAAGTAACAACTTCAGAGCACTGAGGAAAAATAATTGGCAACACAGAACTATTTTCCTACCAAAACCATCTTTCAAGAATAATGGTGAACAATGGCTGGCTTGGTCAGTGGAGCATGTGACTCTTGATCTCAGGGATGTGGGTTTGAGCCCCATGTGGGGTGCAGAGATTACTTAAAAATAAAATCTTGGGGCACCTGGGTGGCGCAGTTGGTTAAGCGTCCGACTTCAGCCAGGTCACGATCTCGCGGTCCGTGAGTTCGAGCCCCACGTCGGGCTCTGGGCTGATGGCTCAGAGCCTGGAGCCTGTTTCCGATTCTGTGTCTCCCTCTCTCTCTGCCCCTCCCCCGTTCATGCTCTGTCTCTCTCTGTCCCAAAAATAAATAAACGTTAAAAAAAAAATTAAAATAAAATAAAATAAAATCTTCTCAGGGCACCCGGGTGGCTCAGTTGGTTGAGTGTCTGACTCTTGATTTCAGCTCAGGTCATGGATCCCAGGGTCATGGGATTGGGCTCTGTGCTGATAGCAGATTCTCTCTCTCCCTCTCCCCTCCCCTGCTTGTGTGCTCTCTCTCTCTCTCTCTCTGTCTCTCTCAAAAATAAAAATAAAAATAAATAAATAAATAAATGGATTCCTAACTTGTTGAGGAGAAGTCTGCAGTATTAAATTTAGGCTCTGTGAAGGAAACATAGTAAAATGTCAAGGGTAACCACTGAAAGAATTGAAATAAAAAATCTAAATTCCAAACAAACGAAGGCACAAAATAGAGTAAGAAAAACAAATTGAAAAATCATCTTTTAAAGGAAGGAAAAAAGCATAGAAAGAACAAGACGAAGAAAACAGTGTAGTATAACAAGCTCAAATATACCAATTAATACAATGAACATAAAGAGACTAAGCATAGCAGTTAAAAACTAAATAAAGTTATATGCATTTTGTAAAAGATACACATAAATATCAGAACATGGGAAGCTTGAAAGTCAGAGATAACATAAAATACAGCAGGCAAATATTAACTGAGAGAAAACTGGAGTAGCTACATCAGTCTCAAACAAAAGAGACCTTAAAACAATATACAGCATGGATTTTAGCTAGGGTCCCTACACCTATAAAAGGTTCAATTCAGTATGTAGGTTAAAAGCAAATTCTAAATTTGTAGACACAGACATCTAATAAAACTGCAGCATGTATGTGACTTTTTAAGTCTGCTGGAAAAATAGGGAGGAACTGACAAACCCACAAACATAATGACAAATTTCAATACCTGTGAGTTAATTTTGACAGACCAAGCAAATGGAAAGTTTAACAGCGTAAGTGACAAGCTTCAAATATGGGGCATCTATAAACCCTGCACCCAACAGCTAAAGACTGTACATCGTTGTTGTTTTTTTTTTATATTCATTTTTGAGAGAGAGAGACAGAGCACAAGGGAGGGGGGCAGGGGCCGAGAGAGAGGGAGACACAGAATCTGAAGCAGGCTCCAGGAGCCATGCTGTCAGCGCAGACATGGGACTCGAACCCACAAACTGCAAGATCATGACCTGAGCTGAAGTCTGACGCTCAACCTACTGAGCCACCCACGTGTCCCAAGACTGTACATTCTTGTGGAGCACGCAGGGAACATTTATGAAAATCGACCTCTTAAAGGCCAAAAAGCAAGTTTCGATAAAGTCTAAAGAGGCCGTGTCACACAGACCTTGTTCTCCGACCATTCCAAAGTTAAACAATTAAACAACAATTAAAAGTCAACAATTAAAAGATAAAAGCATCAGCACACAGTTGAAAGTTTAAAACAAGCCTCTAAATAAATCATGGGCCAAAGAGAAAACAATAAGGGAAATTACAAATACTGAGAATGAAATATTAAAATTAGCTTTTCAAAACTTGTCGGATACAGTCAAAAAAGTACATAGAAGGAAATCTATAACTTTAAAAATTTTTTTTTTCAACATTTACTTATTTTTGGGACAGAGAGAGACAGAGCATGAACGGGGGAGGGGCAGAGAGAGAGGGAGACACAGAATCGGAAACAGGCTCCAGGCTCTGAGCCATCAGCCCAGAGCCCGACGCGGGGCTCGAACTCCCGGACCGCGAGATCGTGACCTGGCTGAAGTCGGACGCTTAACCAACTGCGCCACCCAGGCGCCCCATAACTTTAAATATTTATAGTAGAAAAGAAGAAAGTCTGAAAATAACTGAGCTATGGATCGAACGTAAATCGGAAGAAGCATACCAAAAGTAAATCCAAGAAACAAGAACAAATAATAAAGAGGAGAAATTAATGAAATGAAAATGAACAGCCACATATTTGGGTCTTCAAAGTAGTAATAAAACAGATGTCCTCCTGGTGAGGTTGATATAGCCAAAAAAAAAAAAAAAAAAGGAGGTCCAAATCATATTAGAAATAAAAACAGTACAGAAGCAAGATCTTTCTCAAATACCCAGAGCAAATCAGAGACTGAGCACAGACCAAAACGTGGGCCTGGACAGATTCTCTCCAGTTTCCACAGCAGCGCAATTCCATGCTTGACAACAGAGAGGCCAGGATGCTGGCGGCACTGATGTCTGTGGGTTGACCTTATGTCGTGGGACAGACATTCAAGAGGCAAAGCAGAGACATGTGAAGCCCCACAGATCAAAGCAGCCATCACTCTCTCCGGCTACTTCCCTCAAACGGACTTTACTTTTATTGTGGGAAAAAAAAGATCTGGAAAGGAAAAATAAGCATGATTCAGACTATTTTTAAAAGGTGCTCTGAAGCCCAGTTCCTAGTGAGACCCTAGAGGGAACTTCTTTTTTTCTTTCTTCCTTCCTTCCTTCCTTCCTTCCTTTCTTTCTCCCATTTATGGTATACAAGCAAGCATTTAAAAGTCCTAACATCCATTTCAAAGACTCACTCCCTAGGCAATGAATTGAAATATTGGGGTGGGGGGAGGGGGCTCGGACTTCTCTGCATTATATCATGCTTAATTCTGGCCAGTGTCTGACAAGCAGACAAGGCCAAGGTTCAGACTTAGAAAGTCTGCGCTGAGAAAGCTACATGCAGGTGGAAAATCTACTGCCTCGCCTTGAGCAAGAGAAGTAACTGAGGGAGCTGGATTTAAATGGCCCTGCACTTGGCCTTGGCTTCTGACTTCACTCCCCGGAGCCGTTCTGCTTCAAAAGATGGAAAGACAGTGGGTGAGGTGCCAATGTCCATTCTGCAATGTCCACATCAAGAGGAGACAGCCATTCTCATCCGCCGGTCTGGCTGTATGGCTGACCCCGTTCCTGCCACCGGGCAATGAAATACAATGGCAGGTTGGCCCGAGGAATGAAGTCAACACGAAGAGGCCCCCGGGATTTCCTGCAGCTTCTAAAGTGTGAGTGGTTGGCGGGGATGAGGAGAAAGGGGAAGCCTTTCCAAGAACCAAGTCCAAATTGCCTGGACTTTCCCGAAGACTTCAAACGCCGTATGGAGGACAGGAGGACGATTTACATTCACGACCCTTAGATCTGAACCCAACTGGGCTACTTAAAAGGTCTGGGACTCTGGCAGGTCCTTCCACCTCAGGTACCTCTTCAACAAAGCCGGGACAGCGATGTCTCCTCACAGGGGTGCAAAGATGAAATAGAATAGCCAGATAGAGACATCCGGGAGTCTGGTCTGCCCTTCTCCCTTCTAAACTCTTGCAGTTCACCCTCTTTGCACGATTAATACGTTAGACTCTGAGCCTACAAAAACACATTGGATACACCATGTTAACCAAACACAGAAGGATAGTTCCTTGAATGCTGACAGAATATGAAAGCACAAAAGCTAAACAGATCCTATTCAAAACCCAAGGCAGCAAAATATCAGCCAGGCAGAACTCTGAAAGCGAATGAGTCACTCTGAATGGCGGACCTTCCTAAATGGAAGGGGGGGAGGTGGGGGTTCCTCTTAAGAATCAATACATTAGGGGCGCCTGGGTGGCGCAGTCGGTTAAGCGTCCGACTTCAGCCAGGTCACGATCTCGTGGTCCGCGAGTTCGAGCCCCACGTCAGGCTCTGGGCTGATGGCTCAGAGCCTGGAGCCTGTTTCCGATTCTGTGTCTCCCCCTCTCTCTGCCCCTCCCCCGTTCATGCTCTGTCTCTCTCTGTCCCAAAAATAAAATAAACCTTGAAAAAAAAAAAAAAAAAAAAAAGAATCAATACATTAAAAGCAAACAAGCCAGAAGAAGCAAACAGTCTGGGACTTAAAAAGAAAACAAAACAAAACTCTCCAACATGCTTCAAAGACTTGTCGGTGGCCTTAAGGAGTGCCTGCTGACTACCATTCAACTTTTCCTTGAAGATTTTTATCATTGTTCTAAGCGCACGGAGCAGCAATCCAGCGATACCGCTGATGGACGGCATCTGTAGGACATCATCCAACCTCCAATTTTACAGATGAGAAAGCTAAGCCCAGGGAGGTTAAGCGATCCACTCGAGCCACCCAGCTCGCTGCAGACAGTGCCACTCCGGGTCTCCTGCCCTTCCACCTGCCACGCGCTACCTTTGGGGAGCCACTGACCTTCATAAAACTACCTGTCCCTCCTTGAAATAAGCCCAGATCGCTTGAAACAACTCCAGAACCCCAAAATGTTTCTAAAGCATTGGGGCACCAACTCACAGATTTTTACGTCTCCTCTCTCCGATGCCTAGGGATCACGTCTGCTCACAGAAACCCCGCTTGAGTGCGTGTGCCTTTAGCTTTAGAGGCTCATCTGATTCTTCATTTGAGGCTTATATGTCTTCACAAATCAGGTGTCCTCTCTCCAAATGGTATCTTCCGATTTGCCTGGGAAGTAGGCACTGAGCAGCCAGGTGAAGGCTCTAAGCAAGTACTAGTGACAATGCCCCGTCCTACTGAAGTCCACCCCCTGCCCATTTCAGCTATGAGATCCTTAACCACAAGGCCACCATAGTTTATACAGCAGTCATCAGCATCACCCACAGGTTAGGTAGAAATTAAATCACCCCAAACACACGCACACACACTGCCTGGCTGGGCTGCCAGGAGTTCTACAGCACATAGTACGGGACCACACACACTTGGCACTCTACAGAATATGTGTGAACTGGGGGCACCTGGGTGGCTCAGTCGGATAAGCGTGGGACTCTTGATTTCGGCTCAAGGCTCGGGAGTTCAAGCCCCACATATGGCTCCCAGTGCAGAGCCTGCTTGGGAGTCTCTCTCCCTCCCTCTTTCTCTGCCCCTCCCCCGCTCACTTGCTCACTCTCTTTCTCTCAAAATAGAGAAATAGATTTTTGGGGCCCCTGAGTGGCTCAGTTGGTTAAGCGTCCGACTTCAGCTCAGGTCAGTCTCACGGTTCGTGAGTTCCAGCCCCGCATCGGGCTCTGGGCTGACAGCTCAGAACCTGGAGCCTGCTTCAGAGCCTGTGTCTCCCTCTCTCTCTGCCCCTCCCCTGCTCACACGCTGTCTCTTTGTCTCAAAAATAAATAAATGTTAAAAATTTAAAAAAAGAAATAAACTGTAAAAAAAGAATATGCATGAACTCAAAGATCAATCACCCCAACACCAGTGACACCAGACCAAAGAATACCATCAACAGTGACACACTGCTAGAGCTGAATCTAGTGTTTTCTCCATTATTCATGCAGGTGCTTTAAAATGTTTATGACAATAAAGACAAAAGTTTTTCTTTCCTAATTTGCCTGAGCACATTCAATCGTTTCTTTCAGACATTAAATTGACCTAGGATTGCAGACGAAGTTCAATGAAACTGCTAGTTCCTGCCACCCAGCCCCCATAGAGGCAGCCCCCCGCAGATAAAGACGGCCAAACTGCCTTCCCAGCCCGGGGTAGGAACGGCCGTGCAGCCAGGGCTGAGGGGCCACACAACCCCCAATGCACTGCATGCCCAAACACACCTAGGGAAATGGGGGGACTGCCCCCACCTGGCCCAAGCAGCCACTCCCAGGAAGGTGGGAGGGGGTCTGCTTCGTAAGGCTTGAAGCCTCTTCTGCTGCCCTCCTGTAATTTATTAGCAGGGGGAAAAAAGAAAGAAAGAAAGAATTAAAACTCTTTTTTTTTAACGTTTATTCATTTTTGAGAGACAGAGCATGAGTGGGGTAAACGACAGAGAGGGAGGGAGACACAGTCCGAAGCAGGCTCCGGGCTCCAGGCTCCAAGCTGCAGCACAGACCCTGATGCCGGACTGGAACCCGCGGACTGGGAGATCACGACTCCAGCTGAAGTCAGACCCTTAACCAACCGAGCCCTTCCCCAGGCGCCCCCAAACTCTCAATTCAAAACCTCAGCTCTCCCAACTTCGCTCCGATGTTGCTCTTTGCCCCCAAAGCGGTTTTACCAAAATCGCGACCCGGGAGAGCCTTGACCTTCGTGCCCTCGCGCTTCACGTAATCGTTCGGGCAACCAGGCACCGTCTCGCCCTTCCCTGACCCCCCGAAGACCACAAAGCACTCGGGCCCTGCCCCCAGCGAGCCGCCCGCCCCGCGGGGCTGCGCTTCCCCGCCGCGAGCCGACCCAACATCGCCCCCCGCGGCGCAAACCCCTCGGGGGGCGACGACGCGACGCGCGCTGGCCGCTCGGATTCCCCAGGAGGGGCGTGCGGAGCGTCTCCCAACTCAGCATCCGTCCCGGCTTGCGTTCCCTCCCGAAACCCAAGCATTCCCCCCACCCCACCCCCCGTCCACTCCCCCCGCAGAGGGACACACACGAGAGGCATTTCCCCGGGCACTCGGGACGCAGCGCTTCCGAGCGCGGGATGAACCCGGTCGGTTCCCCCCCCCGCCGAGGCAACCAACAGGTGCCGGCGCCCCCGCGGCCCTTCCCCGCGGCGTCCCGTCCCGCCGGGGGTTTCTCCCCCACCCCCACCCCGAGCGAGCCCCGACGCCCGTACCTCGCTGACGATGGTGGAGTGGGCCTGGACGTACCGCCAGCCGCCCCGGCAGGGCACGAGCGGCGCCGAGCGGTTGGGGAAGGCGGCGAGCGGGTCGGCGCAGCTGAGCGCGCCCGCCGCCGCCGCGCTGCCGTTGGCCGCCTCCAGGAGGTAGCGCCGGCAGCCGGCGTCGCCGCCGCGCTCGGGGGGCGCCGTGCGGTTCCACTCCTCCTCCGGGCTCCAGCCGCAGCGCTCGGCCAGCGCGGCGGCGCTCGGCCCGCGGCACCAGTAGCGCTCGGGCCGGCTGCCCAGGAAGACCACGCCGACGAAGAGGAAGGCGAAGGTGACGCCCGTCAGGCACAGCAGCAGGAACACGCGCCGCTGGAAGCGCCCGAACTCGCCGGCCCGCTGCAGCGCCTCGTCGAACGAGGACATGGTGCGCGACCCCGCGGGCGCGTCCTGCCGCCCGCCGCCCGGCCTCCGAGTGAGCGCGCGCCCCGCCGCCGGCCGCCGCCTCACCCCGCCCCGCGCTCCCCGCCTCACGCCCCCGGGCGCCGCGCCCGCCGCCCCCGCCTCCCGCCCGCCCGCCCGCCCGGGCCGCGCTCCCCGGGGACGCGCCGGGGGCCCGGACCGGGACCGCAAGTGGCAGCCGCGGCCGCCTCCGGCCTGGCGCCGTGCTCCGCTCGGTCCCCGCCGGCAGCCTGCTCTGCGGTCGGCCCCGGGGTCGCGCTCCAGAAGGAAGTTGCAGGGTCACCCTCCGGTCTCGGTCGCGGCCCCTCGGAGGCCCCCGAGGGCGGCGTCGGAGGTGGGGGACGAGTGGTGGGGCGGGGACGGACGCCGCTCGCTCCGGGTCCCGCGCCTGTGCCCCGGGAGACGCCCTCGGGCCTTCCAAGCCCTCGGCGCTCGGGGGCCGCCCCGCGCGACCCGCCGCCGAGCCGGCTCCAGGCGGGATTCGAGTTCGGCGACATCTCGGAGATGGTCCAACTTTTTCAAAAAGGCAGCTGGGCGGTCTACGGAGTCCAAGCGCCTCGTTCGCGTTCCGCAAGTTCAAAGTGGGAGAGGACCTCGGGCTGCATTTGGGGCTCCTTAAGCCCGGGCCTTTGCGACCTACTCTTGGCCCGAAAGCGCCCGGAGAGGGTGTTGGTTGCTTTGAGCGTTGTTTTTACCTTCTTGACTCGCGCCCGGAGGTCCGCAGGACTGTGACCGCACTGGCCCCTGGCGTCCTGGGCCCTGGGCTGCCGTGACCCGTGCCTCCTGGGTCTTCCCGCGCGGGGTCGCAGCCTGGGGCGGTGCTGACCACGCCGCACCGGTCCACACTGCCCACGGCGCTCACCCAGCCCTGGCCTAGCCTATCTGGCCATGTGTTTTCTCAGAATTTCTCTAGCTCTTCTCCCCAGACCCCACCCCATCCTCAGAAAAGCTTTGTATCCTCGTGTTGCTCTTCTGGAAGCTCCCAGAAGCGGGTAGAGCACAGACACGTTTTCTCCTTCCGGATCAAGGACTCGGGAAGCCAGGTTGCCTCTATGCAGCCCGCTTCATCCCCTCACCAGCTCTTGACCTTCGGCAACTCATTGACCGGCCCAGTATTCTCATCCGTCAAGCGAAGCTAAAACCCTCCTGGGGTCTATAAAGTGCCAGAAAAGCACCTGATGCACAGAGCATACCCTTTCATGTGTTGGCTGCTATTACTGTTATTTGTGTCGAATTAATGCTATGGAGGGTGCAGGGATGTCCTTAGGGTGACAGATACTGTGTAGGATAGAGCACCTGGTAGTGTGCAGGCCACACAGCAGGGGCTCGCCGATGGGCGGTTTTTATTGTCCTCACCTTCCTTGCCCTCGGCTACTAAATAAAGCAGATCTACCACCGAGTTAGCAATGATTTCTATGTCCACGTGTCTCCTGCTCCAGGCTGTAGCCCATATTAAAAAAACAAAAACAAACAAACAAAAAGCCCTTTTTTAACATTTATTTATTTTTGAGAGAGACAGACAGACAGACAGAGTGTGAGCAGGGGAGGGGAAGAGAGAGAGGGAGACACAGAATCCAAAGCAGGCTCCAGGCTCTGAGCTGTCAGCACAGCGCCCAACACGGGGCTGGAACTCAGGAACCGGGAGATCGTGACCTGAGCCAAAGTCGGATGCTTAACTGACCGAGCCACCCTGGCATCCCCCTAGCCCATATTTTTAACTGGCTCCCTGGACTCCAGACTCAATCTGTCACCCCCTACCCCCACCCCAGCTCTTCCTCCTGACCTCCCTTTTGGTGTAACCAAGGCCCAACCCCAGAATGAATCTCTGGATCATCTCAACACCCCTCCCTTTTGCAGGCCTTTCTTCAAAAGTCACCTCCGCTCACTCCGCCCCCACCGGTCAGCCTTCCCCTCACCACCCAACACACGCGAAGACACACGCACGGGCGATCCATTCTGGCGGCTCCCTTCCCTGCTTTATCCACCTGCGATGCGTATCCGTATTCCTTTGTTTACCATGTGTCTCATCTGTTCATTTATCTTACTTGTGATCCTCTGCTAGACTGCAAGTTCCATGAAAGCAGAAATTTCTGTTTTGTTCACTCTAGGTTGCCACCACCCACAACTGTGCCTGCTTCATAGTAGGTGCTGGTAACTGGGTGCTTCTTGACACAGCCCCCTATACACACACAGGTATTGTCTCCTTTCCTCTCCGCCGCCATCTTTGTTCTGCCCGCAGTGCCCCTGGGGTTCCTCACCTGCAGCCGGGTATACACGAAGTTCCCTCTTCCTGGTGGTTCACTCTCCTGCCCCTCCCTGCCCACTGCCCAGGAAGGCCTGGCCTAAAAGGTGGCACCAGGTTCGTGAAGCCTTTCCCACCATAGCAACTGCCTTCCTTCCCAAGTAATGCCCTCTTGGTTTGTGCTCCTAACACATCCAAGAAACTTCTCATGGAATTTCACTACCTTTTTCTTTGTATATACTTGGTATTTTAATTTTAATGTTTTTAATGAAGTATACAGTTAAGTAGACCTAGTATATTGCTAAGATCACAGAACCCCTACTGGGTTCAGATCCCCTTCTATTTTTTGCAATGAGTGACCTTGGGCAAGTTATTTGGTTGTCTTCCATAAAACTGAGTAATAATGAACCTTCTCGTTTTTAATGCAAATCATTTAGAATAATTGAAACATGATAAGTGCTGTATGTGAGTCAGCTATTTAAAAAAGCAATGAGTGGGGTGCCTGGGTGTCACAGTCAATTAAGCATCTGAGTCTTGATTTTGGCTCAGGTCATGATCTCACAGTTCATGGGATCAAGCCCCACATCAGGCTCCGTGCTGACAGTGCAGAGCCAGCTTGGGCTTCTCTCTCTCCCTCTCTCTCTGCCTCTAACCCCGCTCACATACTCTCTCTCTCTCAAAATAAATAAATAAACTCAAAAAAAAAGTTTTTTTAAAAAAAGAGCAATGAAAAAAAATACCACCCACCCCAAGAATTAGCAAATGTCATGTTGTTATGTTTGTTTTAGGTATATCATTATAAAGAACTAACATTCATACACAGAGTTGAAGTCTCCTTCATAAGCCTTCAGATCCTGTTCCCTGTCACCTCCCTCCCTCCCCAAGGCAGCCACCAGGCCATTTCTTCAGAAGGTGGGCCAAGGGAGAAGGCCCACCCAGACCCAAGAAGCGGGCTCAGGACCCTTGAGCAGAGAATCTTGGGTTCCTGGCTCCCAGAGCAGGGGGGAACTGGAGAGACAAAGTGGTGATAGGCCTCCGGTGGGTACTACCCCTTGGCCCTGGGGCTGGAGCAGACAGAGGAAGGCCAGACTCCCCCGAAGGCACAGACCTGTCGTGCCCAGGTGTAGCTATTGTGAAATTGTTAATTTTCATCTCGTCCAGTTTTCATCCTTTTCATACACAAGTATCACGTACAAACAATATCTAGTACGTGGGGTGCTTTGATATTTACATAAGTGGTACCACACTCCACATATTTTTCTGTCACTTCTCTTTTTCACCGCACATTATATTTTTGAGACCCATTAGCCTTGATAAACATGGATCTAGCTCATTTACTCCAGCTGCTACGGATCATTCTTTTGAATGACCATACTATGATTTATCCATTCCCCTACTGAGAGACATTTAGCTCATTCTTAATTTTCCACAATTACAAGTAACGTTGCAGTGAATGTGCTATGCATGCTTCCTTGTGCACTTTGTACAAGAATTGATGGAAAGTAAGTACCTAGAAGTAGATTAGCAGGGCTGCAGAGTGTACGGATTTGGAGTTTGCCAGACATTGCCAGGTAGCTCTTAGGGGGGTGGTCCCACCTTGCATCCTGCAAATGATGTATGAAGTTATCCATGTCCATGCTATGGCTCAGCTTTGTTAAACTCAAGCCCGCTAGCGGATACTCTGGGTATAAAATGCAGTCTTACTGTTCTAATTTGTATGTGGTCAAACAGAACACATTCTTCATGCTTATTCATTACTCGGGTTTTATCTTCCAGGAGAGGCCTCTTTTCATATCCTCTACCTGTGTTCTCTTTGTTACTTGTGTTTTCTTATTGAATTTTTAGGAAGTTATTTGTATATTTGTGTATTCTACTCCTTTATCAGTGGTATGGGTTCTGTCCTCTCAGTCTGTTAACTTTGTTTATAGTGTCTTGCTGACTATAAAAAGTTTAAGTTCAGCTGTAGTAAAGTTTATCAATTTTCTTGAGAGCTTCTGCTTTTTGTCTTTTGCAAAAAAAGAAAAAAGAAAAGAAATCCTTCACGAATGTGTTTCTGGGTTCTTCATTCTGTTTTACTGCACTAGCTCCATACCAATATTTACTTGTTAATTACAATAGCTCTGTACAAAGTCTTAATATCTGGGAGATATTAAATCCCACCTCCACTCCCTAACCTTATGCCTCTTCAGAATTATCTTGGTGATTTGGGGGCTTTTTTCTTCCATATAAAATTTATATTTATTAAGGTCCATAAAAATTCAGTTGGGACTGTGATGTAAAATCCTGTACACATTTTATTTCTCCCATTACTTTGTAGGTCTTCGAGAGAAAAGCCATATCAATTCATGTTTCTATCCCAACACACTGATGTCTATTTTATATCTGCACATGTGGCTGTTTAAATTTAATTTAATTAAAATTTAGTAAAATAAAGAATCCTGTTCCTCATGAGCCACGTTTCAAGTTGCACACTAGTCAATGTGGCTAATGGCTAAGATATTGACTAAGCAGATACAGAACATTTCCATTCTCCACATGAAGTTCTCTTGGGCAGTGCTGATGCAGATACCATGATCATTAACTGAATAGAAATAACAAGAATCAATTGGCCCACAACCTTCGGCCTTTGTAAAACGTACTGACTTTATTCTTTCTGAAAAGGTAATTTTTCAGATTTATTCATCTAAAATTTTATAGCTGGTATTTTTTATTGCATTTAGGAATTGACATACCAAGTATTAGGGTATATTCACCACATACTGAGTTACCAAAAGATGTCTTAATGACATTTATGCTGTTCGTAAGGCACCAAGAGACATTAGTTTGCTTGGGAATAAATAATAAATCTTGAAACAAAATGTCTCAAAAAGGTCCACTGGAAAAAAAAAATTGGGCAAGTGGACTGGTGCATGTATTCAAGCCTAAGGAAAAAATTAGGAATTATATTTCCTTTTTTGTTTTTTAATTAATGGGTAAGAATATTTCAAGCATTCTCATTCTTACCATATCTGACACAGAGTAACTATTTTTTAGTTTAGCATATGAATGTAGTAAATGCTACAGGGCACTTCCATTATTACATGGTCTAACACTGGACCCTAACATTGATTTAGATTGGCCAGTATTCATCATTATCTTTTTCTGACCCATTCTCTTGCTGGTTGATTACGATTTGGACTTTCCTATAAGAAACTTTCTGGTTTGAGGGGGAAACATTATAGATACCATTATCCTTTTGAAATCAATGCTCACTCTATACTTGAAATATCAAGGAACTAAGACTTAAAGTAATCTTTGGAGAAGGTGTAGCCAAGCAGAAAACATGATGAAATATTCCAGTGTTGGTTTTTGACAAGGTAGGAAAACTTAGTGACGCTTTTAAGAGCCTTGTGGAGTTCTATTTACTCTGCTAATGTTTACGGTAGCAAGCCCTTCACCACTTCCCTTTCAATATTTGTGGGGTTTGTGCTCTTCTAACAAGTGCAAGGTGAAGTGTGTTGCAACTCTTGCCTTTTCATGGCAAATGGTTTAGACCAGTGGATTCCTTCTTATGTCCCACCCTGTGATTTGGCAGAAGCTCTCTGGAGGATAACTTTATCGAGGGTAACTTTGAGGTTGAGTCCAAAGCAGGCCACGATTGATTAGTAAAGTCAGATAGAGGAGAAGGGGGGTGGGCAGGATGAGTGTAAGAGAGTTTTCATGCTTCTATTGGTCCACGCAGCCCAATCAGTGCCAAATTGCTATGATTTGTCCTCTGGGTCTCCAACACTCAGAGCATCTATGACTTTGGGGATTTATAAAGGTCTTGGTGAAAGGCCACTGTGCTATTAATTGCTAAAATATTGCCCAGAGGTTTCTGCTATCGGATCCCAATTGTAGATGAAATTGTCTTTTAGTGAGGTGCCTTCAATAGTTTGGGAGTAGTTACCCTGGGCAGAGCATTCAACAGAGATGCACTCTTTCTGAATCTCAGTGCCAGCGTGCCAAAGTCCCATTAATGCAATCTTCGAAAGGGAGCAGGCAGTCTTGGGAAAGAGGCAGGCATCAATTAAAACTTGAGTCACCTCTCAACTAATTGCACATAAAGACTGAAGAATAACACATTCACTGAAAATTATGTTATAGGGGCACCTGGGTGGCTCAGCCTGTTAAGTGTCGACTCTCGATTTTGGCTCAGGTCACGATCTCGCAGTCCTGAGATCGAGTCTTGTGACGGGCTCACAGTGAGCATGGAGTCTGCTTGGCGTTCTCAGTCTCTCTCTGCCCCTCCCCGGCTTGCATGCTCTCTCATGCTCCCTCTCTCTCTAAAAAAGAAAAGAAAATTATGTTACAGACACATAGTCACTGAAATCGAATGATGCTCACTACCTGTTAGACTGCGTTCGATATCAATGATTCCCAACCAATCTGTGGTAAAAGAGACGTGTTTGTTTGCCTGTTTTCTATCAATTGCAGACCAATTCCTGGTTTCACTGGGCATGAAAAAAGCCTGAGGTTCACAACACATACAACAGCAAGGTGAATTCAACAGCATCAGAACCGGTCTACATCCTATTCAAGGAGACCCGTCTACAAGGCACACACTTCATGGTGATGTCAGGTTGTAGAAACGTTTCTAAAGGCTTACTCCCGATTTCTGCACTTACCTGATTGCAAACAGGGGGAAGCAATTCACAGATCAGTTGTAACAGTGCATCCTATGCGAAATCTAATTTTTTGTATAATAACATATATATATTTCCATGCAAATTCTTTATTGTAACCAGGACACAAGCAGAGGTATGAACATTATAGATACCATTATCCTTTTGAAATCAATGCTCACTCTGTACTTGAGATATCAAGGAACTTAGACTTAAAGCCATCTTTGGAGAAGGTGTAGCCAAGTGGAAAACATGATGAAATATTCCAGAGTTGATTTTTGACTATGTATGAACACAGGCTTTCAAATGCAGGCGGTACCAGGTTGACAGATGGAATATTCAATTTTGCGAGATTTTTTAAAGCTGTGTCTTAACATAAGAATGGGAAAGAATCTGAAAAACTCCAAAGGAAACCTTTTAAAAATGTGGCCTGGAAAAAAAATAGAATGAAATGAAAAATTAAAAACATTAAAATGTGAGCTGAAGTAATCGAATCAGGAGTATAAGAACGTCCATTATGAGGGGCGCCTGGCTGGCTCAGTCGGTTGAGCCTCCAGCTTTGGCTCAGGTCATGATCTCACAGTTTGTGGGTTCGAGCCCCACATCAGGCTCTGTGCTGACGGCTCAGAGACTGGAGCCTGCTTCGAGTTCTGTGTCTCCCTCTCTCTCTGCTCCTCCCCCACTCATGCTCTGTCTCTCTCTTTCAAAAATAAATAAAAACATTAAAAAAAATAAAAAAAAAACCAAAAGAATGCCCATTATGCAATTTTGATGTAAATAGCAGTGACACATGGCTGCGGGGACAGCCAAAACAAATATTTCTGTCTTATTTTTTTCTATAGTTTATCGAATCAATCGTGGTCTGGATGATTTTACCATTTATCTCGAGTGCAGCCATTGGAAGGCTTATGTTTGAGGCACCACTGTAAATATTAGGAGAAAAGGCCAGGCAGCGGAGAAGATGTTTACGACAGGAAACGAGAACAAGCAGCAAGATGGGGAGAGAATAATAAATCTTTGCTTCATTTTCATAGTAAGACATCTTAGACTCCGGAACCCAGAGTCTAGATCCTAACCCCAAACGTACAGTGAGATAAAAATACGTGGGACGTGTTTACTTGTCCTAAAAACAGATTAGAGCTCTCCGTGTTGCTCACTTCTGCCTCTCTGCCAGTTCAGGGATGCTGAGACCATGAGTCTCTCTTGTGCATCATGGGGGGAAGCCGCGTTACCTTCCTCAGCTCAGCTCGATGCTTTGGGAAGTGGCCGGGGCGACAAATCCGTCTGAGCCCCATAACAGGTTCTCCTCCTGAAGTGTCCTCAGAGAACAGAGGCTTCCACTGAAGGTAACTGAGCTAAAGACAAGCCGACTGCTCCTTTCAGTCATATGCCCTAAATGAAAACCTCCTCCCAGCCTGTCTCGCACATTCCCTTCACCCCTGACACTCGGGCTGTCCGGTAACCTTCATGGACCCTGCTTGGGGCGCCTGTGTGCTTTACTCACTCCCTCCCTTCTGGTCCTCAGAATCACACTCCCCGGGAATATGGTCCTTTTGCACAGTAGAAGAAACACAGGCTCGGAAAGGCTAACATCATCCGTCTGAATGTCACAGGAGTTTCAGTGGCTTCTGGGGAGTGCAGACCATTTGTGCCTTCCCGGCCACCTGCGGGTGGGTCTCCGCAGGGCCACTGATGCTGCCTTTGCATTCTCTTTTGTACTTTTCCCATGGCCTTCATGAAAGTACAAGACGTTTTTTGCTTTTGCTTTAGACCTGGGATCATTTTTTGGTTTGTTTGTTTTAAATAAAAGCATCTTACGCTTTCTATAATGATCTCTGTACAACACTTCTGACAAAAGCCATTGTAGGACTTCTTTTTTAACGAAAAGACATTTTAGAAGTCATGTAGTCTGATTTCCTTATTTCGCAATCAAGTAATTAAGGGCCAAAGAGATCAAGTAACTCAGCTAAAAGGACTTCACTTAGTTCGTGGCACAGTGGGAGCAGGAGGCCGGCCCACACTATTATCAAGTGTCGACTCATTATCTTGTAAAGTTGTCATTTCATAAGTTGTTCCTTTGACTACAAATATAGCATATTTCAGAAACTTTAAAAATCTTTGCCTTTTGATGTCAGAATTAAAGTAATTTGCATGAATAGAAAGCCTACTCAATCTTCATTCAAATAAGATAGTTAAAAATTTTTATAGTAAAGAATGGGAGATTTTGTTGCAAAAGTGAAGATTTTTAGCATCTGTAACACTGGAGAAATAAAATGATCTAATAATCCTAAAGCATTATATTTGTGTGTGGGGGGGAAAAAAGATAACTGCGCAAGTCTGAGTAAGCTCCCTAACTGGGTAAAAAGTATCGTGACTGTATCAGGCTCCTGGTTTTGACAATACACCAGGGTTATGTAAGATATGATCATGGGACAAAGTGGGAGAAGGGTGCACAGAAACTCTCTGTACTATTTTTACAACTTCTTGTGAGTCCTAAACTATTTCAAAATAAAAAGTTATTTTTAGAAAAGTATTGATATATCGCCATGACAACCAGTCCTGAACATTTTGTGGCCAAAATGATTGTGGCATTGAGTTCTTCCTTTCAAGGACAGGACGGTCCCTGAACTCCAAACCCAGCCCCACCTCCCTGGCTCCATCCTCTCTCTCCCAGGTGCCTGGTGAGTCTTGGAACCAGCCTCAGCTCTCAAGGGGTTAACTAGAGTTTTCCAGACTGTCCCGAGGGTGAAGCACTCCTTCCTACCATTGTGTCCTTGGGGAAATGCCCCAGTGTTCCAGGAACCAATTTACAAGTGTTCTCTTGGGGCCCTGCCCATCTGTAAATTGAGGATTGTTTTGTGTGTGTGCTGTCTTGAGTGTGACCTTGAGTTTAGCACAGAGTACAAGCGAAACTGAACACACGGAGCTATAAATTTCTTCTGCTTGGAAATAAGCTTTCATCTTTGGATGGACAAAGAAAGAAGTTTTACCATTAGGTGATCAGTGATCAGTTATGTTTTTCCAAAGCCAAAGTCTTATAAGAAGGCTACAACCAAAAAAAAAAAAAAAAAAAAAAAAAAAGGTATGTGTGTTTCTTCTACTCTTTTACCGTTTCAGCCATTGGTGTTTGCGATCCTGTGGTCTTGCTTACACACGTGGTGCATAGGGTTTCGTGTGCACATCCGGTAACACACCTGAAGCACACCAGAACAGCGTGTATTTGACAAGCTGGCTCTCCTGGGTATCTTCAGCCTGTGCTCACCAATGCAGCACTTCAGGATGGCTGTGTGAATCCCTGCAGCTTTAACCGCCCCCCTTGCTGCAGAAGGTCACATACCCAAGCATTCCTGGGAATCCCTGGGGCTTGTCTTTATGTGTATCCCACAGGCCTTATTGGCAGTTTTGGAACTTTCCCATTCTGGTACCTCCCAGGAATCTCTAAGCCCACAATAGTGTGGGTGGGGCTTCTCCTGTGCACGGAGAAAGTGCATCTTTCACACGTGTTTGGTTCTCAAGGCAGAGCACACAGAGAAAAGAGTGTGTGGTCAAAAATCTGGCTTGAAAGTCTTCTCAGTACCCCAGAACAAGATCAGATCATGTTTCTCTGGTCAGGGACCAGGTGGGGTGACTGGCATGCACTCGGGGATCACCTTGCTTGAAACTACAGAAGGAGAATGGTGACGTGTGCCCCTGGGAGGCTGGCCAATGCCAGGGAAGAACAGATCCACCGCACTCATTCAGATTCCCTAGGGGACCCTAAGTGGGGGTTGGGGGGACTGGACGGGACCTCTTTGAGCCTCAGCCCCTACGTTCCCACTGCTCCCCACCTCTGGTTTATCCCTCAGGTCTGCGTATATTTCACCCCCCTCCCCAAACAGTCAGGGTTCTAGCTCTTTGCCACGGGTCTCCTGGGCTCAGATCAGGGGACTTGCCCGGGCATGTGTCCCTAAACACTCTGTCAAAGCACACAAATTAGGGTGGTTATTTATTCGGGCAGCCAGTACACCCCTGAATCTCAGCTCCAGACCAGCTCCCTGTCACATGCTATCCCACCGGTCTGCCCACTGGGTCTTCCATAAGCCAACCCCTTTTCATCTAACCCTTCCCAAGGTAAGCCCTCCTTTCAGCTATTCAGGGAAGTATCCTCGTTGACCCCTCCTCAAACTCATGCCAACTACGACTACAGTTATGCGTCATTCTTCTCTAGCATCTGCAATACCCTCCTATTGTTGTCTGCTGCCTAAGTCACATCCAATATATATATATATATATATATATATATATATATATATACACACACATCCAGTATTTATATGCAAGGTGCGCTGTTTATAGACATCATATCCATTTCTATCCATATATAGATGTTTGTATCTGTATTCATAGCTAGACCCACATCTCTTACAACAACACTGCCAGCTACTGGAGCAAGGTGGCGAACTTCTGGAAACAGATCTGGGTTTCCTCCTCCATCACTTACTTGCCGGGCGTCTCAGACACATCACAGATCCCCAGCGAATCTCAGTTTCTTCTTCAGTGAAATGAGGCTAAAGAGCAGTATTAAGCCCAGAGAACCGAAGGGAGCAGTAAATGAAACACTGTTAGGTTGACTGTTTACCATAGTATCTGACGCAAAGAAGGGTTCAATGTTAACTATTCTTCCGAACTGCTCTCCACTTCCAGGTTGCACTTAATCCCATCTCCCCTGTGCCTCTTCCCTACGTTTGTCTCTCTTAACTCTTGGGTATTTATGCCCATGTCACACCACTCACCCCCAGTACAAACCACTTAGCAGGAAGTATGTTTTCTAATTGTGCCGTATGAGTCATTAGTGTCTTCCTGGTCTTCCTAACAACCAGGATTGCATTATGTATTTCTCATGCATGTCTTTCCCAATGTAATGCTGGACATTTCACAAGACAGTCCACAGTCAACCCATCGGATCTCTGTGTCACTTTAAGGGGAACTTAATGACTCATAAGGTTAGTAGTTCAGAATATTCATTTTTCTGAAACGCTTTTTTTTTTTTAATGCCAGGGTCTAAGAACACTTTCCCCTCTATACAAGTGAGAAAAATAAATTAAGTCCTCTGTGGTGTCCAGAAACCCGTTCTTCACTGTTCATCCAAGAGCAAGAACGCCATGATCTCACATTATCAAAATGGGCCCAGATGCCTGACGCAGTTGCTAATTATTGTTCCACTGACGTTTTTCTGATGTGCTTCTGATCTGCCTGTCATGAGCTGGTAACACCAAAACACCAGTTACAGAGGAAACTTGGCAGGGCACTGGGTGATTTATCGCCCTTGCAGGTGTTAGACAAAATCTAAAAGATGTTCAGTTTGCGCGGTCGGCAGACCTTTGTTGAAAGGAATGCATTTTATGCACCAGAAAGAGTGATAGACAAACTGACTGATTTTGAAAGAAATCTTCCCACTTGGATATTTTATGACTGTGAAACCTCCATTAGAGAACATCAAACAGCTTTCTGCAGATGTTTGCCTGAAGTGATTAGCATAATCCTCACTCAGATGAGAAATGACGCAGATAGCCTGGGAATCATAATTCTAAGTGCTGTTTCTCAGATGGCAAGTCCCTTCTTCATGGTATTAGTTCATCCAAATATTTAGGAGATTTGGCTTGGAAAAGAACGAGAAATTGAGCTTTTCAATACCAGCTCTGCGATAAGATTTGAGATTCGTGCTATCCTTTCAGGAAAAGAATACTCATGAATGGGAGTGGTGGTAAATGTTCCAGATGTTGCGTGAACGAACTGCATGAGTGCTTCCTGCTCACAACGCAGTTCCCTAAACATCACATAGCAGACAGTCTGAAGTGTTGTGACATTAAAGAAAGGTCATTGAACACAGTACAAACTCACCTGTAGAAATCAACTAGACAGGTGCATATTTTAAATGATGATGAAACTTTTAACTTTTTTGTTTTAAGTTTATTTATTTATTTTGAGAGAGAGCGTGCGCATTAGCGAGGGAGGGGCAGAGGAAGAGGGAGAGAGACAGAATCCCAAGCAGGCTCCGTGCTGTCACCCCAGAGCCCAAGGCAGGGCTTGAAATCACGAACCATGAGGTCTTGACTTGAGCTGAAATCAAGAGTCGGCTGCTTAACTGACTGAGCCACCCAGGTGCCCCAAGGTACCTTTTAACTTTTAAACAGAAAGAAGTATGGATTTCAGTCTAGGAGACATGTGGAGATAGACCATAAGTTTCTGAAATCTCAAATTTAAAAACGAGAAATATTTAGGTTAAAACTCACCATCCAGAGCATGTTCGAAATAGTTCTTGCTTTTCTTTACGGAGCCTGGAGTGAAGCCCCAGAGGAAGCAGGACCTGACTTTAATCCACTTACATTTCAAATCAGAAATCAAAATAGTAACTTTATATATCTTATTTCATTTAATCCCCCAAGGCATTAGGAAGAACAAAAAGTCTTGTACAAAACAAATGCATACCTCGTAAGATAAGTGGAATCTTTCAGATAAGCATAGATTTTTCTCTTTCCTGTTCTTCTTTTTTTAGAATTTCCTTAATTGAGGAATAAGCATTAATTTCTAAAACATGCCATAAACTCAAAATACATTATCATTGGAGAACAGTTGTAAAAACTGTCATGTGCCATTTTGTTTTCAGAAGACGGCACTAAAAATCATTGCATAGGAGTCATATAGGACTCAAGTGTGATGTTACTAGAATAACCCCAATGTGTTAGTAAGTTGTAAGACTATCTTAGGCAAGCGTTAAAATATATTAAAACTCCAAGGTGTGATTTGAAGGAAGAAAGGATTCAAATAAGTTTGGGTAGACTTTGGAAACAAATTTTGCTTTTTTACTGTAAAACTTCTCAGAGCCCTCGAAGTGCGTTGTGTATTCCCAATGTGGTACACACTGTTTTTGAAACGTATGTTCACCGTGGAATCCTTCTATCACAGATCATCTTAAAGGACTGAGGTGTCCTGGCAGCACATTTTGGGAAACATATGCGATGCAACAAATGGCCTTCTGATGTCTGTGATGGTCTCCTGTGGCTGAGAGAAGTGTGGCTGGATGGTGATGATATGACTTGGTGCTATGACTCAGTTAGAGAACTGAGCCCAAAAAGTGACGAGGACTCAGTTCCACAAAATCACAATTAGCCCTGTCGTCATTTTCATTCATTCATTCATTCATTCATTCATTCACTGGGTTCTGCTATCGGGCCAGGTGCTGGAGGTACAGAGATTAATAAAACAGTATCCCTTTCTTTAAAGAGCTTACTCTCTACAGTAGAAAGGGTGAGGGGCATGTGACATCAGATCAGAGGCTGGAACAGAGGTGGCCAGTTCTTCCTGGGAGTCAGACAACCCCTCGAGCTGGGTCTGATACCGGGGGCAAAGGGCGTGCCAGACTGAGGAGGATGAAGGGACAGAGTCAATGACGAGGAAGCCACATGTCACATTGGAAAGCTGCAAAACTTCCTACAGCTGGGTTTCAGAATGAAGAAATTCCTTCCAAAGGTGACGTTGCTAAATCGAGGAAAATCCCTTTGAGGATTTGAGGTATGAGATGTGAGGCGAGGTGGCCATTTGGCTGGAGGGAGAGGAAGTGGCAACTTCCTAGCTGCCCTTAGGAGTGACAGTGGGGACAAAGGAGACTGATGGATGGGAGGGATGTTGAGGGGATCGTAGGATGCCACTGGGAATCCAGGGTGACGACAGGTACTTGACGTGGCAGCTCAGGGAATAGCTGGTGGGGTCAGTCAGGAGCCTACAAAAAGCAGAAAGCTAGGAGGAGAGGGGGAAATCAGTTTGGGCTTGTTGAACTTCAGGTACCCAGAGAATATCCACATGGAGCTGTTTGATTGGCAACTTGCCGGTCATATGAGAAAGTCATCCGGGCAGGAGAGAAGGGTTTTGGAAATTGTTCGCCTATGTCTTCCATTTCTTTTTCCATTATTATTTAAGCATGCTTACGTCTCTCTACTCAAAGAAGGAAAAGAAGGGAGGGAGAGGGGAAGGAACAAAGGGAAGGAGAAGAAGAAGAAAGAAAAGAAAGGAGGAAGAAGGAAGAAACCCAGCTTTCTACAGCCGTCCAGGGTGCCGCCCACCCCTTCTCTGGTTACACCATCTCCTCCCCTGCTATAATTTCCCTTGTACTCACTACTCCACTAAGACCATCGTGGCAAGATCATTAAGGACCTTAATGTCTAGATCTAGAAAGTATAACGTTAAGCGAAATAAGCCAGTCAGAGAAAGGCAAATACCCTATGCGTTCACTCATAAGTGGAATTTAAGAAATGAAACAAATGAACACATTGGAGGAGGGGAGACAAATCAAGAAAGAGAGTCTTGGGGCGCCTGGGTGGCTCAGTCAGTTAAGCAACTGACTTCAGCTCGGGTCATGATCTCATGGTTCGTGGATTTTGAACCCTGCATCAGGCTCTGGGCTGACAGCTCAGAGCCTGGAACCTGCTTCAGATTCTGTGTCTCCCTCTCTCTCTGCCCCTCTTCCGCTCATGCTCTATCTCTCTCTTTCAAAAATAAACATTAAAAAGTTTCTTTTAAATAATAAAATTAAAACTTAAAAAAAAAAAAGAGACAGAGTCTTAATTATAGAGAACAAACAGATGATTACCAGAGGGGAGGTAGGTAGGGGGATGGGAGAAATCGGTGACAGGGATTAAGAGAACACTTAACATATGGAAGTGTTGAATCACTGTATTGTACACCTGAAACTGAGATAACACCCTATGTTAACTACACTGGAATTAAAAAAAAATTTTTTTGGGCTAAACCCAATTGATAAGAAATCTGTTCCTCTTAGACTTCCTGGTCACCTTCAATGTTACTGAATTCTTCCTTTTTCCCGAAGCCCTTCCTTCCCTTGGGTTCTGAGAGACCCAAAGCCCACTCCTCAGACCTCTGGGCTGGTGGGTTCTTTCTTCCTGTCCACTCCCTCCACGTGGGCATACCACAGGGTTCCCCACAAATTGCACTCCTCCCTTTCTACAAACTCTCCTTGGGCAATCGTAACCACCCCATAACTTCAGTTATTCATATTAAAGTAGTTGTAGCTGCAGTAGCAAATGTTCCCCAAATATACAATGCCTCAAAGTTAATGGGTGCTTAGTTTTGCTCAGTCCAGGAGAAACGCAGAGCCTCGTCACCTCATGTCCCCAAATATGTCCCTCTCTTACTCTTACCCGTTCTTTCTCCTTCTCCTACCTCATTTCGGGAGGCAGAATTTTTATTTGTTTGTTTGTTTGTTTATACTTCCTAGGCTCTTACCTCTTTTGGGGAAATAGAAACTAGAATGTTGCAGACGTTTTTCACACACTTCGTCTCATTTAAACTGTTATGCTATTTTTTCACAGAGAAAAACCGAGATCGGAGAGAGTGAATTCACCCAAAACATAACAAGGACAGAATTAAAACCCAAGCCTGTCAAATTCTAAACCTGATGGTTTTCCCACCTGGTCATGCTGCCTTTTTCTCTTCAGAAAGAGTGAAGTTCAAACAAGAACAAATTATCCATCAGTAGGAGACAGAGTTGGGATTCAGACTCAGGTTCCTAAGCCTGCAATCAGGGTTCTAAGTCCTTTTTACCTTAGTCTATTCTATATCTTTATCAACCTCACGATGGATTTCCCAAGTTTCTGCCTCTACATTTGCAAAATAATTGACATTTGACCACTAGGTGCTTGGGTAGAGCCCCAAGAAAAGCTCACGGATCACTGCTGATGTCATCCACACTCTGTTGGCTCCCAAGTCTGTCTTAGAAAAGGCCCTCCTGGTAAATGGCCACTGCCTGAACTCTCAAGTTAACTTGGCCAAGAATATAGAAAATAGAATCTCCACCCCAAAAACTGTTGCACAACAGATAGCTCCTTGCACTTCCAGGCATGGGCTTCTCCAGCTCTACTGGAAAGGACCATCCATTTGAGTGTTCGATAGGTACAGTTACATAGCCCCCCAAAGAATTAAAATTATGTCCCCAAATCCATCTTTGAAACCAACTCTCAATGGAGTGGGGAGAGAGAAAATTGGGTGGGACCAGATGGAAATTGTTCTTTTCTGAGCAAATTTAAAAGCCCTCGCAAAGCCAACAATATCCACGGGACTCTGGTGTCTTGCAAGCCCTTGAACGCTGACAACATGCTATGCCCCTTGCTACAGATACTAATGTTAGTGGTACCTTCTCGAATGAACTCAGGAGCAGCGTAGCTATGCCTTTATAAAAGCATCCCAGATGATTCAAGTGCTGCTTTCGTCAATCGGTGAATTTTCCCGTTGTTCCTGTCTTCACAGATTTGTGATCCAAGCCTGGGCTTCTCACAGATGTGCCCTGGTGCTGCGAAAGGTGGCTTTATGAGATGTGGGTTCTCAGGAATAAGTACAACCAGGGCTCTATGACACTGGAGACCTTCCAAGAATTCTTGAGCCCATTACAAGTTGTCCTTTCTGGGGGCAGGCAGCTGATACCCAGGACTGGGAGGGAGGGCCAGGGGGCCTGATTCATGACTGTACTGCCTCCCCTGTCTGACCTTCTTCACTCTTCCCCAACTTCTACCTTGAGCATACACTTTACTTTTGGGATAGCTTATTTCAAAAAATTCAGTTAAAATAATACATGCACATGAAAAAAATTGAATGATACCGAAGGGACTATGAGGAAACAACAAGCTCTCATCCCATGACCCTTCCACGTCCCCCAGAGCTGACCATTTTTTTAAAAATTTTTTTTTAATGTTTATTTTTAAGACAGAGAGACAGCATGAACGGGGTAGGGGCAGAGAGAGAGGGAAACACAGAATCGGAAGCAGGCTCCAGGCTCTGAGCCATCCGCCCAGAGCCCGACACGGGGCTCGAACTCGCGGACCGCGAGATCGTGACCTGAGCTGAAGTCGGACGCTTAACCGACTGAGCCACCCAGGCGCCCCAAGCTGACCATTTTTTAATGATTTCCATTTTCAATCCTACTGGACACGACCACTGTCACATAGAACTCTAAGCCTCTGCTTCTATTTCTTGTTTAGCCAGTCTTGACAGTATCCATGGACGCTCTTCTGCAAAAGATAAACTATTCCTTTCCTGTAATCCTCTAAGTATTTTATGACTACAGAATAATTTATAGTTTTCCCTATTTAAATAAAATGCATCTCTATTTCTTGTCCTAGAATCCTGGACAGCATCTCCCGGCTCCACCACAGAAGCACTGGCATCCCTCCATCCCTAATGTTCCACCTTTTTCACTACCCTCTGTCAAGAGTGAGAAGACCTCCAGTGTGGACGATGAAATGAACAACTCCTAAGTGGGTAATAAATCTCGCCGACTCTCCTGTGAGCTCCTCGCAAGTCCATTGTCAACGGAATCTTTCCGTGGGCTGCTAGCACTTGAAAATGAGGAGGACTCTCTTATTCCACCTCCAGGAATTGGTATTTCACATTTGTATTAGTCTGCTTTGAGGTACACTCACAAAGGAAGACCCGAGAAGACTTTTAACCTCTCCTGGACAGAGCTGAAAGTCAGAGGTGGAAAGAAGTGAAGAGTATAGGCTAAATGGAAAGAGGACCCGGTTCCTATAGTGGCGTGTATCAGTTTCTCATGTCCGCTGTAACAAATTACCACAAAATGTGTGGCTCAAAACAACGGAAATGTATTCTCATGGCTTTGGAGACCGGAAGTCCAAAATCAAGCATGGCCAAGCCATGCTCCCTCCTGAGGCATTAGGGAAGAACCCAGTCCTACTATATCCATATTCTGATGGCTGCGGGCATTGCTTGGCCGTGGCTGCCCCCTTCCATTCTCGGCCTCTATCTTAACGTAGCCTTCACCCCTTCTCCCTGTGAGACTCTCCTCTGTGTGTCTCTTAGAAGGACACTTTGTGGATGTCGGGCCCATCCAGATAATCCAGGAAGATCTCATCTTGAGATATTTAGCTTAATTATCTCTGCCAAGACCCCCTTTCCAAATAAGGTTGCATTGACAGCTTCTAGGGGTAGAATATGGACGCATCTTTTTTTTTGGGGGGGGGGCTACCATTCAGCCCACCACGCTGAACCTGGAAAAGTATGTTTTGATAAAAAAAAAAATGAAGAAAGGGTCATTTTTTCCCCCTTTGTCCTCTAAAAATAGGACAGGGAAGTAAGCTGGCCCTGAAGCGGCCATTGACAGAGGCTGGCTAGTATCATTTGGCCTAGCCATTCCCTCTCTATGGTTGCTGGTCCCTCTTCCATGATGGATACTTTCTAGTGAGCATAAAACATACAATATGAAGACATTCACACTCCTGTAGCTGCATCCACACGCATCTGCTTCAGATCTCTCTGTCCCCAGTCTTCCAATTGTTCACTGACCTGTCAGCCAAGTCATCTGCCACTGCCCATGTGTCTGCTTGTATTCTAACTCAGGCCACTTACCGTCCTATAAAAATTGGGTGACCAGGTATACTACCTAAAGTTCTCACCATGGCCTTCCAAACTACCACTGGGAGGGGTGGTGAGGCTGTTCCTGTCAACTCATCCACACATCAGGCCAGCCTACCCGTAAATCAAACTGGGGCCTTTTCCCACTTCTGGCTGGCCACTGACGATGCTCCCTAGAGCCATAAATGTAAGGCAAGTGACAGCCACTGTGCAACATTGGTGGGTCACATGGCCACACGCTTGTGAGCTCGCTTATGCCTTCTGACTCAGCTCCTGTTCAACCCCAAGTGAATTAATTCCATCACACAAGGGCCCGCCACCTGATCTCATGACTTGGTTGGTCTGATGGAACCAAGCTTGTGGTGGGCAATTGTTGTCATGCCAGCATTTCGTACCTCACAGTCAGGGCTCCTTGTCCAGGGCTAAGAACATGCCAGTTGTCTTCCAGAATTCACCCAGTTCTTATTGCAAATGGCATGACTGAGTCCCAGAAACTTAGGGGTCAGTGTTATGATATCCCATTAAGATGTGTGTTTTAAATTCTACACGGCACTTTTTCCCACCACTGACAGCTGTAATACCACAATATCAGCCAGGTTGTATGGCCCACGTGACAAAGCCTGGACCTCCTCCCAAGCCTTCTCCTGCTTAAGATACCACTGCAACGTGACAATTTTGTGCCACCCAGTATAGGGGTTGACATTATGCTTCTTCCTTTATGGTGAGAGATGTAAGATGCAGTAATTTGTCCTGTTCTTTGGATGGGATGGATGTTACAGCATATCCCTGGCCACTGGATCCCTAAAAATTTTACTGATATGGCCAGTCCCTGAATCTTCATGGGGTTTATGTGATGCCCTCTGGAAGACATGTGCCTTACCAAACTTCCAACGTGCTTGGGAGGTTTTGTCATCCAGCCACATTAGCACAATGCCATTGACATAGTAGATCAATGTGCAGGATGTTCAAACCATCCAGATTTCCTGGGAGTAGATTATGACAGAGTGAGAGAATTAGCATAGATCTGAGACAAACTGCAAATTAAGACTATGGACCATTTCATGTGAATGCGAAATCTTCCCGACCCTCTTTTCTGCAAAGGACATAAAAGAACCTATTTGCCAAATGAATGGCCATACACCATGCACCTGCGGCTGTGTAAATTTGTTCCAGCAAATTTTAACAAACATAGCACATTTTGCATGGCAGCTGTAAGTCGGGCTACCATTCAGTTAAGTTAGTGGTAGTCTATTGTTCTTCTTCACGTGGGTTTTTCAGGGCCCAGAGTGGTCAATTAAGTAAAGATATGTTGGAAAACACTGTCACTACACCCTGTAGATCTTTAAGGGGCACACTAATTTCCATCACTCCCCCAAGGATACAATATTGTTTTTTTATTTATTGTCTTCATGGAGACAAGATGGGGAGGAGAGCACTTCAGAGGCTTTTACTTGGGCTCTTACCCCATAGTCCAAGGACCTAACGTGGAGGTCAAGCCAACCATTGAGGATGTCTATTCCAATTATAATGTCCAGTCCAATTCCAAATATAATTATTTGAGGACCAGGGAAATGGTCATTGGACTCTGTTAACCTAATCTTGGCCACGACTCGATTTATTTCCCACCCCCAATATGTCCACTCTCTAACATAGGGGCCATGATAATGTTTTGAATTCCTGCATATCTATGTCAGCTTTGACCCCAGGTTCAACAATCCTTGAAATATTGGGTATTCTTTTCCAGTGCACGGTTTCCTGAGTAAATGGCCATAAGTCCTTTTGGGGAAAGACTGGGGTAATCATTATCACGTATGCTTGCTGTGAGATAACAGAATCCCTCCTCCTGGATACCCAATCATTTTTTAATAGATGAATTTCAGGTCAAAAAGTTGGTTCAGCTTCAGCAGCTCCTTAAAGAATCATGCTTTATTAGAGCAACTGCCCTCAACCTCCTGATCATTCATTCGTGATTTTTTTTCTTGGCACAGATTGAGTGGTACCCTTGTTGGCAGCATGTTTGGTTTTCTCCCAAGAATGCTGTAGCGTATAAATCATCTCTGTAACTCTTGGGCAGTCAGGTCCCCTGACCAAGCCTCCAATGTTGCAATTTATTGTGGTAATTGCATCCATCTGGCTTTGGGTGAGTAACTACCCCACCGGCTTTCAAGTTTTGGGTCCTACCCCATTGCTATCAGTGAGCCAAATTCTGTCATAGCCTCTCCCTGATCGGCCCTGGCTTACAGAAGAGATCCATCACAAAGTTCTCAGTGATGCTGGTGCCCCTCACCAGTGCACTCCTCGTGGCCTGGGTGAATTCTCAAAGCCTTTCCATGGAACATTTGCAGTTAGTGGGTTTTCTGGTCTTACAGAGTCTCTCCAGCCCAGTCTGCCCACTTCTCTGAGCCTTTTCATCTTCTCCACTGTCAACCATGGTAATTCTGGCATTTCTTCCTCACCTGGCATGGGCCAGCACTATTTCCGGGCTTCTGAGAGCCACCCTAATAGTGAGTTCACACTACGTTCTGAGGTCCTCGCCAGAGTCTTAAATCTCATAACCTGGAAAACTGCTCTCAAATCAATGAACTCTCCCTTATCTGACCTTATGTTTTGGTCTCTTTGTTCGAATCAGCACCCACAGAATCCAGTCTTATGTGTCCCCTTCCAGCTCCCACATGGACAGTGCTTATTATCACTCTTCTTGGGGGTAATTCCTTTCCTCCCTTGTCAGGATCAGTGCATCCTTGGCTGGATCCCTGTAATGTAACCTTAGCTGTAGACCTGGTGTTAGGAGGTGACGGGGGTGGGGGGGGGTGGGGGGGTTAGGCATGGCTGTGGAGCTGAGGGGCCACATGGTGTCTTGTGAGGCAGTGACCTCTGCACTGTATGCAAATAAGAGGGAGGGATAAGCCACTTCCTAGACTCAGAGAAATTCGGAGGAATCCACAGGAATCCAGATTCAAGATGGGGGTGGGGAGGTGGGGAGCTTGAAGTCTGCAAAAATGGTGGAGCAAAAACCTCCAAAAGCCCATCCCCTCATAAAAGCAATGAAAAAAGACTGGCAAAAACTAACAGAATCAGCTTTTCAGAACTCTGAAAACTAACCAAAAGCTTGCAGTAACCGAGGGAACACATATACAAGAAAAACAGTTGAATCTCTGTAAGAAAAGCAAACTTTGTGTCTTTTTGATTCAGCCTAATCCCATCCACCATGCCCCAGCTCAGCGATAGCCTTGAAAACCCCATCCTGTATCCCTGCCACCAGTCCAGAAGGAGCAGGACAAACATTCACAAAGAATTGTATTATTTGTTTTGGTCAGTCTGGTGGATTCCTGGAAGGCCAGCTCAAAATGCTTGCCTTTATAGTGCCTAACTTGGAACCCCCCTAGAGCTAAAGCCGTTATCTGTAAGTGTCAAAAACATTTACAGGCACGTGTAAAAAAAATAAATTAAGAGCTAATAAATGAGTTGAGAAAAGTTGCAGGATACAAGAACAATATGCAACTATCAGTGGTATTCCCATACACTAACAATCAACAGCCCAGATTTCAAGTTTACAAAATTGTGTTTACAATAGCTGCAAAAAGAATAAAACACTTAGCAATAAATTTAATCAAGAAAGTCCAAAACTTGTACACCAGGGACAATAAAACATTAATGTAAGATATTAAAGGAGGACTAAATCAATTGAAACACATCCCTTGTTGTGAATTGAAAGACTTAATATCGTTAGAAAGGCAACATTCCCCAAATTGATCTACAGATTCCACTGAATCCTTATCAAAAGTCCAATATGTTTTTTGCAGAAATGGACTGGATGATCCTAAAATTCACGTGGAAATGCAAGTGACCTCAAATAGCCAAAAGAACCTTTAAAAAAGAGGCACACAGTAGTAGACTCACACTTCCCAGTTTCAAAATATATTAAAAAGTTACAGTTTTTAAAACAATGTGTTACTGGGGCGCCCGGGTGGCTCAGTCCGTTAAGCCACCAACTTCAACTCAGTTCATGATCTTGCGGTTCATGAGTTCGAGCCCCGCATCGAGCTCTGTGCTAACAGCTTAGAGCCTGGAGCCTATTTCAGATTCTGTGTCTCTGTCTTCTCTGCCCTTCCCCCACTCATTCATTCTCTCTCTCTCTCTCACTCTCTCTCTCAAAAAGAAATAAACATTGAAAAAAATTTAAAAAAACAACAACAATGTGGTTCTGGCTTTGAATCAATGCATAAACCAATGGAATAGAGTTACAAGTCCAGAAAGTAGCCCATACATCTGGTAAACCGACTTTTGTCAAGGGTGCCAAGACCATTCAAAAGAGAAAAGAATAATCTTTCAATAAACAGTGCTAGAATAACTGGACATCCACATGCAAAAGAGTGAATTTGGGTCCTCATTTCACGAACTCAATCGAACAACGAACTCAAAACGAACTCAAAATGAATCAGAGACCTGGGGTGCCTGGGTGGCTCAGTTGGCTAAGCCACTGGTTTTGGCTCAGGTCATGAACTCACGGTTTGTGGGTTCGAGCCCCACATCCAGCTCTGTGCTGACAGCTCAGAGCCTGGAGCCTGCTTCGGATTCTGTGTCTCCCTCTCTCTGCCCCTCTCCCGCTCATGCTCTGTGTCTCTCTGTCTTTCAAATGTGAATAAACATTAAAAACTTTTTAAAAAATGAACCAGAGACTAAAACTGTAAACTTCTTGGAAACATACGTGTAATTTTTAGTCACGTGACACGTGTCTCAACAGGAATGAACCTATAAAACATTATGCTACAGGACAGAAGCTGGATACAAAATGCTACATTTTGTAAGACTCCCTTTATATGAAATACCCAGAAGAGGTAAATCGGTGGTGTCCAGGGTGTGGGAGGAAGAGGAAATAGGGGAGCCCACGCTTTCTTTTGGGCATGATGGCTATGTTCTGGAATCAGGTAGTGATGATGGCTGCACATTTTGAGTAGATGAAAAACCACTGAATTACGGACTTTAAATCATATGATGGTGAATTTTATCTCAAAAATGTTTTTAAAGTATTTGAAGGAACACTAACTTCTTGTCCCTGTTCCCTGAGCCCCGGTCGTATTCTTTCCCATAAGGTCCCCAAGTCTGGCATTACATCCTACCTTGGTTTCCATTTATCCTTCTCTGGGCCTTGGCTACTCTGGCAATTCAGTTTGGGTCTCATCCTCAGCTTTGTGTCCCCCCTGCTGCAGGAGAACCAGGGGAAAGCGTGTTGGTATGTGACCAAGGTAGCTTTCCGTTGCTTGTTAAGCAACCTCAGGAGGTATTCTTCGCTTAAACCCCAATAGATCACACCAGCCATATTGTAGCAATCTCTTCCCCTGTTTTGCCACCCCAGTCCTCCACCAGAGAAGGTTGAAATCATTAGACTATTGCCTTCTACCAGGGGCTATGACGGGGTCCTCATTACCACCCTGACTCGTGAGTGTGCCCACTCCAAACTCCATTTCTTTTGGCCTGCTGTCTCAGCACATTCCTGCTGCCAATTGTTGCAGACTGGGTCCCAGCGAAAGTCTCTGAGATGGAGGTTAGCATGTGAAGTGCTTGTTCGGGAGTGCCCTGGAGGGCCATGCCAGGGGAACAGAAGAGAAAGGAGAATGGGGCAGAGGGAAAGGTTGACCTGCCCGCAGGTCCAACATTAGCCTCAGAAAGACCCCACAGAAACTTCTAGAAATACACTGGTTCTTCAGAGTAGTCCTGATTGGGCCAAAAGAGCCAGACCTTTATACTTTTCAATCGATCAGTCATATCCTGCATGCTGCCCAAGGCGGGGGAGGGCAAAATGGCTCTTTATAGCTCACCTTTGCCAACAGCTCATCGAAGGGGCATCGTAGGAAGCGCAGCTCAGCATCCGTCAGGTCCCGCGTTGGATTTCATGCTTCTGCTGTTCCCGTACGGATTCCTGTACAAATCCTAAACTCCTCACAACCCACTCAGAGTTCATATCCCTCCACTTCTCAGAACGTGTAAGAACCTTGCAGCAATATGGTTCCATTTACCACTGTTCTTGATTCTACTGCTGCCACATGTATTATATCTACGTACTTCACGCACAGTGTTACACATATTGTCTTTTTTTTTTACTTTATTTGTATTTATTTATTTTGAAATATAATTTATTGTCAAGTTAGCTAACATACAGTGTATACAGTGTGCTCTTGGTTTTGGGGGTAGATTCCCATGGTTCATTGCTTCCATACAACCCCCAGTGCCCATCCCAACAAGTGCCCTCCTCAATGCCCATCACCCATTTCCCCCTCCCCCTGCCCCACCATAAACCCTCAATTTGTTCTCTGTATTTAAGAGTCTCTTATGGTCTGCCTCCCTCTGTGTTTGAAACTATTTTTCCTCTTCCCTTCCCCCATGGTCTTCTGTCAACACACACAGTGTTACACATATTAAGTCTTTTTTTAAAAGTTAAGAGAATAGGGGCGCCTGGGTGGCGCAGTCGGTTGAGCGTCCGACTTCAGCCAGGTCACGATCTCGCGGTCCGTGAGTTCGAGCCCCGAGTCAGGCTCTGGGCTGATGGCTCGGAGCCTGGAGCCTGTTTCCGATTCTGTGTCTCCCTCTCTCTCTGCCCTTCCCCCGTTCATGCTCTGTCTCTCTCTGTCCCAAAAATAAATAAATGTTGAAAAAAAAAAAGTTAAGAGAATAAAAACTATGTACTCTTCTATATTTGCCCACATATTTACTATTCCTGGTGCTTTCTCTCTTCCTGTCTCTCTCTTCTTCCCCTGTAGATCTAAATTCCCATTTGGGGTCAATTCTCTTCAGACTGAAGAACTTGTTTTATTTCTTATAATGTGAATCTGCTGGCCACAGATTCTGTCAATTGTCAGACATCTGCAAAGGTCTCCTCCATTTTTGAAGGGTCTTAACTCATTCACTCCTACTAGGTTGACAGGTACTTTTTTGTACTTTACGGACACTGCTCCATCATATTCTCATCTCCAAGTTTTCTGCCGTGAAGTCAGCCATTATTCATATTTTTGCTTCCTTATAGTTATTGTGAGCTTGCTTGTTTTTTGTGTTTGTTTTACCATTTCCAAGATTTTCTTGTTCTCTTTGATTTTCAGCAGTGTGACTATGACATGCCGAGGTGTGGGCTTCTTTGTATATATTCATCTTAGGTTCAGTGAACTGTTTGGATCTATAAGGTTATGGGTTTTCATCAAACTTGGAAAAATTTAAATCATTTGTTTTTCAAGTAATATTTTTTGCCCCAATTTTCTCCTTCTGGGACTTCAGTTACATACTTTAAATTGCTTGATCTCATCTCACAGATCAATATCTTCTCAAACCGTTTCTTCTTGTTTTTCAGAATTGATTGTTTTCATTAATCAATCTGCAAGGTTATTGACCATTTATTTTGTCATACATAGCCTGCTGTTAGGCCCATCCAATTTTTGTTTTGGTTACTTTACTTTTTAGTTGTACAATGTCCATTTCGTTCTTTTTACGGTTTCCACTACTCTACTGAAATATTATAACTGTCCTTTTATTGTAGGCATTGCTGCCTTTAATTCCTTAATATCTTTATAAGTCTCTTTAAAATTCCTTGTCTCCTTCTCGTTATCACATTTGGGTTATTTCAAGGTAATTTTCTATTGATTTTTCTTATCTTGATTATGGGTCACATTTTTCTCCTTGTCACACGCTCATCGATTTTCAATTTTAGGCTGGAATTATGAATGCTGCATTGTTAAGAGTCCACACTGTAATGTCTTCATCCAGGAATCATCTATTTTTGTGCCAACAGGCAGTTGATTTATTGGCACATCAGGCTCTTCTAACGAGGCTTGATTTTAAGCTTCATCAGATGAGTCTAGAGCAGCCCTTACCCTAGTCAGAGTAGCTGTGCTTGTAAGTGTGACCTTTCCTGTATGTGAGCTGAAAGCTGGGGTGTTCAGTGGGTCTCTCTCCTCTGGCTGGCTGGAGGCCCCTGACTCTGGTCACTGGACACCTTCTACCATCTTCCATCGTCCCCAACAACTGCTCAGCCAGGCTCGTAGATTCTGCTCTGTTCACAAGCAAGTTATTGTTTGGCTAAAGACTTCATGGCTCCGTAGGGGTGAAGGTTGCCACATGCCATCCAGAGCCCTGCATCCAGGAGAGGTTTATTGAATGAATACATTTCATTTACATCGATTAGACACTCAGGGCTGACCCAGTTACTATCGGCACGTATCTTCTCCATTTGCTTTAGATATTTCCTTTCCTTCGTCCCTCCTTCCCCTCTTTCCTCACATATCTTGAGTCCCAGGAGAAAATTCTGTACTGTGGAATTATTTCTGAGAGGATAGTATTTAAAATAAAACTGAAGAATAAGGTCATAAGGGATCACATTTTTCTACTCAAAAGGACAAAGCAAAACACTAAACACTCTTATCAAGGGATCATTGATTTGATTGTTGGCTGCAGAATCTCTTCTTCTGTGCCAACAAGGCCACAGGGGAGGAGAGAACAGCAGGGCACTTCTGGGGTGGTGGCACTATGCACCCCAGGGCTCCTGCAGCCTTCTCTCCCCAGCACCTCCCCCATCCCACCATGTTCCCCTGAGGCTGAGGCTGGGCAGAGTGAGTCTCAGGCATCAGCAAGGTGGAAAACTTCTGGAAGGCACCCAGGATGGACTTTAGAGGCAGAAGATGGAGACGGAAAAAGTCCGGTGGTCAGGAAGACCCTGATTATATCCCTGAGAGAACTGTGGCCTGGAGAGGGGCAGCTGTTGGCAAGAGGCACCAAGCTTGTGTTATAGAGTGGACGTAACCCGAGATCCTCTGGTCACATCACAGAGCCACCCTGCTGCTCTCTCTCAGACACTTCCTGGGGCGGCTGGGCCCCTGGGCACTTTACAGAGGCATAGCCTGACCCCCTTTACAGCCATCAGTCCAAGACCTAGAACCCCGTGGGCTGATTCACTTTGAAAAGATCACCCCAACTGCACCTGTCAGCAAAGAGCTGAGAGACACTGGAGGGGTCCCGGGAAGGAAGAGCTCTAGCCCAGGGGTCCACAGCACCCCCCCACCCAGCCAATCAGTGGTGTCACATTGGGTAAGTCCCTTTCTCCCTGAGCTGTTTCCTCCCCGGTAAATTCAAGACACCACTCGCACCCTCTACTCCTCCCTCCCTTCCTTCCATCCTTTCTTCCTTTATTCAAGCATTAGCTGAACTCCTGCCAGATACCTGGCCCAGAAATGAGTGAGTCTCTCTCCTGGACAGCGTCTGCACCCTGTCACCTCTGTTGGGTCATTGTGGGGATCAAATAAGAAGGCGATGTGACGGTGTCTGGTAGAGCAGAGATACTTTCCAGGCACGGGGTATGATTGCTATTTTTAAAGCAGTCCTATTTTAAAGGCAGGGCCTCCTTTAGCGGCATGTGGTGTGAGTAACAATGGCCAGTCCGTGGGGGGAGCCCTAGAATGATCGTCCTGGTTCTGTGCTCGTGAAAGCTCAAAAGCCCCACTGTGTTGTCCGGCTGGCTGAGCCGGCATCGATCCAGCCTGGCACCCCGGTGGAGCCACCTGCCTGCCCCCACTGTCCAGGGTCCTTCTCCCCTCCCCGGGGGGCCCATGGCAGGTGAGCCAGAGGGTGCCCAGGCTCCCTTGTGCCGCTCAGGGTAGTCCTCAGCCAACTCCATCAGAAAGGGAGGGGAGCACACTGACAGTGCGGGGGGTTTCTTTTCGAGTTCTTCGGTAGACAGCCGTGTGCCGCTGGACCAGTTTTAAATTAGCTCCTATTTAACATGTTCCTGCAACAAACGTTCACATAGAAAAGTTCCCATCTGGTTCACATAGAAAAGTTCCCTCCCCACTCTCGCTAATCATGATCACTGGAATGTACCTGGGTGGCCAATACACGGCCCCCGGCTTTCCCTGCGCCGAGCTCCACGTCCGGCACCAAGCTGAACCAGTCACAAGCGTCTATCCACAGCCCCCGTGGGCTCATCTGTTGAGCGGGAGACAAACCGGACCTGTGGGTCTCTCGCATTTCCATAATTATACAGTCCTGATGCTAAAGGTTCTGAGTTTATCCTATACTTCAGGGTTTAGAGCTAACGAGGCAGTAAACAATCCAGGTCTCTCGCCAAGTCCCTCTCCACGATCCCCCTGCAATTAAAAGCAAGACACAACCTTCCTCTCTTTTCGGGGATCTTGCTCAAGTGCTTTGCAAGTCAGAGAGGCCATGAAAGCGAAGGTACATCGTGCGTGATTCTCTCTCCCAGGCTCGGTTTGTCTGTAAAATGGGTCAGTTACATCGCGGTGCTGGCCTCCCACGGCGTTTGCTGACTTCTGTCAAAATGGGGGTAAGATACGAAAGTATAATGTCATTCAAATTTTTTAAAGCTACATTTATTCCATTTCTACATTCTGCGATTCCTGCAATGTCTAGTCTCCGCGTGTCCTTTTTGCTTGAAGTCAGGGCAAGAGGAGAAAATTTGTTGCTGTCAGTGCTTCGGTTTGTGCTCTGCTTTTGAGGGTCTTGCCAGCAGCTCCGGGTCAGTCATCGCAGGTTTTAAATGCACCGTCCTGGTCCATAAAGCGCAACCAATTGGAACTGTTAGAGTGTGGATTTCTCCTTTGAGTCTACTGTTCTTGTGGCCGAAAAGTCTGTGTGGTATCTATGTCGGCAAATTAATTAAAGCCTTTTTACCACGATCTCGGTCCCTCAATCTTCCTCTTGTCACTCACACCCTAGCACCCACTCTTCCTTCCAGCCGCTGCCCCTCCAAGCCACCAGACAAGCTAATCCCCGCCTGGAACATCCCACCCATCCCAGGCGAGGCTCCTCCCTTCCTTCTAAATTCCCAAGTGAAGACTTGCCTTTTATCGCAAACCCTTCCGGCATTGCTTCCCTCTGTTCCAGTCACTGTCATCTAAGTGCAGCCTGATGACATTAATGCGGAGAAATGGGACCAGCTCATGATGGAAAGCAACAATTGTATGAATATGTATTTCTCTGGTTCTCGTCAGCAATGTCTTTCTCTACCCAGTACATCTTATCTACCTCCAAACGGTGAATACATCAGAACATTTAGGACTGAAAAAAGTCTTGGTGGCTAAGTGACACACCCAAGGTCACCAAGCTGGTTCAGGAAAGAGCAGGGACTGGACCCAGCCGCCTGTCTCTTACTGCCAGTGTTGGTAACATCGGGCACGCCACTCTCCCATCACGAGTCCAGATTCCCGGGAGAAATATCAGTGGTTTCAATGCACCAACCTAACCCCTACTGGGTGTTTTCAGAAGCTAACTAGGTGATACCTCTTCGATAGAGTCCTCACGGGAAAAAAAGGGGGGGGGGCAGGCACCTGGGTGGCTCAGTTGGTTGAGCCTCTGAGTCTTGATTTCAGCTCAGGTCATGATCCCAGGGTCGTGGGATCAAACCCTGCATCAGGCTCTGCACTGAGCATGGAACCTGCTTAAGATTCTCTCTCTCTCTCTCTCTCTCTCTCTCTCTCCTCCGCCCCTCCCCCCCATTAAAAAAAATAAAGTTTAGTAGTCCTTGTAGAGATTGACTACCAGGCATAATAGTTTCCTACAAATTGCCTCTTCCCAGAATGGATCCAACTTCTCTGAGCTTGCCATTTCAAAGGCAAGGCCTCGACAGGATCCTTGAACTCACAGCCCCTTCCATAACACACACACACACACACACACACACACACACACTTTGCATCTGCAAATGGTCTGCCTTCTAGACAGAACAGGCCTTTGATGTCTAATAATTTCAGGAAGCTCATCTATTAATCCCTGGAGCAGGCCAACACACTTATTTCAAACCACAGGACCCCTGGTGCACATACTTCTTAGCATAAACAGCTTCTTCCTTAATATACTGTGACTTTTTCCACCAAACTGGACTTTATTTTAGTTATTTCAATTTGAGACAAAGAGCAACTTTTGTTTAGACTATAAAATACTGACCATAGAAAGTGGCCTCGAACGATCAGCTCTACTGACAAGTTTAGTAACTCTTTCAAAGGGGAGACCTCAAAACTGCCGGATAGACTCTGTCTCAGCAGCGTGAGTGGTGGTCATCGACTGGTCAGATGACCGTGAGATGTTGGAAGCACAGCGGCTGCCTGCACCGCACAGGGAAGGTTCCGGAACCCAGAGGAGCCTGGCCTCCCCCACTCGGCCGTTCGGAGCCATGCCGTCTCTCCAGCTGTATTTACAACGTGCTCCTGATCTACCTGAAAGTTCCCTGAGCCAAATCCTTAGGCTAAACTCCTAGCTCACGAGAGACCCGGGTTACTCGGCTCGCCAGGGCCTTGGTGGGAAGAGAAACCGTGAAGGAAAACTGCTGTCCTCTTTCCATGGTTGCACCATTGCCCCCCTCCCCCAGCCCTCGGATGGAAAGGTGGACACTGGACCGCTTTGCAAACCGCAAAGGCCGGAGGAGGGTCTGGACTGTGCACCTGCCTCCCAGCCCAGCCTCCCACCGGTGTGGAGGGCTCTCAGCGGGTGAAGCCTCTACGGACTACCGACCCGGGCTGCTCCTCGTCAGCACCCAGCCAGCTGAGCCCCATCTGTGCGGGGTGAGGGCTGTCCTCTCACCGAGCTGTCTAGTTGGGGAGCAGGAACCCCAACCCCCCCTCGCAGCACAGGAGTGTTCCCGTCAATAAGTCCCACAAGGATTTGATAAAGTGCCTGGCACGGGGTTCGCTGTTCCGGGGTCCAGAACGTGACCTGCGGCAGCCAGGAAAGGCTTCACCTGTGAGCTGGGAACCGAGTCTTTGGGAAGTGGTGTTGTTTGGGAAGAAAGGCTGGGAGGGTGTGGCGGCGGGGACGTGAGGCTGGGCCGAACCCATTTGAGTGTCGGTGAGGAGCGGGGCCAAGTGGAGCGAGATATGAAGGAGGCAGAGGCCCTGGAACCTCAGTGGAGGATGTGCACCTGTTCCCCGAGTGGGACACCACTCCCTGTCACTGTTTCCTCTGAGGGACACGCCCTGCCTCTCCTTTGTCCAGTTGGTAGCTCCCCGACCTTCAGGACCAGGGTCACGCGTCACTCTTCTGGGAAGCCCTTGCGGGCCTCCCTGCTGGCACTGTATCCCAGCCACCACTGTCCTGTGTCCCCATAGCCTTAGCACATGTGGGGACAAGGACTGGCTTGCTGGTCGACCTCCCCAGTAGGCGGTGAGCACCCAGTACCTGGCTCCAAGCCCAGCATTCAGTCAGCATTCAAATCACAGTCTGCTGAGCGTTGGGGGGCAGGGGGTGCACTCTGCCCCCTAATGGGGACCTACAAGGATTAGAGGGAGCCTTCCTTGGTTGGCATGGCTACTGGAGAAGATTCAACATCTTCAGGCTTATGCACCTGCCAAGGCTCAATGGCTGCTAAGGATCTGAGACGCCTCTCAGCACTGCCATTTCCCCACGTGAAGAACCAAATCTCAGTTTCTCAGACACCGTCACAGGGTCGCCAGACATTATTAAAATCTTTACCTTTGATCCAGAAATCTCGTCCTATAGAAATAAAAGCACATTCCAACGCTTAAGTCATATACAAGGATGTTTGTTGCAGCTTTGTTCACGGTGGTAACACACTGAAGACGACGAGAATGCCATCGAGGGGCACACACGCAGCTGTTGTGACGTACCCACACCGTGGAACGCGTGTGCTATTGGGAAGGGGGACTGCCCACCTCCGCGAAGTGACTGGGAATGATTTGCCGGAGGTCTTGCTGAGTGAGAGTAGCAAGATGGGGCTCTCCCTTCCCTTGCCTTTCCCATCCTTTCCAGAACAGCTCAGCCCTAACGTCTTTGGCGGGGCTAAGCAGGGTGGGCAGTCACACATGGGATGTTGGGGCCTGGTCAGGGGAGGACGGCATCCTTGTAGGACAAGTCAGATTCTGAACAGAGCATGGAGAGTGTCCGTGCACAGGGGACCCGGAGCAGAGAGAGGAGGGTGAGAACATAACATAAGGGGGTGGCCCAATGGATGTGTCAGAGCCTGAGGGAGTGAGAAGAGTGTCCATTTCCAGGGGGTACCCTGGCAAGATGTCAGAGGCTCAGCAAAGACAGGTCCTGCAGTGTGGGAGCCTGGCCTGGGGTCTCAAAGCCCCAGAAGGGTGAGAAGGTGCTCACGGTGGGGGGGGGGGGTGTCCCAGCGTGGGGTGACTGGTCCAGGAGGGCTAAGAGGGACTCTGCCTGGGGGAACAGCCCAGCGTGTGGGTGCTGGAGCCCCAGCAGGGGGGAGGGGGAGCAGGGGCATAACGTGGGGTGCAGGCAGCAGGTGAGGAGAGCATCCACATGGGAGAGGATGTAAGGCACAATGGAAGGCTGTTTGTATGCTAGGGGATCCATCACATGACATGTTAAGAATGATAGAGCCATATTCCTCCCTGTGAGAGATGGGATTGACAGATAAGAACACTCCAAAATTGGGATAAACCCAGCAGTTTTAAATTGGAAGCAGGGGCATCAATGTGAGTTCATGGTTGCCAATATACACAATTATCGTATGTATATAATACATAATATATAAGAACGGATATACATATTCTAACGTGTGTATGCGTAGGTACATATGGGTGTGTGCACATATGTGTGAATATATGTGTGTGTGTGAACATGCATATAAAATCTCTAACTCTGCTGACTGGGGGAGAAGATCCTTAGAAGTGGCAGATTCTGCACCAGCATTCTTCTCGAAGCTAGAACAAGCAATCCTAAAATTTGTATGGAACCACAAAAGATCCCGAATAGCCAAAGTAATATTGAAGAAGAAGACCAAAGCGGGAGGCATCACAATCCCAGGCTTTAGCCTCTACTACAAAGCTGTAATCGTCAAGACAGCACGGTATTGGCACAAAAACAGACACACAGACCAATGGAACAGAATAGAGACTCCAGAATTGGACCCACAAAAGTATGGCCAACTAACCTTTGACAAAGCAGGAAAGAATATCCAATGGAAAAAGACAGTCTCTTTAACAAATGATGCTGGGAAAACTGGACAGCAACATGCAGAAGAATGAAACTAGACCACTTTCTTACACCATTCACAAAAATCAACTCAAAATGGATGAAGGACCTGAATGTGAGACAGGAAACCATCAAAACCCTAGAGGAGAAAGCAGGAAAAAAACCTCTCTGACTTCAGCCACAGCAATTTCTTACTTGACACATCTCCAAAGGCAAGGGAATTAAAAGCAAAAATGAACTATTGGGACTTCATGAGGATAAAAAGTGTCTGCACTGCAAAGGAAACAATCAACAAAACTAAAAGGCAACCAACGGAATGGGAAAAGATATTTGCAAATGACGTATTAGACAAAGGGCTAGTATCCAAAATCTATAAAGAACTCACCAAACTCCACACCCGAAAAACAAATAATCCAGTGAAGAAATGGGCAGAGAACATGAATAGACACTTCTCTAAAGAAGACATCCGGATGGCCAACAGGCACATGAAAAGATGCTCAACGTCACTCCTCATCAGGGAAATACAAATCAAAACCACACTGAGATATCACCTTATGCCAGTCAGAGTGGCTAAGATGAACAAGTCAGGAGACTATAGATGCTGGAGAGGATGTGGAGAAAAGGGAACCCTCTTGCACGGTTGGTGGGAATGCAAACTGGTGCAGCTTCTCTGGAAAACAGTGTGGAGGTTCCTCAAAAAATGAAAAACAGATCTACCCTGTGACCCAGAAATAGCACCGCTAGGAATTTACCCAAGGGATACAGGAGTGCTGATGCATAGGGGCACTTGTACCCCAATGTTTATAGCAGCACTTTCAACAATAGCCAAACTATGGAAAGAGCCTAAATGCACATCAACTGACAAATGGATAAAGAAGATGTGGTTTATATACACAATGGAATACTACGTGGCAATGAGAAAGAGGAAATGTGGCCTTTTGCAGCCACATGGATGGAACCGGAGAGTGTTATGCTAAGTGAAATAAGTCATACAAAGAAAGACAGATACCATATGTTTTCACTCTTATGTGGATCCTGAGAAACTTAACACAAGACCATGGTGGAGGGGAAGGGGGGGAGGAAGTTAGAGAGGAAGGGAGACTCTTAAAAACTGAGAATAAACTGAGGGTTGATGGGTGGGAGGGAGGGGAAAGTGGCTGATGGGCATTGAGGAGGGCACCTGTTGGGATGAGCGCTGGGTGTTGTATGGAAACCAATTTGACAATAAATTTCATATTAAAAAAAAAGAAGAAGAAATGGCAGATTCCATGCTGGGGCAGGGAAAATGCAAGACGGGCCTGAAACTTCTTGCGTCGGTGAGCAGGAAGGTGTTCGAATAGTGATAGGACTTACCAAAAGGATACGGACACGGGCATCAAAACGCGTAATGATAGTTAATAGATTATAACCTATAAATACAAAAACCAAGTATGATTCCATGTGATATGCATAAACGCGTAAACAAAAATTCGGCCAAGGAACAAGATATTTGCAGAGAGTCACGATGCCTTCCCACAAACCGTTGATTACAAAGGGAAAAAGAGTAACCGTATGGTAAAAAAAAAAAAAAAATACAGGCAGACACCATCTTGATCAAGCTGTCAAGGTGAACGTCGCAAGTATTGGTAAATGAAACTGTGCACCACCTATGGGGTTCCACGTGAAAAGCCAGCATCATTTCTGTAATATTCCTGCTAACGATGCCTACCTTTGTGTAGGAAATACAGACCAAAGTAATCAGACGTAATGAGGCATCAGGTCTACACCTTGGTCCACGTGCATCAGGGCGTGCATCAGGGCTTAAAAACAACGACAAAAACAGGTACTTTGTATTATACTTGCAACTTTTCTGTAAGTTTGAAATTGTTTCAAAATGTAAAATACGTAATGAGTAACGCAAAGCAAGATGTTGAAAGCTGTGTGATATATGATCCTAATTGTGTGAAACAATGACCTGCCCTCACATAATATATACATGTTTGGGGGGGGGGTGGGTAAATGCCTCTTTGATTACATGATGATATAGAGAAATGTGGACTCCAACCTGATGAGTTGTACACAGGTGACCTTGGGCAGAGGCAGAAGAACGAGTCAAGCATAAAAATAAGAGAAAGGCTACATTAAAAATTTTTTAAAAAGTTTTTAATGTTTATTTTTGAGAGAGACAGAGCATGAGCAGGGGAGGGGCAGAGAGAGAGGGAGACACAGAATCCGAAGCGGACTCCGGGCTCCGAGCTGTCAGCACAGAGCCTGATGGGGGGCTCGAAACTGCAAACCGTGAGATCATGACCTGAGCTGAAGTCAGACGCTCAACCGACTGAGCCACCCAGGTACCCCACTGCATTAAAAATTTTAAATGTGCGGGGCGCCTGGGCGGCTCAGTCGGTTGAGCGTCTGACTCTTGATTCCAGCGCAGGTCGCGATCTCATGGATCGTGGGTTCCAGCCCCGTGTCGGACTCTGCACTGACAGTGCCCCTCCCTCCCTCCCTCTCTCTTCCTTTCTCTCAAAATAAATAAATAAACTTTAATGTGCACTGTAAGCCATCATTATCTTGTACTTGGTGTGAAACAATGCGTGTATTAGTCACCAAGGGCTGCCAAACCCCATAGGCTAGGTGGCTTAAACAGTGGACTTATTTTCTCACAGCTCTGGAAGTCAGAAGTCCGGGATCAAGGTGTCGGGAGGGTCGGTTTCACTCGGAGGGCTCTCCTGGACTTGCAGGTGGCCACCTTCGTGTCCTCCCTCACGTGGTCTCTCCTCACACACGTGTGCATCCGTAGCGTCTCTGTATGTGTCCAAATTTCCTCCTTATAAAAAAACTGATCATATTGGATGAGGGTCCGCCCTAACAAACTCATTCTAACATAATTACTTCTTTAAAGGCTCTGCTTCCAGGGCTCCTGGGTGGCTGGCTCAGTTGGTGAAGCATCCAACTTTGGTTCAGGTCACGATCTCATAGTTTGTGGGTTCGAGCCCCGTGTCAGGCTCTGAGCCGACAGCTCGGAGCCTGGAGCCTGCTTTGGATTCTGTGTCTCCCTCTCTCTCTGCCCCTCCCTGCTTGTGCTCTCTCTCTCTCTCAAAAATAAATAAACATAAAAAAATAAAATAGAATAAAGTAACATAAAATAAATAACATAACATAACATAACATAACATAACATAAAGGCTGTACTTCCAAATACAATCATTCCGAGGTACTAAGAGTTAGGACCTTCTGCATACAAATTTGAGAAGGACAGGATCCCGCCCAAATCAGTATGACTATGTGTGAGTGTGCGTGTGTGTGTGCACACGCACACACAAAAGCCTTCACCCTGATCATCCCATGTGTTCCCAGTCCAAGCAAACATCCATTATGACTTGTTCTGCACTTCTTCCTGAAAAAAGATTTGGTGACTTTTGCTCTTCTGAAACAAATGTTTTTATAGGGTTGAGTGTTTCCTGAGTTTTCTTAATTCCAGCTGAAAGCCACAGTAACTCTTGCTTCATTTTAGGTAAACCCGGACTTGGTAAATGATGAGGGGCAGGGCAGTCCTCTCTCCTAACAGGGTGTTTGTGAAATGACACAGAGAGTCCCCTTCTCTTTGGGGTGGAATGGCCAGAGAGCACAATCCAGCCATCAATTCTGGTTCCACTCGTCCTGAAGTTTATACCTTTGCTCTTATCGTGTTTTTGTCCAGTATATCGCTCTGTGATCTCTTCAAGACAACTTCATCCTCCCTCCCCTCCACCAACTGAGATTTCTTTCCCCTGCACTTTTTGGTCCCATCTAATTCGCTTCCATCCTCTCCAGCATCTACAGTCTCCTGGTTTGTTCATTTGAGCCACTCTGACTGGCGTGAGGTGATATCTGAGTATTGGAGGCATTTCCACAGCAAGCCAAACACTTCCCACAGCTCTGTGAGCATGACGCGACAGGGAGTTGAGATGCTGTAACACTGCATCCGCAAGGAGCATCCCAAAGAAAACACAGACGTGGGTTTTTGGTTTTGGTTTTGGTTTTGAATAAACCAGGCTTTGGAAACGTGTAGTTTCATTGTTTGGGTTGCGTTGGACTGTTCATTCAGCGTGGGTGAACATAGCACTTCGTTTGGGGAGAAGAAGTGCCTCCAATAAACCTGCACATCTTCCCTTTTCCTTCTTCCAGACTCTGATGGGATGTGCAAACCCTGAGGTGGACGGAAGTGAACTCCCCCGCAGAGCTCGGCTAAGTGGACCGAGTTGTACCATTTACCTGTTGTATCATTCTTTTTAAAAAAAAATTTTTTTTTCAACGTTTATTTATTTTTGGGACAGAGAGAGACAGAGCATGAACGGGGGAGGGGCAGAGAGAGAGGGAGACACAGAATCAGAAACAGGCTCCAGGCTCCGAGCCATCAGCCCAGAGCCTGACGCGGGGCTCGAACTCACGGACCGCGAGATCGTGACCTGGCTGAAGTCGGACGCTTAACCGACTGCGCCACCCAGGCGCCCTTACCTGTTGTATTATTCTTCAAACCAAACGTGGGAGAGCCCTGGCCGGGTCTAGAGAGCTCTGCGGTTCACTAGCTGGATGACCTCACCTGACCAGCCCCTCCCCGGTGTCGCGGACAAGGACACTCCTGCTTATGTCTCCACTGGACGGCCAGCTAGGTTGTGGATCACACACGAACGTGCCCGCTGATGGCAGAGCCCCATGCCAACGGGAGGCGAGAGGCGGTGTTAGTGTGGCGGGGATGGGGGGGCGGGCTGGGGGGCCGGGGTCTGGGGGCGGGTTTCTCCCTGGGCACTTTCCTCTGAACCTCGGATTACTCACGGGGAAAGCAAGGACACAAGAGCCACCCTCCCGGCTGTCAGGTCCACAGCTGGACCATCCAGGACATCAGACAGCATTTTCCCAGGAGGCGCCACTGTCCTGTTTGACCGTCTCCCCAAGGACACCGCTCTGTGAGCAGGAGATGGGTGGAGGAGAGCCCACAGCTCCTGGGAGCAACGGATCCTCAGCCCCCCCGGCCCTGGGAAGTGCGTCCCTGAGTGGCCTGGTGCCACGCGGCCGGCTCAGCAGCTGTCCTCTGCTTGCTTCCTGTCACGTTCCTGAGGACTCTGCAAACACCACAAGGTGGAGTCCACGGCTCAGCCTCCCTCAGAACGAGGACAGCTTCGGAGCTCTGCTTCAGATCAGAGCGCAGTCTCCCTGCCAAGTGTGACCATCTCACTCAAGCACGCCGCGGAAAGTGGGGGGTTGGGGAGCCCCACCCCGCTCACCCAGCAGCCCGGACCACACTCGCAAAGCTATCCTAACAGACCCCGCCCAGGCCTCACCAGCTCACGACGGACAGGGAACTTGCCCTGTGTTTCTTCTCCATCCTTCTCACGCTCGGGGCCCGTGCACTCATTCATCCCTTTATGGAAACCTACCGTATTCCGGGCACAGTGTTAGCGACAGAGCGCGCGCATCATCCCTGCGCGGTTCACGATCCAGGGAAAGGTGAGCAGACAGGAGGCGTGGGCATTCGACAAACACTTGACGGGCGTACTAACATAAAATCAGTGCCCACACTTTAGATGTTCCTGCGCATTCATGTGGAATATTAACACGCTCATCAAAAATATTTTGAGGTACAGGCCTTGGAACAATCTGATCTAATGGCCCCAGATGAGGAGGCAATTCTTGACTTTGAACCCTGAAGCCCAGGTCTCTGGTAATCCACGAAACGCATTAGTGAAGTTTTCAGATTTGCAAGTAGGAAGGGCTCCGTGCCAGTGGTGGCTCATAATCACACTGCGGGGTCTTTGTTTTCATCAGAAACACTTTTTTTTCCGGCTTCCTAAATGAGGACAATGATGGCCCGGATTGCTGCATACCTGTGTCTTTAAGGAGAATCTGTTTTTCGAATGTCCATGGAAGGAATCCATCACCAGGGCACTGACTCCTTCTTAGGGTACCTAGGGCTTGCTCTGTTACCCCAAGAAAAAAGTAGAAAAGCTCCTAGCGGGAGCGTGTGTGTCTCAGGCTTCCTCCTCTCCTGGCTCTGTCCCCTTTCAGCGATGCCAGAAAACCACCTCTCCGGGCACGTCTTCCTGAGTCATCCTGCTTTACATAACCCACTTTGAAGCCTCTTGGCATGTATGCGTGTGGTTTGTATATGGTTTTACAGACACCCACCAACCACCAACATAATCACTTTTCCCTCTGAACCCCCAAATCAAAGGTTTCCCCCCGCCTCGATGTGGGCTCTTTGGGGGGGATTTTTATTTAGCCTGCAGAATAGAGGTTATATATACATGCCCTGTAGGCTTGTGAAATAAACATGTATTTAATCATAATCTTATCCTGTGGTTAGAAAAACAAATTGTCACACATGTTCATGATACCAATTGCTCGTTGTAGAGTTCCATTAGCTGCGCTCTGGGATTAGCACGGTGACAGCAAATGTTGGTGAATTTGAAGTGAACTTTCTTACCAGGACCTACCACCCAGAGCTATATTTGTGGAGGACTTTCTGTTTACAAAAATCTTACACACACATTTTCTCCATAAATGTCTCCATAGCATTATGACGTAGATACAACTGTTTCCATTTTTCAGGTGGGGAAAGAGACGTTGGGGGTGTTCCAGACCACAGAGGTGATAAGGGCACAGATTCGAGCCCTGGTGTTCTGAAATAGCTCACTGTTTTTCACCCGTCATAACTTCCCCATGTGACATGCATGTACAAGAGCCTCTGTGCTCACCGACAACCTACTCCGTTCTAACTATTCCGCACGTTGGGCATCTGGCTCGGTCCCTGACACTTACAGGTGAAAGTAACAAGCCCCTGCAGTTGAATGTGGAGGTCCCTCCCGACTTCCTGCCCACACTTGGGTACTGATTTCCCTGAAGACTGGGACCAGATCTTCTGCATTCTCTGTAACTCAAAGTCTTGGGCACATAGCAGCTCACTCCGGATCCGTTGAAGAAGTTAACGAATGTTTTCTGTGAAGCTAGAGATCCAGTTCCCATGCCCCTTTTTTGTGAACTTTGGAGGTTATGCTGCAAAAACTTGAGTGTCCTCAGCCTCTGGGGAACCTGGCTGCACCTGACCCTTGGGGTCAAGCTCATTTCTTCCCCCAGGGAATTTTTTCAGAGGGCTTTGAAGCCACAACAGGACGAGAGATTTGCAAACCACTTTGCATAGCTGGCTCCCTCCAGGGGATCTGAATAGCCAGGTCTTCCAGGGTATGTGATTGCAGACATGTTTAGTTTCAAGCATGTTTAGTGGTTTTAAGGATACGAGTCCATCGGGGTATCTATTCCTATGGAGCTGCCCTGAGTTCCAAGCACCCCCCTCAAACCCCCAGACAAACGCGACTCCAGAGCAGTGAGTTTCTCCTTGAAGGTTCACAGTTTGTTTGTATTGGCCGTTACAGACACTCCCTGAGATGTGGCCAGTGCAATAGGCTGCTCACTTAGAAAACAGCCTAGAAGAGCAGCTTGGCGGAGCTAGTGGAACCTTCCTTTCCACTTCTGCCTTGAAATAAAGCGCATCATTTTGAGACAAAAGGGGGTTATGATGAAATCACTTGCTGAGAAAAATACAGGTAACGTTAAAAGTGGAACATCGCTAGGATGTGTTGGATGCTCGTTACAAGGAAGTCGCTAATGTTTCTTCCTCCGCCCTGAACCTGAAAAAGCTAACATAAATTGTATGTGGAAGACAGATTGAAGGAGTAAGAATAATCAGTGAATAGGAATAGTACAGGTCTTTTCTACAGAAGACCTTTTCTAGAATTTAGAGTAGCATTATAGACGTAGAAGACAGAAAAAGAAATAGAGCTGAGAGTCCATGAACAGATCATAGTATATATAAGACGTCTATATTGTACACAAATGGCATCAGAAATCAGTGAGGACGAGTCTCTAAAGCGAAGGTGCTGGGAAACTTTCTTGACATTTTGGAAAATATCATATTGTTTTCTTATCGCACACCCCTAACAAAAGAACAATA